>NW_028317805.1:4150000-4455000 GCF_062004578.1 Staurois parvus | reverse complement strand
TTTTTCTTTTTTTTTTAAGTTTGTTTTCTTTGTTTATTTAATACAAAATAAAAGACCCAGTGGTGATCAAATACCACCAAAAATTCTCTATTTGTGTGAAAAAAATTATATAAATTTCGGTTGGGTACAGCTTTGCATGACCGCGCAATCGCCAGTTAAATTAGAGCAGTGCTGCATAGCAAAAAATGACCTGGTCATAAATGAGGTGAAATCTTCCGGAGCTGAAGTGCATAAGGCAAAGATATACAACAGAAGTGTTGTATGAAAATTGCTTACGTTTTTTAAATATACTTTATTTATTTTTGGGCACCCAAAGGCTGTTTGGCATTGTTTGAGTTAACAAAAATGCCAATATCTGCATTACAGCCTGCCAAGCCCTTTGTAATCCTCCTCTGGAGAGCAACATTAGATTTATGGGGAAGAGCTGTCTTGTTGGTTATTATGATGGGTTATGAGAATTCTAGTAAAGGACGGCTTTAAAACCTAAGTGATTCAATATTTCCTGTCAGCTTCTAGATTCCAACCAATATTTCCGTTATCTGTCCTTTCACACACTGTAAATAAAGTGCTTTCCGGGGAACTGGCTTGTTTTCTGTGTAATAAAGCCCAAGACTAAGCGTGATTTATTGCTCATTTGTGCCCACGTATAATGGGCGATTCCAGACCCAAAAGACAGGCTTAAGCAATGCATAGTTCTGTGTTTTCTGAAACTCAGTCCTCTAATGTCAGCTGTTTGTAAATTACATGGCCCACCCCGCCAACCAACCCATTCACTGTACAAAGTGTTGACCTTTAATGTCCGCAGTGCACAGAATATTAACTGATCTTGCCATGTTAGAAGTATACACAATATAAATATACATTTATGGATTTAACCTTTAAAGGGAGCCTGTAGATGATGACCATTGCCTGGCACAGCGTTATGCTCTGGAAAAAGCTCTGCCTTTAAGTGTCAAGTGATTTCAGCCTCCAACCACTATAAAAAAAAAATATATATATATTATATATATTATATTGCCAAAAGTATTGGACGCCTACCTTTACCCATAAACTTTAATAGCATCACAGTCTTAGTCTGCAGGGTTCAATATTAAGTTGGCCCACCCTTGGCAGTAATAACAGCTTCAGCTCCTCTGGGAAGGCTGTCCACAAGGTTTAGAAATGTGTCTATGGGGATGTTTGACCAATCTTCCAGAAGTGCATTTGTACGGTCAGGCATGTCGGACTAGAAGGCTTGGCTCGTAGTCTTCGCTCTAATTCGTCCCAAAGGTGTTCTATCGGGTTGACGTGAGGACTCTGTGCAAGCTGGTCAAGTTCCTCCACCCCAAACTCACTTATTATTGTCTTTATGGGCCTCACTTCGTCCACTGGTGCACAGTCATGTTGGTACAGGAAGGGGCTATCCCCAAACTGTTCCCACAATATTGGAAGCATGAAATTGTCCATAATGTCTTGGTATGCTGACATCTTAAGAGTTCTGTTCACTGGAACTAAAGGGCCAAGCCCAACCCTTGAAAAACAACCCCATACCATAATCCCCCCTCCACCAAACTTTACACTTGGCACAATGCAGTCAGGAAGTACTGTTCCCCTGGCAGCCGCCAAACCCAGACATGTTAATCGGATTGCCAGACAGAGAAGCGTGATTCGTCACTCCAGAGAACACATCTCCACTGCTCTAGAGTCCAGTGGTGGCATGCTTTACACCACCGCATCCGACGCTTTGCATTTCACTTGGTGATATAAGGCTTGGATGCAGCTGCTCGGCCATGGAAACCCATTCCATGAAGCTCTCTATGCACTGTTGTTGTGCTAATCTGAAGGCCACATGAAGTTTGGAGGTCTTTAGCTATTGACTAAGCAGACAGTTGGTGACCCACTCTGTCATTTTACATGGCCTACCATTACGTGGCTGAGTTGCTATTGTTCCCAGTTGCTTCCACTTTGTTATAATACCACTAACAGTTGAGCATGGAATATTTAGTAGCAAGGAAATTTCATGGATGGACTTTTTGCACAGGTGGCAACCTATTACGGTACCACGCTTGAATTCACTGAGCTCCTGAGAGCGACCAATTCTTTTGCAAATGTTTGTAGAAGAAGTCTGTATGCCTAGCAAAAAATAGCAGTATGACAGATGCAATACTGCTTGAACAAAAGTGGTTACTTCAAAATCCAAGCGGAGTAGTATTGTTATACAAAAAGCTTTATTCGATCACATGGATCATATAGAGGTTAGACATGGATATGGTAAACAAGTAATAATAAAATCACTTAAAAACATTTGGCGTCTCCAAATAAAGTAGTTGTTCGGCAGTTTGAGGATCCACATAAGGCAATAGAGTTCCTAACCACTAGATCAAAGAATTTTCCATATTTTCCATAGAAAATCAGCATAGGGAGATCATTCTTCAGAAACCATTATGGTAATAATCACAATAAGTAGAGTGACTTCCTAAAATGGAAAAACCAAAAAGAAAAATCATAGTAGGTGGAACTACAGTAGGGTAAATATACTGGGCGAATAAATCAGCCCAGCAAACACAGAACTAGTGTATATTTTAAATCATTACCTTCTCAAAAGCTTGACCATCATTGAAGGATGGATATATGGCCTTCCTGGGTAACCACCCCAGATGAAAGTGTATCCACATTAATAGATGACTCTAAAAAGGTGTATAAATGTGAAACATCAATGACAAAAAGCATATAACTGAATAAAAATAAATAGAGGTAAAAAACTAAATATTACCATATAGAAGATCAAGAGGACTTAAACCACTTGAAGTACGATCAGGTCTTGATGAAAAAAAGTTCATAAATCCACACTAATTATGAGTGAGACGGAGATATTTAATATGACATATTTTTAGGTGTCATATCAGGTGGCTCTTTTTCGTTTGGTTGCTCGATTTTATGCACCTGTGGCCATGGAAGTGGATGGAACACCTGAATCCAATGATTTGGAGGGGTGTCCCAATCCTTTTGGCAATAATATATATATAGTATGTATACAGTGAGATAGATAGATAGATAGATAGATAGATAGATAGATAGATAGATAGATAGATAGATAGATAGTTTGCCAAAAGAAGGTGTATGAGAGCACTTGTGAGCTGGATCAGTACAACTGTGGGCTGCTTTATCACGTGGGCAATGGGCTCCCACCACTTCTAGATCAGCCATATAAGAGTAAAGCATTATAGCCCTATGTACCTTGTAGTTACACTTACTTACATAATATGAACATGGGTCATTCTCCCTTACATATGAGGTTTTATCTTCGGCCAGTCTAAAAATTACAGACAGTGCTCATCCACCTTCTCATAGTGTCACTCCACCCGCTCCAAAAGTGAGAACTACTGGGTTTAGTACACACTTGTAGACCCAGAGTAAATAGGGGTGCTTGGCGGGGGTCAGCACTGCCTGCTAAGTGTCTGAAGATCAACCCAAAGTACCACAATGCGAATGATCCTTTCAAGCAGAGCTTCACCCAGAGCTTATATTGCAGTTTTAGGTGGGACTGGGCAGGGTTTTCAGTACCCTTTTGATATTTATTGCATTGAATGGCTTTGTTACCAGCCTTCTTTCACCCTCCTACTAATGGCAGGACAACTGGAGTTTGGTTGAAAACCTGGAAATCATGTAATCCGGTATCCCAACCTTGGTTTGGATGGTGTTGCAGTGACTGTCCAACAGATATTCCTGTGTTAAAGACAGTCATCAAAAAACGCGAAGTGTCACAGCACACCAGTATGAGCAAAAAAGGAATCCTTTTGTGTCATAACATCAAAGTGTCCTCCTAGTATAGAGGCTCTCAAAATTTATAGAGTTAGGACTGCAGTACACTAGGGTGCCATGAAGTGGTCCTGTAGCTTACTCATATACTTACAAATGTGTGCAAACTATATCAAACAAATGAAGAATTACCCCCTTGGGATGTTAAAGCAGCTAAAATATACCACAGATACTTTGATATTAAAAAAATAAACCTTATCAAATACTGCAACACAGAAACTCTTAAAATCATCACATATATGCTAAACCCTTATAATACCTCTGATAGGATTATTGAACATAATCCTCCATATAGGAACAGCCACATCCCTAGTTGGCGGTGTGGGCTGGACTTCATTCCCCTCTCATTGGGTCATTTATATACATGTTAATATTAATTGTGCAAGGTTTGGTTTGGTTTGGGTCATTCTATTCCTGGCTGCCAGTGGTGGAGGTTCCTAGGTTATTGAAAGTCTGTATTCTGGTGAGCATATATGTTACAAGGGAGAACTTCTTCCATTTATTTTTTCACCTTATGTGTTCTTGTTCTGTATTTTGCAGATAGTAAGCCCTTGAATATAACTATTTATATATTTTTCATTGTCAGGTGGACTCCAAGGGGCATATACAGATTAAAGTTAAGGGAGAGTCTAAGACCTTACACCTAACCATATCACCATACTGCTAAGTAATTGCCATATAGTTTTTGCATAGAGTTTGAGAAAATGCTTTGCCTGACTAGGTTTATTGAGTGTGTTAATGTTTTGATATTTATTGGTCCCCATTATACTGTACATTGAGTTCATGATGGTGGAATTTTCAAGAGTTGAACCAGATATGGTCCCCTGATTGTGAATATGGAGAGAAGATAGTGTCCTTCTGTTTCAAACAAAACCCCCTTCCTCTGAGATTTTGAGTACTATGGTCATTATATATTTTATTATGGATGGTCAGTTGGAACAATACTTTAATATTTTTGTTACATATATATTTCTTAATTGTCTGATACATCTCTTTTTCTTCCTGCTATTGCATTGGTAGGCTGACCTTTCTTATTGGACCTTTAGGGGTTTCTTTAAGAGGAATAATGTGTTTTTCATCTTCTACTGTCCCTTGAATATTACGGTTAGTGTATAATTTATCATGGACATCCAGGAACGGTACCACCCTTATCATATTCAATTTATGCTGATTATAGGTACAGTATTTATATTATTTTTTAGTTGCTTGAAATTTCTTGCCCTCCTTTTTTCCCTTTCTTTATGGAATATATGGAGTCTGGCTGTTTCCTTCCCTCACTGCCAACTTCTTGGGTTGTCCATGTGACCATCTGTGTAGCTTCAAATGATGATGCCCCACTCAAGCGAATCCAAGATTCCATGATGAATATTATTGTTTTTAAGATGCTCTGACTGGCTAATGACTTCCAAACCTTTGTCTTGTAAGTATAATACGGGAAGATATGTTGTTATTACCAATTGTAATGAAGCATGAATTTTCATTGTATGTAATACTAATATATTATGTATCCATTTAGAAATCTCCCTTCTTTTTGCCATCTGAAGAGAATCGGGAATGAAGGAAACGTGCAGGGTTTATATGTATTTCAATGACATCTGTTGACCAATTACTTTTGGTCCCTTGAAAAAGGGGGGTGGCTACTCTTAAGAACTGTAATTAGTAAACCCTTCCTCCAATTTGGATGTACATACCCTCAAATTAAACCTGAGAGTTTGCACTTTCAGCACATATCCATCATATAACTATAGCTTGAATATGTTTTGGTAAATACCTGAAATAACTAAAATGTGTCCTGTGTCCAAATAAATATGGACATAACTGTATATACAGTATATATATATATATACACCCCTCACATTTTTGTAAATATTTTTATATATGTTTTCATGTGACAACACTGAAGAAATTATGCTTTGCTACAATGTAAAGTAGTGAGTGTACAGCTTGTATAACAGTGTAAATTTGCTGTCCCCTCAAAATAACTCAACACACAGCCATTAATGTTTAAACCGCTGGCAACAAAAGTGAGTTCACCCCTAAGTGAAAATGTCCAAATTGGGCTCTAAGTGTCAATATTTTGTGTGGCCACTATTATTTTCCAGCACTGCCTTAACCCTCTTGTGCATGGAGTTCACCAGAGCTTCACAGGTTGCTATTGGAGTCCTCTTCTATTCCTTCATGAGGACATCACGGAGCTGGTGGATGTTAGAGACCTTGCGCTCCTCCACCTTCCATTTGAGGATGCCCCACACATGCTCAATAGGGTTTAGGTCTGGAGACATGCTTGGCCAGTCCATCACCTTTACCCTCAGCTTCTTTAGCAAGGCAGTGGTCATCTTGGAAGTGTGTTTTGGGTCATTATCATGTTGGAATACTGCCCTGCGGCCCAGTCTCTGAAGGGAGGGGATCATGCTCTGCTTCAGTATGTCACAGTACATGTTGGCATTCATGGTTCCCTCAATGAACTGTAGCTCCCCAGTGCCAGCAGCATTCATGCAGCCCCAGACCATGACACTCCCACCACCATGCTTGACTGTAGGCAAGAGACACTTCTCTTTGTACTCCTCACCTGGTTGCCACCACACACACGCTTGACACCATCTGAACCAAAAAAGTTTTTCTTGGTCTCATCAGACCACAGGACATAGTTCCAGTAATCCATGTCCTTAGTCTGCTTGTCTTCAGCAAACAGTTTGCGGGCTTTCTTGTGCATCATCTTTAGAAGAAGCTTCCTTTTGGGACTACAGCCATGCAGACCAATTTGATGCAGTGTGCGGCGTATGGTCTGAACACTGACAGGCTAACCCCCCCACCCCTTCAACCTCTGCAGCAATGCTGGCAGCACTCATATGTCAACCATGGCGAGGCCTGTTCTGAGTGGAACCTGTCCTGTTAAACCAATGTATGGTCTTGGCCACCGTGCTGCAGCTCAGTTTCAGGGTCTTGTCAATCTTCTTATAGCCTAGGCCATCTTTATGTAGAGCAACAATTCTTTTTTTCAGATCCTCAGGGAGTTCTTTGCTACGAGGTGCCATGTTGAACTTCCAGTGACCAGTATTTCACACCTGGGACCTTGTAGCACTAACGAGTCACATGACACCATGGAGGGAAAATGGCTAATTGGGCCCAATTTGGACAATTTCACTTAGGGATGTACTCACTTTAGTTGCCAGCAGTTTAGACAACTTTGTGATTCATCAGACCAGGCCATCTTCTTCCTTTGCTCTGTGGTCTAGTTCTGACGCTTAGCATGGGTACCAACAGGTCTGTGGCCATGCAGCCCTATATGCAACAAACTGCAATGATCTACTGGGAATTTCACGCACGACCATCTCTAGGGTTTACAGAGAATGGTCCAAAAAAGAGAAAATATCCAGTGAGTGGCAGTTGTGTGAACTCAAATACCTGGTGGATGTCAAAGGTAAGAGAAGAATGGACAGACTGGTTTGAGACGATAGAAAGGCAACAGTATGATAATATGGACCAAAATCTCTGAGGAATGTTTCCAACACCTTGTTGAATCTATGCCACAAAGAATTGAGGCAGTTCTGAATGCAAAAGGGGGACCAACCCGGTACTAGTACGATGTACCTAATAAAGTGGCCAGTGAGTGTATATATACATACAGTAGACCAGAATCCATTTCATTTCAAGAATTAGTTTAGTGGATGTCTTAGGTGGAGTCATAGACAAAAAAAAACCAAGGAAGCAATTGAACTCTGCATCCTTCACCTACAACAAAAAAAGCCTTTTAGTTACAGTTACAGAAGTCCTGAATGTTGAAATCCCACAAAAACATTTACACCTGTACCAAGAATCCATTGAGTTTCTAGATGGGTTAAAAATGTTGATACATTTTTATCCATGTCACACAAGCATTAAGCATCATAATATTGTTGTAATCCTTCCTTTTACAAGAGTGTGTCGTAACGTGAACCAGTGATAATTAGCTGCGGAATTTTCCTCCTGTAAACCGTACATATTTTTATGTTAATTTCAATGAATTTTTTCCCCGACTCCAAGAATCTTCAAAGCAAGGATTAGAGTGTGCTGGAGGCATGATCCTGCTGTAGCAAGGATGGATTTGCTGAGTCTATCTAAAGCTGCAGTATTTTCTTGCTTAGCTGATACATATAGCATAATCATATTATGCATAATGGAGCATGAATGGAACACGGCCAAAGCGTTATCGTGCCCATATATTTCCTGCACAATCCCGAAGTCGCCAACTAATAAAAGCCTCTTCTCTTATCTTCCTTACGAAATCAGAGCATTTTCACTACTTGTTGCTGTGCTTTTATCTGAGGTTGTGAATTAAATACTGGCCTGAAGATAATTAGGGAATTGTACAAGATCCTGTCTAGCAGTAAGATGACAAGGTGACAGAAGCTTTAAAGCCCAACTGTGGGCTTGCGATCTCCACCATCCTTTGCCTCCCCCTCCCTGTACCTTGGGGCAATACTGCACTTGTATACTTATCTTTTGTTATAAGTATCTTTAGCCAAGTTTCATTACATCAATGGTCCTCTTTTCTTGGTGTTCTGTTGTTCCTTACCTCCCAGGTCTGCTGCCTGGGGAGGACACATGTGCCAAGACAGGTAGGTTTACGTTTGTGGCCTGAAATTTACAATGTATGACTGAGGGTGTTGCATGAGAGATGGGAGTCTGGGCCTGTATAAGAGCACCAGGAGTTAACTTCTGCTGCAAGATAAGTGTGAGTACACGCTTGGACCTCACAGGAAATCTGGTGGCTTATCCAGTGAGTTAAGTGCTGTTGCTTCTTACAGTCAAGAGAATACAGCATGCCGGTCAGGCTTAAATGTTCTTTTTCTGTATCAGATGTAAATGTGTGTTTTGGCATTTGCACATTGTTCTTTTCGGTGTTGTGTGCCCTAATCCCTCTCTCCCCGGACTATATGGGCATGAATAATCTTTACTAACTGTCCAAAAGTGACTTGCACCCATCATGTCCTCACTACAATTAAAGAAACCAACTCTAAGGTGAAATGTCAACCCATCTGACCTTTAGGGATCCCTAATAGCCTCTAGAGTAGTAGTTGTCAACTTATAAGCTAAAGGGGGCCTCAAATATGGCCTCTGACATATTCAAAGGGCCACACATAATGTTCAATATATGTACTGCTTGAGAGGACAGGCAAAACCTGCAGACCTAATAGAGGATATGAGGGTCAGAGAGTGTGGAATACATTTTTTGGCTGCAGATCTGCTGTAGAAGACAATATGAAACTGGGAACATGTTACATGAGGCAAGTAGAAATGAATGCTTTTACACTAATCAATGTCTGAGGACTGCGCATCATATACCATAGGGCTGTATGTGGCCCTTGGGCTTCAGATTGGGCACAAGAGCTCTAGGGGGTAAGAGGGTGTTACATTTCAAATCCAAATTAGCTTTGAGAGAGCTATATACAGTATATTAAGATCATGTTTAATACAGCCTCTTATGGAGAAAAGAAATGAAAGGCTTTTCAACTTAAAAGCAGTCTGATCCATAGCATTCTATGAAGTAATCCAGATAAATTCCTGCCCTTCACATCCCAAGCAGCAAGGAGCCTTCAATCATTGTTTGTGAACAAATTTACTGTAGTGCCAGTATTACATTTTTAATATCACAGATCCATCAAACATCAAAAGTAAGGATGTGCATAACTGCAACACAGAGTGGTTCTAATCAGGGGTCTTCTTTTATATTCAAGTGTAAACTCCCATTAAATGATAATAACTCGTATGAAGGTATGCAAATATTCTTCCTTCTTAACCTTTTTGCACTATAAAAGTATCTAAAATAAGTACTGTATTTCATCTACAAAGTATGTAGTTGCATTGTATTACATTTGTGCGCAGTTTCTTGACCTTCTATAGCTTTTATCTATTGCATGGAAACCATGGGGATTAAAATGTATAGATTTTTTTGAAGAGCATTCATTATCTAAGGGCATCAGATTTGTGGTTGTTGTAAGTCTCTTAACTGTTTAGAGAGCATCTGAACATAACAAATGTGGTTGTATCCACACCACTACGCACTTATAGGCCTGTGTATTCTATGTATTACTTAAGTTGGCCAAAGCTTTCAAAGAGACAAAAAGTAATCAGTGTGTCTCCAAAACTTTTTTACATACTGTGATATGCCCAACAAGAGGCCTTAACTTACTGCCCACATTTACATGGCAACATGATATCGTTCCACTGTTTGAAAATATATATTACCATGTGTTCTTGCTCCAGAAGAGCTTACAATCCAATGTCTCCATTAGAGTTATACAAGCAAGCACATTTTTTCTATATGGTCAGTTTGTCCAGGACCCTGTAATCCTTTCATAATCCTTTGGCAAGAAACCCAAACAAACAGGGACCACAGTCTCACCAGGCAAATATGTCAACCACTTAGCCATTATCTTGGCTATTTATCTTTGATACATTTTATTGTATGTACTATAGTTAGATGATTACCAGTGTTAGTTTGTGTATTACTCTACTGTACAATATTTGAAATCATACATAATCGTTAATTTGTCTTGTACTTGATCTGCTTTCATGGAGTTTATATTAGAAAGTTGTAGAGGTTTTATATAATTCCACATTCTACTAAATATTGATATTTGAGTTATGAGTAGATATTAGAACAATGGTAAAACTATAAAATCACATATGTAGTGTAGGCTGTCCACACCAGTCAGACTAGGCTCTCTGTTTTTCTAAGTACTCCTTAAACACTTCCTGTATACTTGTTTATCCTGTTGGTAGAACCATTGGTTAACTATTTCATTTGATAGTATGATGACATTTATCCATCTGTAAAATCACCTTATTACAGAGGTGTAACTAGAAATCCCAGGGCCCCATAGAATTGTTTTCTTTATGGGGCTCCCTCCTCAAACAGAAGAAAAAAATTAAACAC
Source organism: Staurois parvus (assembly GCF_062004578.1). Classification (NCBI taxonomy): domain Eukaryota; kingdom Metazoa; phylum Chordata; class Amphibia; order Anura; family Ranidae; genus Staurois; species Staurois parvus. Next base: position 4,444,283 of record NW_028317805.1, on the reverse strand, counting down.
CATTGATCAACGCCCTAACTACTACGGTCATGTGACACAGGACCTAAACTACAGCATATATTAATTTTAACCAAAAATATATATGCAGCAAATATTAAAGCAGTGGGGAGGCAATATAATAAGGCCTGTTAACATCTGAGTATTACTCTAATGAAAATGCTCCAATGCTTTAAACACAAGCATTTTAGCAGTGCACAGGAATGCATGCTAGGTGCACAGGTGCACTGCGTTACCATTTAAAGTCTAATAGCCTCAATGCACCTGCCTAGGGATGTGTGTTTTTGAGTAGTGCAAGGCAATGCAATTACATGTGTTGTGTTGCTGTTCACTAAAAAAATAGCTCCAAGGAAAAATTTCCCTTATCCTTAAGAAAAAATCCTCCCTTTCTTGCCAAACAACAATACCCCCATTCTCCCATAACCACAACCCACCATTCACCCCTTTCTCCTGTCTACCTGTGAACCTCTGACTTATCACTTACCTTCACACCCCTTTATCCACCTCTGCACCCCTTATTCACTTTTCACCACAACAACCCCACTTCTCACCTCTGCATTCCCCTCCCTGTACCTTGGGGCAATACTGCACTTATCTTTGTACCCCCTTGTTCACTGAACACTCTCTACATACTTTGTCTACTGCTCAACTCTGCACCCCCTTGCCCACCACTCAAAATCTCTGTTATCTCATACACCACTACTCACCTATGCCCCCCACACCCCATTTCCACTACTATATGCCTCCCCTGCACCCCTTTTCTACCCCTGTGACCATTGCAACCGCTTCCACAACTGCAAACCCTTTCACCGACTGCAACCCCTTCCACTTCTGCACCCTCTTCCACCATTGCAACCCCTTCAACTACTGCACCCTTTTTCACCTCTGCACTGACCCCTTCCACCGTTACATATCTCTCCACCTCTGTAACCCCCTTCCTCTATTGCATTGCTTTCACCACTGGAACCCCTTCCACTGTTTCAACCACTTCCACTACTGCAACCCCTTTCACTGTTGCAGCCACTTCTACCTCTGCTATAAAACTGCTATAGGGCAGAGGGGAACTGGTTAAAGGGTTTTCCCTCTCAATCAGGGCAAATCTGTCTTCTCTTTTCCAACAACAATGCTAAACCCTTCAGGCATTAAGGATTGAAGAGCTTCTGCAAATCTTTTTGCAGCATCCGACAGGACATCACATAAGGCAATGGATTGTTAGTTTGTTCAAAAAACAAGTGAGTTGGTTGATTTCAGTTGGGGGTTCCACTTGTGTTATTCAAGGTCCAAAACAGTGGTGGAGCTTTCAGAGAAATATACACTTCTCAAAAAATAAAATTACACTTTTTAATCAGAGTATAGCATCAAGTCAATTAAAGTGGGCTATTGATCTGGTCAGTTAAGTAGCAGAAGGGGTTGTTAATTAGTTTCAGCTGCTTCGGTGTTAATAAAACTAACAACAGGTGCACTAGATGAGCAACGATGAGATGACCCCCAAAACAGGAATGGTTTTACAGGTGGAGACCAGTGACATTTTTTTCCCTGCTCATCTTTTCTGACTGTTTTTCACTAGTTTTGCATTTGGCTAGGGTCAGTGTCACTACTGGTAGCATGAGGCAATACCTGGACCCTACAGAACTTACACAGGCAGTCTAACTCATCCAGGATGGCACATCAATATGTTCCATTGCCAGAAGGCTTGCTGTGTCTCCCAGCACAGTCTCAGGAGCATGGAGGAGATTCCAGGAGACAGGCAGTTACTCTAGGACAGCTGGATAGGGCTGTAGAAGGTCCTTGATCCATCAGCAGGACCAGTATCTGCTCCTTTGTGCAAGGAGGGACAGGATGAGCACTGCCAGAGCCCTAAATAATGAGCTCCAGCAGGCCACTGGTGTGAATGTCTCTGACCAAATAATCAGAAACAGACTTCATGAGGGTGGCCACTGCCCGGCACCATAGAGCTCGATTGGCATTTGCCATTGAACACAAGAATTGGCAGGTCCACCTCTGGTGCCCTGTGCTTTTCACAGATGAGAGCAGGTTCACTCTGAGCACATGTGACAGACATGAAAGGGTCTGGAGAAGCCGTGGAGAATGTTATGCTGCCTGTAACAGTGTTCAGCATGGCTGTTTTGGTGGTGGGTCAGCGATGGTTTGGGGAGGCATATCCATGGAGGGATGCACAGACCTCTACAGGCTAGACAATGACACCCTGACTGCCATTAGGTATCAAGATGAAATCCTTGGACCCCTTGTCAGACCCTATGCTGCTGCAGTGGGTCCTGGGTTCCTCTTGGGGCACGTCAATGCCCAGTCTCATGTGGCGAGAGTTTGCAAGCAATTCCTGGAGGATGAAGCAATTGATACCATTGAATGGCCCCCATGCTCATCTGACCTAAATCCAATAGAATACCTCTGGGATATAATGTTTTGGTCCATCCAATGCCACCAGGTTGCACCTCAGACTGTACAGGAACTGTGATGCCCTGGTCCAGATCTAGGAAGAAATACCCCAGGACATCATCCATCGTCTCATTAAGTGCATGCCTCGACATTGTCAGGCATGCATACAAGCACGTGGGGGACAAACTACTGAGTACCATTTTGAGTTGCTGCAATGAAATTTCAGCAAAATGGACTAGCCTGCTGCATCATTTTTTCACTTTGATTTTTGGGGTGTCTTTGAATTCAGTACTCTGTAGGTCGATAATTTTCATTTCCATCAAACAATGGGGCATCCTTACGTTCCTAACACATTACCCAGTCGATATCAGTATAGATATCCAGCATGATATTTTTCCCCATTCAGATCTGATGTGTTTTCAAAATGTTCCTTTTTTTGAGCAGTGTATATTAGAAGTCCTTATATCCCACCCCAGCAGAAGCTAGGGTCTTCAAGTTTGGACAGGTGAAAAGAATGTCACTAGGCATTGCAAATCCTCATTACATTTGCAAAGCAATAACAGAAGCTTCTTATCAGGCGATTCCTGTGGCCCTGGATGACTTTCAGCTAGGTCTAAGAACTAATCAAAATTGTATCTGTAAAACTGTTAGAATTACTTAATAAATGCTGCAAATAAACAAAAGTATTGGCTCTGCAGTAAGCAGTAAGGATGCTGCAAAAACACATTCTAAATCACAGAGGCTCAGATTGCATCTTGTTTTTCAATAGCATTTGTAGAGCCAAGTAACAGCAGGGCCTTCAGGGTCAGCATTGACTGATTCCGTTCTTGATGTCGAGACATTGTTTTATGCAGGTTAGGTCATCAAGCCTCTTAATCATTAAGTTAAAACAATCTGCATCACCCAAGGGTCTGAAATACATCCAGTCGTGTTCAATTATTTCTTAAACAACTAAGTCAATAAAACTTTAGAGAGTTATCGCGTTAAATGGGTACAGTTAAATAGACTGTAGTTAATTGATCTCATCTATTGCCCACTCAGTCTGTTTGTATTCTTATCAGATTACAGTGTCACTTAATTAGTTGTTGAAGACATTTTTTTTCTTTAGTTTTAGTATAATTTGTTCTGAAGTCGCATAAATTAAATGGGGCCATATATGGGGCAGGATTGTCAATGTCAAACAATGCAAACATTTTTCAGCCAAGATTGGATTTCCAACTAGGCACAGCAGTAGTGTGCCAATGGCAATGCAGACTATGAGGAAGTTTTTCTCCTTACAAAATTAACATGTCAATACATACTTACCATGTTTATACAAACATATTGGGAGCTTACATTGGGATACCCCTCCCCAATTTGGGACCCTCAGACCATTTCTCTTTGTTTCTCGCACCCAAATACTTACCACTTATCTGAGGGTTGAAACCATTAGTGAAAACCATTAAAGTGTGGCCAGTGGGGACAGACTCCATACTTAAGGATAGGTTTCAACACACAGACTGGAGTACATTTGCCTCTGAGGCTACCTGTGGCTCTCATACGAATATTAATACCTATACCTCCTCTGTGCTGGACTGAAACAGCATATCAGTGTCAAAACACAGAAACAGATCACCACGTACCCAAATCAGAGGCCATGAATGAATAAGGAGGTGCAGCTCCTGTTGAGGGCTTGTGCCACTGCCTTTAGATCAGGTGAAGCACAGGCCTACTATTGCCCTGTAGCACTCATATCTGTAGTTATGAAGTGCTTTGAGTGACTGGTCCTGGCAAACGAGAAGGATAGCTTGCCATCTACATTGGATCCATGCTAATTTGCATATCATAGCAATAGGAGCATAGAGGATGCAGTCTCCATAGCTCTGCACTCTGTGCTCACACATTTGGACAATAACAACACATATGCAAGAATACTGTTTGCTGACTTCAGTTCAGCATTTAATACAGTTATAGCTTCCAAGCTAACCACTAAACTTGGAGATTTGGGCATCAGTAGCTCCATTTGTAACTGGACTTTATGACCAGCAGACCTCAGTATGTCAGGTCAGGCCACACCTGCTCCACCACATCACCCTCAACACTGGTGCTCAGCCCCTTCCTCTACTCCCTCTTCACCCATGACTGCAGACCTGTGTATGGCTCCAAATCCATCATCAAGTTTGCAGATGACACTACAGTGATTGGCCTCATCAGAAACAACCCTGAGATAGCCTTTAGGCAGGAGGTACAGCATCTGGTTGTGTGGTGTGTGGACAATAACTTGTTCCTTAACTCCAACAAGACTAAGGAGCTTTTTGTGAGCTTCAGGAGGGAGAACAAAGGCATGCATGACCCCATCCACATCAATGGGATGTCGGGTGAACGTGCCGCCATTTTCAAGTTCCTGGGAATCCACATTTCGAAGTACCTGTCCTAGACTACTAATACCTCCAGTCTGGTCAAGAAGGCTCACCAGCGACTCTTCTTCTTGAGGATATTGAAGAAGAACCATCTGTCCTCAGTTATCCTAGTCAACTTCTACTGCAGTGCGATGGAGAGCATCCTCACCAGCAGTATTACAGTCTGGAATGGGAACTGCGCTGTCCCTGAACGTAAGGCAGTGCAGCAGATAATGAAAACTGTCCAACGCATTATAGTGATTCCATTTCCAGTCATTGAGGATGTTCAGAGGAAAAGCTGCTTGAGCCAAGCTCACAGTATTCTCAAGGATTCCTCTCATCCTTCTCATAGATTGTTTAATCTCCTGCCTTCCAGGAGGCACTTCAGAAGCCTTCGGACTAACACCACCAGACTTAGGAACAGCTTCTTTCCTGCAGCTGTTACATTACTGAACTTTGCCCCCTCTTGATCCCTTACCCCCCCCCCCCCCCCGCCATGTAAACATTGAATTGTATTCATTCTACACAGTTCTCATTTCACTCATTCGTGTAATCAGTATTATGCATTAGCTTTACATTCATTATTCCTAATTATTCATAATCTATATATTATGCCCATAGTACTTACATATACATATTAGTCTGTAGTACTTTCATATGTACTTTATGTTCATAAATACTGTCTATCTTATGTATTGCAGACACTGTATATTGTATATGCATTGTATAACTTGACACTTTATATATTGCATTTGTGGTTAGATAATAAACTGCATTTCGTTGCCTTGTATTTTTACATGTGTAATAAAAATAAAGTTGAAACTAATGTAATCTAATCATACCTATTAGACTAGCTGTTGTTCATCACAATAGACCACATGTGTCAAACACAAAGCCCGCAGGCCACCAGGCCATTTAATGTGGCCCTTGCACCTCTTCTGCAGCTGTGGCACCCCATTGTCTCCTCCCCCACTTTGTCTCATCAGTTGGCAGCAGAGAGAACTGCTCCTACAGATCCTGTGCCTTTCAGTATAGCCACAGCACCCCCTCATCCCCATCTCCCTGGTCTCAGCATTCAGCAGACTCCGGCAGCTGATTCCAGCCCTCCTCTGACCCGCCTCCAGACCCTGCACTTTCTGCTTCCCAGCCCCGTCCACAGCTTCTTCCCAGCAGAAGCGCAAGGTAAGGGAGGTGCACTGTGATATAAGGGAAGGTGGGGGACTCTTGACTTCTGATGGTGGGGGAAAGACAACTAGTCTTAAAGAGTTAGGAGACATAGAAAAGTAGATTTACTTATGTGATCATCTACTCCTTTGTGGTGATGGATTGGTCTCCACAATGTCTTCTCCCCCATACTCCATAAGGTCTCAATGTCATCAACACCAACACAGGGTCTATAGCCCTGCAATGATCATGATAAAGCCTCGGGGCAGTCCACCAACAGAGCATGAAGGAGTGCCATCTGCTAGGAGAGAAAAAGGAATAAAAAGGTATCGTATCTTACTTTCATTCCAGCTCTGTAATTCTTTATTTTTAGTCTTTGTGGTGATCTTGTAAGTTCCTTTACTGTCCGAGAATGATAACATCCCTAGAGCTACATACAGATTTATTGCTCCAATACAACATCAGTGCTGACCACAGCTGGCCTGGGACATTGGATCCCAGGGCTCTATCGGCTGTGCACTGACTGACCATACCATTGTGACGGAAGGATGTGTATGGTACATGGAATTTAGAAAACCAACAAAAACTATGATTTTTTTTTTTTAACCTCAAAATGTGCATAACAGGGACTTGTAGTTAATTGTTTTCATGGGGACAGGTTAGTTTTAAGTCTTTTGGCTTTTCTTTATCCTTGAAGGGAGAACACTTACAACCTTGGTAACTTCACACTGAGAAGTTGCTAGGGAACTGAATGGAATTGCAGATGGAAAACTCTAGAATATAGAACTTTTTTCATCCTTTTTTTTATTCCTAACAGCATCTCATGGACAAGGGCGGACTGACAACTCATGGGGCCCCTGGGCAACAGGGGATCATGGAGCCCCTGTGTCCTTGCCCAAACTCAAAAAAGCCTGTGAAAAAGGTACCAGGGGCATCTCATGGGGCCCCCTACTGACTCTGGGCCCTCAGGCAGTGCCCGAGTTTCCAAATGGTTAGTCCGCCCCTGCTCATGGAGAGATCAGAGCTTGATTTTGCCTCCCATGGACACTAGTCACTGTTCCCCAACAGGGTCTTCTCTGAGCTCTTTCCACAATCGCTCTCACTACAGTACACTCTCCATTAGCTTACTTACTGAAGCATTCTTTCACCTTGCAAGCATTATGGGAAGGTGCAGCAGTAGTCATATGATTGCTGAGATAAACAAGTCATAATAGACAGGCAGAAAGTACCCCCTATGATAGTCATAGAGGGATCCTGCAACTCTGTTCTTTCCCTATAATAGGAGGTGGACTATCAAGCGAGGAACAAACAAAGAGAACAGTGCTGATACCCCCCACAGTGTACATATACACTCAAACCAGTGCTCAGGCTGAGGTTTATGGATCCTCACAATTGCAGAGTCCAGTGGAAAAGCCATCACAGTGGTATGGATCATCAAATTGTACCTTTATTGATGATGTGCAGGGAGATACAGCCAGTAAGATTGTAAGCTCTAATAAGAAAGGCCCTCTGACCCCTCCTGTATTACATTTTATTGTAATTGCACTGTCTGCCCTTATGTTGTAAAGAGCTGCATACACTGTTGCTGCTATATAAATCTTGTATAATAATATTAATAATAGTCAAAGCGCTTCAGCCTTAATCATGGCTTGATTAAGGCTGTAATGGCTGAAACGCGTTGACTTTTATCGCCTGTGTTAGGAAAGCAGGCATCTAGCAGGGGTGATCAGATCAGTAGGCTGAACCTTAAGGAATCAAGAATCGGATGGAATAAAGTTAAATTAAGTTTAATGAAACAAACAACACACTTCCAACACCAGTAAATCATAAACAATGCAAGTGACAAAATAAACATACAGTGCAATACCCCAAATAATAACTACCTATATTCAAAATGGAGGGAAAACAAATGGGCAGGACAAGGTCAGGACAGGGACAGGAGACAAAGAAAGCAGGGAGCAGGGAAATGGAGCAGGAAGCAGGATACAGGGAGCAGGTCACAGATGCAGGTCTTAGGGTCAGGTACAAGGATCAGGAACAAGGGTCAGGCTCAGGCAAGGACATAGCTTGAAGGAAGAATACTGAAGCACTGAACCTCAGTTATGGGCGGGATTATGTACCTCCCAGCAGCCCAAGTCAGGTGGAGCCTAATTAGTTGGACAGCCCAGCTGCTGGGAGACACCCGCTGGTGACCACAGGTACTGCACCCTTTTACTATGGGAACCACAGTGCCACCAGCAGGTGACCCAGGTGATGTCAGAAGTCCTTACCGTCTGTGTCTCCCTGCACATAATAAATAAAGGTACAAATTGCTGATCCATACTACTGTGCCTGTCTATCAAGTGGCCCTATCTGAGCAATGCTATGATGAAAACCTTTTGAGCCATTACATGATGAAAGCTATGACAAGCACAAACTACAAAGAATTACCATTTTGAGAAAGCCTGAACATTAGTGATATTCAATGTTTCTTCAGACCCTATTGTCTCCAACTAATGTATAATAAATGACTACTTAGTAGTCCAGGCAGGAATGTTTGTGAGAGGGGATCGAAAGTGTTAAAAAAACCCTTTCTCTCATCTTAGAAATAAATTTGTAATGCAATATTTAATCATGTCATATATCCAAAACATGGACACCAAATTAGTGTAGAAGGAGCCTGAAGACAGAGAGGAGTTAGGAGCAGTAGAATCAGTTGGCACCTGAAATTGCTAGCGACAGATTAATAAGCAGATTCCACCTTGCAGAAGAGTGTGATGGCTGTATGGTGATTGCACCTTGCTTAGTTCTTGTGTAACAATAAGTCAGTGTGGCTCCCTGATATCTGAGTGGAGCTGATATTAACAGCTATTGTCTGCTTCCATTTAAAGGCAGAATCTCTAATTAAGTGCTGAAGCTCATTCTGTAGTCCTTGTGTTTTGCAAGCAGCACATGCAGCATGATCAGCGGAAAACCCATTCGCTGCCAGAATGTCCTTGTCGACAGACACTCACCTTCACTTCTTAAACATTTCTATAGCACAGGGATGAATTAGCTCACCTAACAAGTAATGGGTGCACAATGTCATTACATGGAAAAAAAGATTTTTCAGAATTTTATCTCCATGACTTATGTGAATATTGCCTTGTATTCAGGCAGGGTCAAAATGTAACATTTGATGTAAAAATGAAAATCTCTGTGTGCGCAATACATGCTGGGCTAATAAATGCCACATGAATGCCAGTGTCACATGAAAATTTGGCTGAAGATCAAACCATCTTTGCTAGGTGCCTAGTGGAAGGTTTAATGCAGTGGAGCATCAAGCAAAAGGACTTTGTATTGAGGGTTTGTTGGACCCTGATTGCTGCTGCTTGTTGTATGATTAGTGCCAGCAGAAATGATTTGGCAGAGGCTGTCGGTCAACAAGAAGCCATTGTACATAAGAGAGAAATCTGTGTTAAGCAGAAGTAGAGGGCGAACTAAAGTAACTATGTTGTCCTACTAACAGTTAGCTGACAGCTAGCTAATAAAACTGACAGAAGCAGTGTTGGGTTTCATTGCAAAACTGAATTTATTTTTCTGAATAGTTCTGTAAGACTGCAATATGATCAAATAAACTGAAGTTACAATATGCTTGTATACATGTCTTTTACAATTAACACATTTCTTGCAAACAGCTACCTACAAATCACATTAAATACATTGAAATGCAATCTAGATATATCACAACTTTAACAAATGATAAATAGAATTACAAGCATATGTGTATCAAAAGGGGAATGGAGGAGACCTTCACTGGTGTTCTTAAGAAAGCTAAAATAGCTGCAGTGGTAGATGGAAAATCTCTATTAACAAAACACTCCCTATTCTTGATGAAAGGAATATTAAAAATAGGTGCAATTGCAGAGAACACCCAATAGATGGCTCCCTACTCAACACAATGATGATATACAGAACAGTAACCTTCTGAGTTTATGGATGCCACTATGAGATAAGGGAAGTAGAAGGAAGGTACCATCATAAAGGTGTTTTGTTGAAGAACTCCCAGCTATGAATTGGATAAGCTAAGCAACTTCTGCTACCCAGTCTTTGGATAGACAAGTGGCCTTCTACTGTATGTTGCATCTGTTGCCTAAAAATTAACTAAAAATGCAAACTCTGTGGCCAAGTGGCTGAAGCTTTGTTAGTGTCAGCTCTGTTTCCTTTGGATGCCTGGTGCTTCTTACCTCCCTATTTCGACTTACCTTTGAGCCCTTCAGCCCTGGTTCACACTGCCGTGACTTGTCATTAAACTTCCATCACATAAAGTCACATGACAAGTAAAAACACATTTATTTCAATGGAAGCCATTCCAAAAAAGGTTCCTGTACTACTTTGATGTGATTTCAATGCAACTTAGAGTCCCAAGTCGCACTGGAAATTGGTCACTGCAGCAGTGTGAACCAAGGGGAGGGTGGTCCCATTGCATGCTGGGAGTGGTATTTATGTTCTGTGAGCACATGAGTTCAGTGTCTTTCCTGGGAGAGGATTGAACCAAGCCATGCTGGAGGCAGGCTTGCCTTACCAGGCACATGATGTCATGCGGACCTCAGGTGAGTGACCTGAGGGCCTGGAAGTTAGGAAAAAGTGACCCTGATTCTACAGTAAGCTGACTGAGGGGAGCTGTCTGCCAAAGATTTGTCTGGTATCACTGGAGAGAGAGTCACTTGGAAGATTGGAAGGAGGCTGCAATTATGTCCTTGGACTTGTGAGTGCAGACACAGAGATCTTGGGGACTCTGTGTGTTTTGCTGCCCCTGTAGTGCTTGATAGTCAACATGGGTCTGAGAAAAGGGAACACTGACTGGTCTTCTCAAGAGCTTGTCCAACTGTTGCTACTGCAAAGGACTTTGCTCAGTTCTATTACTTCTGGACTGCCACAGTCTGCTGTAACAGGCCTGTACCTGAGGAGCTCAGCCCTGCAACCACTACTACTGCTACAGGGACTTTGCTCACTCCTGGAACTACTTGTTGCTGCAATTTAAAGAGAAGTCTGTTATTTGCTCTCAGCCTGGACTTCAACAGTGCTCAACTAAGAGATCAGGTAAATGTCCTCAGTGTGAATAGTTCTAATTTTGGAGTATCCTAGTAAATCCCAATCCCTATTCCCAGTTCTACAATAAAACTCCAAAAACAAACATCCCCCAGACTGATCATTGAAGACAACAAGCGGAAGTGTGTGTACCAAGTTGTGGAAAATACCTGTGCCTGATGGCGGGGCGAAGAAGGGGGGAACCTGGGCAAAAATACAAGCAGTTCCCCCGAGAGTAGCGCTACATATGAGCGTATTTTTTATCCATTTCTATTTAGCTGGTTAGTGTCACTATTCTGGCGATCACATTTGTTATTCTAACTTGAAATATACAGTTGTGTCCAAAATTATTCAACCCCCAATGCTGTAAAGGGGTTTAGGGACTATAGTGTACATTTGGAATTGTATTCAGAATCAAATCCTACAAGGACGTTGTAACTACCCAAATGCAACTAAAATGACATCAATTGTTTATGTAATACAGTAGTAAATGGTTCTTATGTGGTTTCTTCATTGCCACAATTATTCAACCCCTTAAAGACTACCACTCTGAAGAACAGAGGTTCATACAGGTGCTTTCCATCAGGTATTGAAAACACCTGTGGATGTCACCGAGCAGCAATCAAGCATAATAAGCACCAATTAGGCAGCTTTAAAATGACTGTGATACTCAGCTCCTTCTAGACATTTACTGGTGTGGTTACAAACATGGTGAAGGCAAGAGAATGGTCCAGGAAGACAAGAGAAGAGGTGATTTCTCTTCACAGGAAGGGCAATGGCTATAAGAAGATTGCAAAGATGTTAAACATACCAAGAGACACCTTAGGAAGCATCATTCGCAAATTCAAGGCAAAGGGCACTGTTGAAACGCTACCTGGTCGTGGCAGAAAGAAGATGCTGACTTCGACTGCTGTGCGCTACCTGAAGCGTAGAGTGGAGAGAAGTCCCCGTGTGACTGCTGAGGAACTGAGAAAAGATTTGTCAGATGTGGGTACAGAAGTTTCAGCCCAGACAATAAGACGCACACTGCGTAATGAAGGCCTCCGTGCCAGAACTCCCAGGCGTACCCCCTTGCTGTCTCCAAAGAATAAGAAGAGTCGACTGCAGTATGCCAAAAGCCATGTGGACAAACCACAAAAGTTGTGGGATAGTGTTCTGTGGACTGATGAAACAAAATTAGAACTGTTTGGGCCCATGGATCAACGCTATGTTTGGAGGAGGAAGAACAAGGCCTATGATGAAAAGAACACCTTGCCTACTGTGAAGCATGGTGGAGGGTCAATCATGCTTTGGGGCTGTTTTGCTTCTGCAGGTACAGGGAAGCTTCAGCGTGTGCAAGGTACCATGAATTCTCTTCAGTACCAGGAGATATTGGATGGAAACGTGATGCAGTCCGTCACACACCTGAGGCTTGGGAGACGTTGGACCTTTCAACAGGACAATGATCCCAAGCATACCTCCAAGTCCACTAGAGCATGGTTGCAGAGGAAAGGCTGGAACATTTTGGAGTGGCCATCGCAGTCACCAGACTTAAATCCGATTGAGAACCTCTGGTGGGACTTAAAGAAAGCAGTTGCAGTGCGCAAGCCTAAGAATGTGACTGAACTGGAGGCCTTTGCCCATGAAGAATGGGCGAAGATACCCGTAGATCGCTGCAAGACACTTGTGTCAAGCTATGCTTCACGTTTAAAAGCTGTTATAACTGTAAAAGGATGCTGTACTAAGTACTAAGATTGAATGTCACTTGGGGGTTGAATAAAACTGATAATGCTGTGAGCACAGAAAAGACATTTGTGGTTATTTCATTATAACTGTTATGTTATATTTGTCTGACCTACAAGTGCCTCTTTAATGTAAATGTAAGCAAGATGACTGAATGATCAAAAGCAATGTCAAACTGGCCAAAACACTCAATTTCAGTGGGGGTTGAATAATTTTGGACACAACTGTAGGGCAAGGCAAACATTTTTTTTTTAAATTTTGGATAGAGCAGTGAAGGATGAGACTTTTTGTTGTGTTTTTATTGCTCTCTATTTCACCACTGAGAAGACTCACCACTCTTTGGTCTGCTGGCCATTGCCAATGAAACAAAAAGTGTGGAGATAGTCAAAAGTTTTAAGTTGTCTACAGAGCAAGAGGTGAGGGAAAATCCTCAAATCGGGGCACCTGTTACTGTGACAACTTTCTAAGATTAAAATTCAGTTCTTCTCATTTAATTCCATTTCCTGTTGCATCTCCAGCACAGGATATTAAGGGAAATCTCCCCAGTGGGACACAGACATTTTAAAGTGGTTGTAAAACTTTAAAATAAAATAAGCAAAGCATATCCTTCTATAATGTGTACTTGCCTCAATCCAAAGCACTTGGTGTGATTTCTGTCTCCTTTGTTATTCCTCTGCTGTCTGCATGAATCATTTCAGCTGACAGGTGGTGCCAACTCCAAGGGCTCCAGGGGGGATGGGAGAGGGGAACTTCAGCACAAAGCCTGCGATTGACAGCCTCAGCGGTAAATGTTTCCCGGTGAGACTGTGTAGAGGGGGGTGTGTCTATTCCTGTCAAGGTCCTACCTTTCCTCAGGGCTTGTGCAGCTCCATGTGCTGGCATCCATCTTAGGTGTCTGCAAAGCATTGTGGGATCCTTTATGCTTTCAACCCTCTGCGGCTCCTCCCCCAGGAGGTGGCGGCTTATCACATATAAATCTACTGGTTGTAGCTGTCCATTGCTTTCGTGTCCTGTCTGTTGCACAGCAGCAAGCTCCTGTTTAGTTTCTCATTGCTCTCCTGGATACCGACTCGGCTTTGGCAAGACTCCTTCCTGGCTTCTGACCCCGGCTCTGGCGACCATCCTTCCTGGCTTCTGACCCCGGCTCTGGCGACCATCCTTCCTGGCTTCTGACCCCGGCTCTGGCAACCATCCTTCCTGGCTTCTGACCCCGGCTCTGGCGACCATCCTTCCTGGCTTCTGACCCCGGCTCTGGCGACCATCCTTCCTGGCTACTATTCTACCAAGTCATCCGCTGTTGCTGTTGGACTTGCATAGACTCTGTCTTATTTTTGTATAATAAACCTGCCTTTAATTGCACCTCCTTGTGTGTCTGGCTCCTTGCTCCATGACAATTCCCTATGCTCAGGTCCCAGATTACACTCAGCTCTCCTCTCTGTACAGTGTGTGACAGATGCAACTTATGTAGTAGGATTTGTGTATCTATGTGTATCACCTTTAGTGGGTTCATGTAAGGCTTTACAAGCACTTTAACCCTTCTCTACTCTCAGGGCCCCCTTGATCTTGTAAATACACTGATTGTTGCCTACCTTTTATTAGGCTTCATGTTTCAGATATATTAAAACTTGTTTTGTGGTTCTTTTGTCTTTTCATACAAAAATATTTTGCCACTGGTATATTTTTTCAGTTTTTGGGGTCCTACATATTTTGTACTAAGCTAGCCCTGTCTGCTTTATCTTAAACTAACAAGAAAATTGTCTTTACAAATATTTCAAGGGAGTCCATATGCCTCCAATGTGAAACTTTACATAAAAAACTCTTGCACCCACTTTTATAAAGGAATCTTACTATGCCTTTTGTCACATAATTCTGCATTATGGGGTCTCTCTTCCTAAGAACGTTGGAACCTAGGAACATGTTGGTTTGACTTTTCACAGGCTCTGATTATACCATAAATTAGAATGCTTATCTGATGGAAATTACAGTAACTTCAAGTGTTACTAAACCCAGGACCTTGTATTCATTATATCTGGTCTCCCACAGTACACAGAACATGGAAATGCAATTATTTTAGTAAATATAAACTGCTAAATACCTTTTCTCATCAGCAGTATATATCAGTCTTGTGACTTATATCAGTGTCCAGCTGAGCACTGATTAGCTTGTAGGAGGAGTTTTCATTCTCCTCTGACTGTCCTGTGAGGCTGCATGACACCTGACCCTCTGTCTGGACAGTGCTGTTTGGCCCTGTACTGATCACATGCACCCTCCCAAAGAATAAAAATTCTCTCGAGCAATAAACACTAAACTGAGCATGTGCAGAGTGACTCCTAGAGCTCTGTACTATCAGAATATGGATTGGGGACTGAGGAAGAAGGGGAGGATCAGAGGAGACAGGATCAAACAGCCTTTTTACACAATGCGGAAGATTAACCCCCTAGGTTCCACAGTAAGTATAACAAGCATGCTTTACTGCATATACAGACTGATTTTACTGTTATGGGTTCAGTAACACTTTAACAGATAAACTGTATCTGAACTAAATACAACATTTTTATGCTTGACTGGAAAATACTTTTAAAATAAAAATTCTTCCAACAGAAATTGTTCTATATGAAGATCATTAGTCATTATTCTTTCATGATTCATTGCAAAAACACCAAACAGAGGAAAAATAAAAACTGCTTTCGTGTTTTTCTGTCCTGGCAGGGCAGGAGTTAAATTGCTTCCATTTAATCAAATATGCCACCCTTGTATTTTGCCTTTCAGATGATGTTAAAGTAATTTGTTGCTGTTGCCTTTGGGGCATAAACAATCTGTATTCATGAGTGGTGGGCACCAAGGCGAGAGAGAAGCAAGTAAAACACATTTTTAGGAAAACTGTTGACAATTACAGACTTTCAAACAGAAAGGAAAGCTCCAAGGAACAGAATGATTCCAATGGCTGCACACATAAGGTGAACACCACTCCCATTCATGCAGAGACCGTCTGGAATTCTATTAGATGGATAGTCATCTTCTGCATATTATTATGCTTGCCCAAATAAACCAAATGGCTGGACTGTGTCCATGTCCATATCATCACTATATTTTATAATGATGTCCAGTGAGTGGCAGTTGTGTGCACGAAAATGCCTTGTTGATGTCAGAGGTCAGAGGAGAATGGATAGACTGGTTGCTGTGACATTCAGATGTGGGGTCAGAATTTGGCATAAACAACATGAAAGCCTGGATCCATCCTGCCTTGTATCAGCGGTTCAGGCTGGTGGTGGTGGTGTAATGGTGTGGGGGATATTTTCTTGGCACTAGCAAGGTCTTCCTAATAAAGTGGATGGTGAGCGTATTTGGGAATTATAAGAAATCTGAGTCACGTAAAATGAAACATTTGTCCTTTGCAGCAAATCTGGCTAATACAAAGTTTAATGCAGGAACCAGTATTAGTTGCATTAAAAAATGAATTTAATGATCAATAAATACATACCTGCTATAATAGGTGTATTTTAAAGTTGCCCAGAGTTCAGCTTTAAATGGAAAAAAATAATTTAGTTGAAATACGTTATTTTTCCTATACATCAATATTGGTGATTCTTGCTAAATAAAAAAAGTGACAGTTTTTGGTATTGTTTTTTGAATGAAAAAAAGTTTGCTTACTGCCTTCTGTATTTTTTCAACCATTAATATATTTGGGAAAGATAAGAACTGTGAGTCACATAAAATGAAACATTTGTCCCTTGCAGCAAATCTGAAAGTCTCCAATATAATGGCAGTGCGGAGCAGCTGACAGTAGATATATCTCTGAACTTGCCTGGAGCAATTGATTTAAATTGACTTCTTTGGAACAATATGGTTATCTCGACTGGAGGTTTCATTGCAAAAGTTCCCAGCTAAACCTCAGTGTGCCATCCAAACCCCGCCGTGGCAGAGATATCGACTGAGAGCATATGCTAGGAGAAAGAAGTTTTCCGGGGAATGGAAAATGACTCGAAGCTTAGGGATTAGAGTTTATTAAAATAAACTAGTCTGATTTTTTGTTATTAATATTAACTGTATTATTATGCTTTGAATTTGTAAACCTAGAGTCTTGTAGTGTCAACCCACACACAGAGTCCTTAACAAAGGTGTGACTATCTGGAGGTAGATGAAGGAGAGAAGGGAATGGCATAGGAACTTACGGTAGGTTAAACAGGGAATGCCATTTGTATGTGAAACCAGGCCATGTTCCTGGGGCAAAGGTTGAATTCCCGCTAGGCTAATATTTGGATTTTTTTGTAGATGTAGACACTAGATCCATTGGGTTGCCAGAAAAAAATGGAAGGAGCACCAGACCAAAGGACAAAAGCATTCAAAATAATTTATTGGTTTACACTAAAAACATAGCCAACATGTTTCAGGGGTCTAAAAATTCCCCCTTCATCATGTAGCTCTGAGGTTTTTCTGACCCCCATAATGCATTGGACTTTTTTTTTTGTATAAACCAGCAAATGATTTTATCCTTTTGTCTGGAGTTCCTTCCATTGGTGCATGCTTTTTCTGGCAACCTACTATATATCCACTGGAGGGTGGCCCGGTCTGTTGTGACTAGCCTAACCTGAGCCAACGAGCTCCCTGAATGTTTTTGTCTTTTCACTACTTTGTGTAACTCACATCTTTACCAGTACTTTACCAGTGTCTCTTGCATATTTTTTTTCTCAATGGAGACTACACCTGCTGGGGCTGATTTATTAAGGGCAAATAGGCTGTTCACTTTGCAAGGGAATTTTCTCTTAGCTTTGTGAATTTGGTGAAATATCCAATCACATGCCACTCAGCTCTTAATTTCCTGTTGTGGGCTGTGTTGTTGTGGCTATTTAAGTGATTTTTTTTAGCATAGATATAAATGGAATAACATTTTAGTTCCATGTGTTGTTTTTGAAAGCTAGGCCTCACCTATGCATATGTTAATGAACTTGTTGAACTGGTTCATGAGCTCGGGCAGGAAGTGATGCTACAGGAAGCAGGGGGAGGGGAGATGGGACTTGCAAACAGCCATGTGCTGAGGAGACAAAGTAACGGGTAGTGTTGGAGGACTTTGATAAGGAAGGAGCAGTAAAAAGACTTCATCACCAGGAAAATCCAAGTTAGGTAGCTGTTGAGTGTATGCCTATCATATACATTACACATGCTTATTTGCTAGGAAGGATAGATAGATAGCTTGTGCGTGTTGCAAGCATATTGTGCTGTATAATACTTTGTATGATGTGAATTGTTTTTCTTAAGATTGTGCATAGTTTGTATGTACAGCATTTTTGTTTCGTAAAACATTAATACACTACAGAGGTTTTATACTTCCTTGCTTTACTGCAAAGAATATTATTATTATTATACAGTATTTATAAAGCGCCAATAGTTTGCTCAGCGCTGTACATTACAATGGGGGACAGAACAATAACAATACAATACAATGCAAAACATGAGGGGATTGACGGCCCTGCTCTTTCGAACTTACAATCTAGGAGGGAGGGGATGGTGGCACAGGAGGAGAAAGCTGTGGGGGATGGAGTGGTAGGAGTGTGGAGGAGGTCGGCAAGTTAGCAGGGGGTGGGGTAGGCTTCCCTGAAGAGGTGGGTTTTCAGGGTGCGCCTAAAGGAGAGGAGAGTAGGTGATAATCTGATGGGTTGGGGCAGGGAGTTCCAGAGGATGGGTCACACCCTGGAGAAGTCCTGGAGGCGGGCATGGGAGGAGGAGACCAGGGAACTAGAGAGAAGGAGGTCTTGTGAGGAGCGGAGTGTGCATGTTGGGTGGTACTTGGATATTAGGTCGGTGATGTAGTTCGGGGCAGTATGGTGGACAGCTTTGTACGTCAGCGTTAGGATTTTGAATTTGATCCGTTGCGCAATCGGAAGCCAGTGGAGGGATTGGCAGAGGGGGGTGGCGGAAACAGAGCGGTTGGAAAGGTGAATGAGTCTGGAAGCCGTATTCAGGATCGATTGAAGCTGGGACAGCCAGCAGCGAGGCAGGCCAGTAAGGAGGGAGTTGCAGTAATCGAGTCGTGATAGGATGAGGGAGTGGATGAGCTGTTTAGTGGTTTCTGGGGTTAGGAACGTGTATATTTTGGCGATGTTGTGGAGGTGGAGTCTGCATGAGTTTGTTAAAGATTGGACTTGGGGCTGGAAGGATAGGTTGGAGTCCAGAATGACACCAAGTACTCTGGCCTGCGGGGTGGGTTTGATGGTGGCGTTGTTGGACATGATGGAGACGTCAATGGGGGGGGTAGTGTGCGGGCTGGTGGGAAGACAAGAAACTCGGTTTTGGAGAGGTTCAGTTTAAGGAAGTGGAGCGACATCCAGTCTGATATGTCGCTCAGTAGGTGTGTGATTCGGGCGGAGACTGAGGTGGTGAGGTGGGGGTTGAGAGATAGATTTGTGTGTCATTGGCATATAGGTGGTAGTTGAAGCAGTGAGAGTATATGAGTTGGCCAAGGGAGGAGGTGTAGATGGAGAAGAGAAGGGGCCCGAGGACGGAGCCTTGAGGGACCCCAACAGAGAGGGAGAGTGAGGGGGAGGTGGTAGCATTATAGGTAACGCTGAAAGAGCGCTGTGACAGGTAGGATAAGAGCCAGGAGAGAGCAGAATCTCTGAGGCCAAGGGAGTGTAGTTTTTTGAGGAGGAGGGGGTGGTCGACTGTGTCGGAGGCTGCGGAGAGGTCAAGGAGTAGGAGCACTGAATAGAGGCCATTAGCTTTGGTGGTTAGCAGGTCGTTGGATAGTTTGAGTAAGGCAGTTTCGGTGGAGTGTAGGGGACGGAAGCCGGACTGTAGGGGATCGAGGAGGTTGTTGTCGTTGAGGTGAAAGCTTAGGCGGGTGTAGGCCAAGCGCTCGAGGAGTTTGGATGTGAATGGGAGCAGGGAGATGGGTCTGAGGTTGTTCGGGTCATTGTGGTCCAGGGAGGGCTTTTTAAGTATGGGAGTGATGTGTGCATGTTTCAGAGGGGAGGGGAAAGTGCCGGAGGAGAGGGAGAGATTAAAGATGTGGGTGAGGGAGCCTAGGATGGAGGGGGAGGGAGGTCGTAGGAGTTGTGAGGGGATAGGGTCGAGGGGGCAGGTGGTGAGGCGGGCATCAGAGAGAATATTCAACAAATAGCACTATCCTTTCACAGAATAGAATCCCCACCAAGTTACTAACACAATCCTTCCCCTGAAGTACAAATAACATCAAAATATAGTAAACTTGATTACCCTCTAATCTAATATAAGTGTATAAACATAAAATTCAAACCCCAAAAAGAATATAAACAAAAAATAAAAAACCACCCAAAAAAATAAAATATATAGAAACAAACAAAAGTCCAAAATAAAGTCCCAAATAGTTATATCAAAATCTTTATCTGTAATATCTTAATTCTTCATATCTTCCAAAATCTTTGTGATATACTTCCAACCAGATCTTCATATACCTCAAAGAAAAGAACTCAACATGTGTGATATCTTCAAAGAAAAAGGGTTATCTAAACAACCGTGCCACACGTGTTTCATGCACATAAAAAATAAACGTGCCACCACAACCGTGAAAAAGGAAAAATCCCTCAGCCTTAGGAGTCAATCCACTGCATACCATTAAAGGAAGTTCATAGTTACCCTCAGAATGGTATCAGGGGTCTGAGTATTTCTTTCCAACCTTTAAAATATTCCTTCAGCCTTTCCAGCCACTTCCCACAGACCTCATAAACAGACCATGGATCAGTATGTATCATAAAAACTTATAACACTTTATTGTAGCAACTTACATTCAAATATAATGACATCAGCTTCAACATCACAAGCGATATGTTCACAGTCCTGCCTCTCCTCATAAGTGTATAGATTCCACACTATCTCACTCCCGAGGGGGAACCGATTGCCTGTGGTAAGTCCCCAGTACCTCAAAGCCCCATGAGGATTCCAGGAAGCCACAGCCGCATGTAACAGGATCAAAAATGGCCGTCATCGCACTTCCGGAAGAGCGTAGCTACGTCACCACATCACGTGCCCCGGACGCGTTTCGTCACATCCGGACTTTATCAACAGGGATCCCTGTTCCGGAAGTGCGGTGACGGCCATGTTTGATCCTGTTACATGCGGCTGTGGCTTCCTGGAATCCTCATGGGGCTTTGAGGTACTGGGGACTTACCACAGGCAATCGGTTCCCCCTCGGGAGTGAGATAGTGTGGAATCTATACACTTATGAGGAGAGGCAGGACTGTGAACATATCGCTTGTGATGTTGAAGCTGATGTCATTATATTTGAATGTAAGTTGCTACAATAAAGTGTTATAAGTTTTTATGATACATACTGATCCATGGTCTGTTTATGAGGTCTGTGGGAAGTGGCTGGAAAGGCTGAAGGAATATTTTAAAGGTTGGAAAGGAATACTCAGACCCCTGATTCCACTCTTTGGGTAACTATGAACTTCCTTTAATGGTATGCAGTGGATTGACTCCTAAGGCTGAGGGATTTTTCCTTTTTCACGGTTGTGGTGGCACGTTTATTTTTTATGTGCATGAAACACGTGTGGCACGGTTGTTTAGATAACCCTTTTTCTTTGAAGATATCACACATGTTGAGTTCTTTTCTTTGAGGTATATGAAGATCTGGTTGGAAGTATATCACAAAGATTTTGGAAGATATGAAGAATTAAGATATTACAGATAAAGATTTTGATATAACTATTTGGGACTTTATTTTGGACTTTTGTTTGTTTCTATATATTTTATTTTTTTGGGTGGTTTTTTATTTTTTGTTTATATTCTTTTTGGGGTTTGAATTTTATGTTTATACACTTATATTAGATTAGAGGGTAATCAAGTTTACTATATTTTGATGTCATCAGAGAGAATAGACACAAAGCAAAACAGGGCTGACAACACACACAATTTCTGAGGATTAAACGGAGTCATCGTACCAGGTTTTCTTTTGTTAAACTACTCTTTTCATACTGTTTTCATCTTCAAAGCATAGACACATGTACAATAACATAACAAGTGTGCTCTATAAAAAACTGCTCTATACTAGACAATGCCTAATGCTTTAAAAACACTCGCTGTGCACATAAGAAATATAATATGGTTGGAATCGTTTTACACATTGGTGGTTTTTAATGATAATTCTTCTGTGCACAGTGGGTGTTTTCAAGTATTGGTTATTATTTAACAATATATTTATAGAGTGTTACACTTTTTATGTTGTTTTATTTGTAATAGTGTTGGTAGCTTTAGGAGCAAGATAGCAGCTGAGAGAGAGAGACTGCAAAAGGATCTCAATCTTTGAGATTTTTTTTTTAAGCTAATTGATTTGTAGTCCTAAAATAAGAACTAGGGCTAAATAAACCCTCTGATGAAAAAACAGAAAGAGTTAAGAGAACAACTCTGATTTTTTTGCACTTAAAAGAGAAGATATGACAAAAAACTTTCAGTGGTATATTAAACAGAACAAAATGGAGCAAATAAGAGAAGGAAATTGTTAGGATTGACATACACTCTAATCACTTCCCGACTGCCCTATAGTAGAAGTACTGCTACAGGGCGGCAGGGATGTGCAAAATGACGTATATATACACACGTGATTCTGTTTTTCCAGGTAGGGGGCGCGTGCGCATGCTCCCTACCCATGCCACTATTGGCTCCTCAGCATGTCAATTACAAGGTCCGGGCCTCCAATTCTCAGGCCGGGACTCAGTGACTGTCGGCGTAGCTGAGAGGGGAGAGGTCTGTATGTAAACAACACAGGTCTCTCCCCTGTCAGCATGAACAGGCTGCTTTGTATTGCTCTGCACAGTGGTTACCATAGTAACATTGTACTACTTTGGGGAAGTGATCGGTATTTTTTTTTACACAATTTGATTGCTTATAGCAAAGATATTCTTTGCTATAAGCAAGCATTTAACTGAATGAAATAAGCAAGCATTTAACTGAATGAAATCAATTCATTCAGGTTTTTTTGTTGTGATTAGCTGTGATTGGCCATGGTTAATCACATGACACAGATGGGCTGTGATTGGCCCAGCCTGTGCATGTGATTACTGTGACCATTCACAGCTAGACACACTTGTATACAATAAATTGCGTGAAAGGAAGCCATCCATTGTATACAACTGTCATGTGACCTGCTGTGATTGGTCACAGCAGGTCACAGCAGGTCACACAGTACTGGCAACGGGGCCGGTACACAGATCTGTTATTGACGGGGCCGGTGACAGATCTCGCCACAGTGATGCCCTGCAGGCACGTGCAAAGCGTGATCCGGGAAGGATGTCATATGACACCCTCCCGGGGTGGTTGGGATATTCGCCCAGCCTTCATCTGACTATAGGCGGGGTGGCAAGTGGTTAAAAAGAAGAGGTTAGTTCACCTTAACCAACAAACTGTCTATTCAGCTAAAGGGCACCTGTAGATAAAAACAAACTTTGCAGCCTTGACAAAAGTTACATAATGCCCTCGCTATAGGTGTAGGTCATTTATGTACTTCTCCTTGTTGCTAAGACATTGCTAGGTCACTCCCAGCCAATTCAAACCCTCTCACATGCTCTCTCTTCCCTGTCATAGTAGGTTTGAGTTCAGCAATGCTGTGATGGAGGGGATAGTGAAGCACACATGTGCACCGATTTGAGAGCTTACTTCTTTGATGATGGTGAGCAGTGAGGGCTGGGAGTGCAGCATCCTAGCAACTAGGCAAGATGCCATCTCTGGGAGCTTTTCAACCACACTTCAGGAGTTACATAAATATACTACAACTAGGCAAAGGAATCATCCAACTTTAGTCAAAGCTGCATAGTTTGTATTTCTTTGCAGGCACCCCTTACCTGCATAGGTAGTTTTTTGGTAAAGATGAACTATCCCATTAAGCAATTGTATTATTATTATTATTGTTATTATTATACAGGATTTATACAGCACCAACAGTTTGCGCAGCGCTTTACAAAATAAAGGTAGACATTACAGTTACAATACAATTTGGTACAAGAGGAAACAGAGGGCCCTGCTCGTTAGAGCTTACAATCTAGGAGGAAGGGTTGAGTGATACAAAAGGTAATAGCTGTGGTGGGGGATGAGCTGATGGAGGAAATATATGGCAATTTACTAGTTAGAAGCAGGATAGGCTTCTTTAAAGAGAAATGTTCAAAGGATCATCTAAAGGTGGATAGATTAGGAGATAGCAGGACAGATTGTGGTAGGGAGTTCCATAGGATGGGAGAAGCTCAGAAGAAGTCCTGGAGCCGAGCATTGGAGGAGGTGACACGGGAACTAGAGAGCAGAAGGTCTTGAGATGATCGAAGAGAGTGGATTGGTGGATATTATGAGACCAGGTTGGTGATGTAGCTGGGGGCAGAGTTGTGGATAGCTTTGTAAGTTGATGTTAGCATTTTGAATTTTATTTGTTTGGTGAGTGGGGATGGGTAGAGAGGGATGGCAGACACTGAATGGTTGGTAAGGTGGATGAGCCTGGCAGCAGTATTCATGATGGACTGAAGGGGGGATAGCTTATGTAAAGGTAAGCCAATGAGGAGGAGTTACAGTAATCGAGGCGAGAGATGACCAGGGAGTGAACTAGGAGCTTTGTGGTATCATTGGTTAAGAAGGGGTGTATTCTGGAGACGTTGCGGAGGTTGAGGCGGCATGATTTGAACAGGGATTGGATGTGGGCCTGAAAGGATAGTTCAGAATCCAGGGTTACCCCTAGCGCCCTGGCATGCAGGGATGGGTTGATAGTGGTGCTATTGATCCTGACCAAGAAATCAGGGGAAGAGGCACGTGGGGGAGGAAATATTATGAACATTATCACACTAGGTGCCTTGTACTTCAACTATTATTTTTTATATATAAAATATTCCACTTTGCTGAAATGTTAACTGGTATCACTAATGGTAATGCCTTGTGATTTGACCGAAGGCAGACACTGTAGTATAATTAAATTCCAGTTTAAAAAAGGGTAACTGCTTTTGCTAACAGGAGTTCCTGGCATGTCACCAGGTTCAGAAGTCACTGACGTTTGCCAAAAAGCTGTCATTTTAATTCACTAATTATTAATAAGGGCTCATATTGAGAACTCTGCCTGCATGCATTCCAACACACACGTCTCCAGGGAGTTTTGCTGGCATATAGATTAAAAGACAAATGTAAAGGCAAGTTACAGTCTGCTATTTATTTGGATACAGATAAAAGATTTTTAAAACATCTACTTCTTTATGTGGTGTCTAGTGCACTGTGATTTGCCCCCACACACTGTATCCCTCTGATAAGAAATGGATGTCTGGAAACTTTCTTGTCTTCTAAGAATGTGTGAATGTCGCACTGCAAAAAAAAACAACATTGAGCAATGTTCTTTCCATCTATTACCATAGTCATGGCAAGTAAAGTAGTAAAGCTTCAGAGGGTGGACTGGAGAGTGCTGCTGCGACATGCTATGAAGTTGCCTGAAAGCTCTCTCTCCTACAGGTAATTCTATACTTAAGGGTCTATTTATTTTTTTTTAAAAGGCTCAATTATTCACACAGCCATCATGAATAATCACTGTAAATTGTCTAACACATTTATTTCCATTGACAGTCCGCTCCATCTAGTGGACAAAATGTGGTATTTTCCTGAAGTAGCTAAGACAGGAAAATACCACAATATGGCCACTAGATGGAGCTGATGTTTCTAGGAAATATACATATTAGGTAAATTACAGTTATTATTCTTGATGGTTTCAGGAATGCGTGAGATATTTGCACAATCTTTTTGTTTTTATGAATAGACCTCTAAGTGTATAATTGCCTAGAGAGAGTGTTTTTCTTGGTTTCTGTTATAAACGTTTACAAATAAATAATTGTTCTTCATAAATTTAGGCCGAGATGTATTCTGCTACATGTCTTTGGTGAAAATAACCCAAATTAGGATGTATTATTTAGTCTGTAGGAAAGTTATAGAGTTCACAAACTATGGTATAGATCTGAAAATTGATCAATCCTGAAGTACTGACAGCCAATCTAATTTCTTGAGGTCCAAGAATGTCAGAACAGTACAGATATCCCCCAAATGACCCCTTTTGGCAGAGTAGACAGTCCGACGTACTTCATAAGATGAATGGCGAGTTTTTTGAAGTTGTATTTTTTTTGTCATAATTTTTCGGAAAATAAAAAAAATTTAAAAATTATTTTCACTATTTTTTTTTTTACATACTGTCACCAGTGCAGTACAGCGTCATCATATAACTGGCATGGCGGTGAACAGGGACACTGACTGGTGACAGTATGAAAAAAAAAAAATATATATATATTTTTTTTTTTTTTTACATTTTTTTTTACATTTTTTTTTTTAAGATTTTTTCATATTGTACTATGACCAAAGTAGTACAATGTTACCATAGTAACATTGTACTACTTTGGGGAAGTGATCAGTATTTTTTTTTTTACACAATTTGCTTATAGCAAAGAATTACTTTGCTATAAGCAAGCATTTACCTGAATGACATCGATTCATTCAGGTGTTTTTTTTTTGTGCTTAGCTGTGATTTAGCCAAGGCTAATCACATGACATGTGCATGTGATTAGCTGTGACCATTCACAGCTAGGCAGTAGTATACAATGGATGGCATGAATGAAGCCATCCATTGTATACAACTGTCATGTGACCTGCTGTGATTGGTCACAGCAGGTCACATGGTACCAGCAATGGGGGCCAGTACTCAGATCTGTCATCGGCCGTGTCCGAGGTACACGGCGGGTGACAGATCGCGCCGCTGCGAGGCTCTGCATTACCGCAAACGGCGTGCACCCGGAATGCCGCAGCACTTCTGAAGCAGCCAAACGGCCATTGGGCGGGCGGCTAATGGTTAAATACACCTAATATAAAACAAATCAAATACACATATTGATCCCAACATGTAATTCATAAAATGTGGAAAAAATCCTCTTTTTGTGCCATCAATTCTTCCTAAACTGATTCACCTCGTGTGCTACTACAATACACTCACCACAGATCCATGACCTTCTTAATTAAAAGAAAAGGTCACAAAGCGCTTGATATCCCAGAAGCTCTTAGACCACTCTTGCTCACTTTTCTTCAATCCTTAGTTCTTCTTAAAGCCCAATCACTTCTTCATCAATAAAAACAATGGACCATAAAGAAAAAATCTTGCATAGTGTAGTATTTATTAAGACTTTGGAAAAAATACAATAAAAAAGTATTGCACTTACAGATAGAGGTGTTTAATTGATTTGATTGAGGTGTGTAATTGGATTCCAGTAGGTGCAATTAGGTCACACTTGGGTTTAAATAATTTACATAATATGGAAATTAATACACCAGTATTTGAACAAAATTTAGAACAGAATATCAATTTAGAACAGGGGTCCATACAACTACAAAGGACCACAGAGAAACAGAATAGGGCAGGGTGGGACATAACATCTCTAGAACAATATATCAAATAAAGTTTGACACCTAGACTCAGTTGGGACATTAACCTTAATGGTGGATTGGATGACCCAGAATTGTTAAAAGAATGGTATCCATTTTTCAATATTCATGAAAAAAAATTATTGAGTATGATTATTCAAAGAAGAAAAACCAACCTATTAGGCCTCTTTCACACTGACTGTCTGATTGGGTCTGCCTGTCAGTTTTCAGGTGGATCCAATTGGACCCATAGAAGACAGCGGGTGGTGTCTGTGTCTGCAGGTGTGAAGTGGACACAGACCTGTGATCCACCTGCTCAGCGGGGATCAACAGAGAGATCCCCGCTGAGCAGGTGGATCTGCTGAGGGGTCCGCCCCGTCTGAAAGGGGCCTAAGGCATAAAAGAAAACCTCAAAAATCTCAAAGAAAAAATTATACCATTTGTGGATACAAAAGATTACCAATCACAGGCTCAAAAACTGCAGGAACAGCTATAGAAATGTGACAATGAAACCAAAATGAAATTTTTTTTTTTTAAATACTAAAGGGATTCTAAATATTAAAACGAACAGAAGGTATATAAGTGGCAAGAGGATGATCAGGAACTGGAGTATAGGGAGCCATCATTAGAAAGGGAGATCATCCCACAGGATATTAAAGATAAGATCATGAAAAATATAAATAGAGGGGGAGCTAATATAACACCTTTGCAATCAACTGAACGGAGGCACTCCACTTTGCCACAAAAACATACTTCATGAATAAACCCACAAATACAGAAGCAAGGCAGTTACACCCCATATGAGGGGATCCCCACCTCCAACAGGTTTCACCTTTAGAACAGAGGTCCTCTAGAACTAATTATCAACCTAGGAATTACTACCAAGTGGAAGGGTATTCCAGATCTTCTGTCTAAAGCCCCCCCTCAGCAGACCATATACAGGGCATGCCAGAGGTAACTATGGGGAGGTATGAGCTCAAATTGAAATTACCGTCCGCAAAGGGGGGGATGGAGGGGTTGGAAGGAGCCCTACCAAATCGCACAATACCCCCAAAGAACATCAGAACAAGAAAAAGGAGAAGAGGTTGTAAAGAGGGGAGGCACAAAAATAAAAAGAGAGACTTATTATCAGGGATCTTTAATCAAACAGATGTTCAGTTCCCCGAGGAAGAATTAGCAGTTTTAAATGAGGGATTAAAGTTTGCCCCCACTAAATTTCTAGATAAGTTGAAACTATTTATAGACTTAGAAACATTTTCCAGAAAATTATATAACAAAACATATTTTCTGGAAAAAACCAAGAGGAACATTTGAATATAAAAACACCCTTTATCCAGAGTGGACTAAAGAATAAATCCACCTTTAATGCAAAATCTATATCTCATCAATACATCAAGGTTTTCAAAAATATGGTTCAAGAAAAAGTAAAAAACCTACCAGTTTCCAAAAATAAGGGGAATGCAAAAATTTGGGAAGGAATAAAACCCCTAGAATTAAGGAACTGGTAATAAGGCCAGCGAACAAGGAGGGGGGGATGGGGGTTTGTTATTTTGAAAAAAGAGGACTATGAGGATGAAATGACCAAAATATTAAGTGATAGAGAAACCTATAAAAGATTACCAGGTGACCCTACAAAACAAATTAAAGAGAAATTAGATCTTTGGGGCAAGAAAGATAAGTAAAAGATTTTGGATAAAAAGAGGCCAAACAGCCAAAGCACCAATAATTCCAGTTATATACCAGGTCCCAAAAATCCATAAAAACAAAATCAAATCTTCAGGAAAACCCATCATTAGTGGAATAAGATCACTCTATTCTATACTCGGTGAATATATAGATACTTGTCTACAGGAACTATCTAGCAAAGGATTGGCCTTTCTTAAAGATAGCAGAGAGCTTATCAAACTGTTCAAAGACATTCCAGTACAGAATAATACTTTATTGGCTACCAGGATAAATCTGCATATATTTAGCAATATACATAGTGTAAGCGCCATACTTGCTGTTAAATATCCAACTGCAGGAGTACCGGGCTACTCTTAAAGGGGCAGCTACACTCGTTCACTTCATTTTTTGTGGTATGTTAATTAATAATGCACCTATATGGTGGTCATGTTTGAGATACATTGTATATATATATATATTTTTTTTTTTCATCATTTCATTCGTATTTTTTATATTTTATTCAATTAACTACATTATCTTTGGTTTAGGTTTGTGTGTCTTTTGAGTCACTTTAATACAGTAGGGGGCACCATTATTTATCTTTTTCAGCCTTATTATAGGCTTTCCTGTAGGTACAAGAGAAGAAAAAAGACTTTACTACCATTTTAAGAATAAATGCTTGATTACATTTTTATTTCTTTTTTTTAAATCAGAGATTAGAGTCACTTTAGGGCAATGGAAACTTCATTCAAAACCTTAGTTGTTTCAAATCCCAAAATAACCTGTTTACCCATGGATCATCAGCTAAGGAGGTACTCATGACATCAGCACGTCTGATTTAAGATACTGGCTCAAACTGTATCCCTATGAGCACAAGAAGACAGGATATATTTCCTGAAAGGGGTCAAACACAGCTATAGGAACTTGGCAGGTGTTCTAACCCTTCTCAGCTCCAACCATTTTTTAAGTTCTTCCTGGAGTTCTACTTTAAATGAGAAGCAAGGAGACCAGTAACTTATTTCAGATGATTTGTGGTCCACCGGAAGGCGTCTATGTTACTAAGCCCTGAAGGCGTTGAAGCCTATCTCTATCTGCTATTCTGGAATATTATTTCCCTGTAAATCATAACTAGAGAAAGATCTGAAACTGTGCTTATCATAGCCTCTGCTTCAAAAATAATTTCCTTCCTTCACTTATCTGATTTATAATGCATTTGTTCCTTTCCCAAAAGTAATGCTTTCTCTTTTAAGACAAATAACCAAATTTCCACCCTGGGCTCTGCCACTGAAACATTTTTCAAGCAATTTCATTCTATTTGATTCAGCCTCAGCGGCTCCATCAGATTTGATTGAACTTGCAATCTGTTCTCCAACTTGCAGATATACATGTAAATATTTATTGGAAGACATGGGGGGGATTTATTCCTGTTACGAATACAAGAACAGAGCCAGACACATTGAGATAGCATGTCGGAAAATTATTTGTGTTTGCATTCATGAAACGACAAAGCAAGTGAAAGTTTCTCCCTGTTATGTACTATGTATTGGGTATAATCACTTATGGCTTTAAAATGCAAATTTCAAAACAAGCACATCCTTTAATTCAGTTTTGTAGTCATTAAAAAAAAATCATCAAATATATTTTTAATTACGGCTTGTATAAGTATCTGAATCTGTCTTATTTTAGCTCTCTGTATTCCTGTTTATGGCAGCATTCACACTGGGAAAGAGCCCACTCTGGGGCAGCCAGGGCTTCAAAGTGCTGTCAGTCGAACACTGTGAACAGGCTTACAGGAAAGGAAAGCACAGGTGTAACTCATTGATGATCCTTCACTGACTAATGAGCAGGCTGGGGGAGAAGAAGCAGAACTCCAGAAGCCATCTTTTCCTATAGTCATCTATCAGTTGCCATGATTTGGGAGAAGTGCTGAGTGGTGCACAATTGTTACATATAAAACCTTTTTGTGAATTACAAAAATAAGTGAAATAAATAAAATAAATAAATTGATTTTAAACATATAATATACAATAAAGTCCCACTGATCAAAAAAGTGTCCAAAAAGAAAGTCCAAAATAGTGTCCACAAATATCCCAAAATTTTATCTCCTCTCTTTTCACCCAAAAGGATTGGTTCCTATTCCATCCAAAACGCACCTCGAAATAAAAATATAATAATATCTAGTGCATTACCTTAATAATAATAATAATAAGAAGAAGAAGAATCACCCCGTGCAACCAAAATACACTTCAAAAAAACTTTTTGTGCAAAAAAAAAAAAAAAATTATACAAATCCAAATTGTTTACTTATAGTGCATATAATCACATAAAACAAACTGTGAGCACTCTGTGGTCACTGCAATTCAGTGTGTACCATCAACCAACACACAGTAGTACTAAATACTATTACCCTCTATGAGTATTGAAATGCTCAAACAATACTATGGAAAAATATTCCTCCACATTCTCTTCAAAGAATTTTTTTCCAAGGTCCTCAGAGAGATAAGAAGGGTCTCAGGACTAGTATTCAAAGCATAGGGATAACTTTTTATTCGTCACTTACATAGAAATTTAAAATTATCAGCTCCAGACATGGTTCCAAGCTTTTTCTCTCAAACAGCATAGAAAACCATGTGTTGAAAACCAAATTACTGTTGTTAACAGTAATTTGGAACATATGCAAATAAATGATATCTTCATTTATTTTAGGCAGCTTTGCTACACTGTCACAATACCACTTATGGACTATATTTGTAACACCGATTGTCTAACCAGGAAGACAGGATGTGATTTGACTTCATACTAGGAATATATGGCATGATCTCTCCAAACATGATTTGACCATGTGGACTGCTTAGCTGAACTTTGCTTACAAAAATGGCTTCTTTTTCTTGACAAACCCATATGGTCACCATGGCAGCAACAGCATGATGATCAATGGGTTGTTGATAAACAAATAACATATTATAGCAAATGTATCGGCAAAGCCACGTGATCTTCGTGTCAGCCCCGAGATGGTGATTGCATGGCTTTGTTTATCAACGAAATGTAATGTGCGCATAGAAAGAAATTCTTTCCTAAATCAAGGCAACACCTAATAAAAAGAAATGATAATACTAATAATAATAATAATATTAATTAATTAAGTAATTAATTAATTAATTAATTAATTAAAGGTGGGTTTTGTCCTTTTGTGTGAAAATTTTATTGCTAGGGGTAGGGTTCCTCTATTCTTTAAAGCGTAACGTCACCTAAAAAAGGGAGATTATGCTTTTCCTCCTCCATATTTAGAAGTTTTTTTTAGGGAGCAGGCACCTAGTTTCACTCCCACTTCCACTCAGCTGGCCTAGGCCTCCTTTCCTTTCCTTGCCTGCAACTTGAGACACATCACAGGCCCCAGGAGGCTGCATGTCCTTTCACAAAGCTCAGCGTAACATGTGCATTCACAGTGGGAAGTCAGCTGTGAGTTACAGTTGGCTTCCCACACTCAAGATGGCAGAGCCAGAGACCTAAAGACTGGCAAGAACTGGCCCAGGTGATGATAGCGCTGAATCTCTAGGCTGGTGAGTACCTGTTTATTAAAAGTCAGCAGCTACAGTACAGCTGGGGGTCTTCTTGAATATCATTATATATACAATTACATCATGTTCCCAGTTAATGAGGGCCCATTTGTTGACACAAGAACAGGTTTGGGATACCCTGTAAACCCCAAAAGCTACTTAAAGCCTATTGCACTCCTAAAACCACCAACAATCACCTGAATTTTGCCTTCCCTATTGACTATTGACCTTCACTCTGTTCCTTAAAACCCATCATCAATATTCCAACTAACAAGGGCCCATTTTTGACACAAGAACAGGCTTATAATATGTCCCTAAATTCTAGAAGCCACTTAAAGCACATTGCACTCAAAAACCACCAAAAACACCTGAATCTTGCAATCCATATTCACCACAACTAATTTAACCAAAATAGTGACATTTTACCGAAATGGTGGAATACAAACTCTTCATTTTGCTCATCTTCGTTATCTACTTTCTCTACTGTTTGCACACCAGATTTTCTGCTACATCCAAACTAAAGCAAGTAGGGAGTAGAGCTCAGTGGTAGATGCAGTCCTCAGAGAATCCACTAGATGTAACCATCCACATGGCCCCATGCGGAACTCTGACTCTGCAGAAGTTGTGACACAAGCAGCTCAAACTGTTGGAAAACACTGTTATAGGGGAATTATGGCTGGTACATGATGACAGTCACTCCCAGTGCTTTTTTTCAGTGGAAATGTGCGGGAATGCAGTTCTAGCACCTCCAGCATTGAATGTACGTAATGATAAGGGGTGCTAGAGGGTCTATTGGTGCTGACTGCTGGTGGATCTAGTCTGCTGGAGGGGATCTATTTTTGCAGGGGAGGAGTCTATTGTTACTGGGAAGGTCTATTGTTGCTGGTGGGAGATCTATTTTTGCTGGGACTGGGTCTTATCTTACTGGGGGTCAATCATTGATGAGAGGGATCTACTGTTGAAGGAGGGGTCTGTTGATGCTGGCTGCTGGAAGTCTATTGCTACTGTGGTGGATCTATTGTCACTGGAGGGAGGGGTATTGTTGTTGGGGAGGTCTATTGCTGCTGGCTGCTGGGGGTTCTGTTATTGATGGAGAGAATCTACAGTATGTTGCCGGGGGGGGAGGGGTTTTATTGCTGCTAGCTACAGGGAATCTATTTACTGCCTTTCTTGTTATCATTAAGAAATTCCATTCAAATTACCTATCACCACAAAATGATACTTGGTTCTGCATTCTCTGAAAGTAGCAGTATTGGGAGATGGGTAGGAGTTCAAGCCAAGGAAAGTTGCTTGGAGGTGGGTAGGGGGCAGACACAAAGGGTGACTCAGAAGGGGGGTGTTCCTGCACCCATTTTCTGAGAAAAAAAGCCCTAGTCACTCCAGTTCCCCCATTGCCTGTGCTGGGCTTGAGCTACTCCTACACCTCTGAAGGGCTCTGAAGGCCTTTAGCTTTTGCAGAGATACCATGAAAGGGATTCAGATATGGCTTTGGGTATACAAAGCCAAAGCATTGTAACAGTTGCAGTGTGACTTATGATATAAACATGCTATAACCTCAGCTCTGCCCCAGACCTGCGAATTGGAGTATTTATTTTATTTATGTGCTGGTTTTTGGATATACTGTTTGGCAGAAAAATGGCATGCCAGTTTTTGATCTGAGCTATCAAGAAATATGCCTGAACAACTTACGGAAGCATGAACAGTTGTTAGTTGCTTGTCAGGCTTGTGTGACAGAAAGCAGATATGCGAATGTTTGTTTGGGAATGTGGAAAGGCTGGTTATTTGGATGTGATGTGCTAAGTAAGAAAAGTGGATGCCAAGAGAACTGAATACATGAAAATCAGCACATGTAGCAGCTTGTTATAGACAGGACCACAATTTGTTATTTTGTAAGACAGAGCCGCAGTATGACATAGTGCTATACATACATAATGACTGTATTCTGTTACAATGCCATTGTAAATATATATTCACCAGCCACTTTATTATGTACACCTTGCTAGTACAGGGTTGGGCCCCTTTTGCCTTCAGAACTTCCTTAATTCTTCGTGGCATAGATTCTGCAAGATGTTTTAAACATTCCTCAGAGATTTTGGTCCATATTGACATGATAGCATCACGTAGTTGCTGCAGATTTGTCTGCTGCACATCAATGATGCGAATCTCCCATTCCTCCACATCTCAAAGGTGCTCTATTGGATTGAGATCTGGTGACTGTGGAGGCCATTGGAGTACAGGGAACTCATTGCTATGTTCAAGAAACCAATCTGAGATGATTTGAGTTTTGTGACATGGCACATTATCCTGCTGGAAGTAGCTATCAGAAGGTGGGGACACTGTAGTCATAAAGGGATGGACTAGGTCAGCAACAATACTCAGGTAGGCCATGGCATTTAAACAATGCTCAATTGGTACTAAGGGGCCCAAAGCGTGCCAAGAAAATATCCCCCACACCATTACACCACCAGCCTGAACTGTTGATACAAGACAGGATGGATCCATGTTTTCATGTTGTTTATACGAAATTCTGACCCTAACATCTGAATGCTGCAACTGAAATCGAGACTCATTAGACCACTCAGTGTTTTTCTAATCTTCTATTGTCCAATTTTGTTGAGCCTGTGTGAATTGTAGCCTCCGTTTCCTGTTCTTAGGTGACAGAATTGGCACCTGATGTGGTCTGTTACTGCAGGGTTTGACTTCTTGTAGGTTCAGAGATGGTATTCTGCATACCTTGGTTGGACCATTCTCTGTAAACCCTAGAAATGGTTGTGCATGAAAATCCCAGTAGATCAGCATTTTTTTACATACTCAGACTAGCCCGACTGGCACCAACAACAATGTCACGTTCAGAATCCCTTAGAATCCCCTTTCTTCTCCATTCTGATGTTCAGTTTGAACTTCAGCATGTCTAAATGCATTGAGTTGCTGTCATGTGATTTTCTGATTAACAGTTTGTGTTACCAAGCAACTGAACAAGTGTACCTAGTAGAGAGGCCAGTGAGTGTAATTGTTGGTGCTTTAACGGATTTTTGCATTTTTGCAATTATGGATTATCCAAGACTTGGTCTTGGATAACGCCCTGGAGGAGGGGCGAAACACGTTGACGTATTTCCGGTTCCGGTGGATGCGTAGTGACATCTGGTGAGTGGAGCGCACGCCGGTTTGCGCCGCTCCGGAGTGATTTCCTGCTTTCCTTTAAGGGAATTCCTAATATACACTGCAGTCCACTTCTGCAAATTATGGATTTGTGTCATATAATATGAGCCTCTGGGCCTATTATAAAAGCGTGAACATATCTTTTATCATGTGAGTGCATTAAGGGCAGCTTTTTTAGATTTAAGCGTTTTTTTTACAGTATTGCACTATTTCTGTCTTTTATTTGTTTTTCATTGTCATCTAATGGTGGGAATCATTTTTGAAGGATATCAAGTGCAAAGGTATCTGGGGAGGATATGCCCAGTCTATAAAGCTTGTTTGATTCTTTAGCCATACCAGCAAAGAGTCCATTTCATCTGGTGAGTGGGGATTGGATCAGTAATCACGGATGGTGTGAGCACATTTGGTTGAAGATTTTTTTGAGCACTATTTTTGGGATTGGAGCACAATTTATATATTTTATATATCTTTGGGACTTTATTTGGACTTTTTTACACATTTATATTGTTTTTGTGCTGTGGAGTATTTATATTTATAATTGATTGTTTTTTACTTTCATGAACAGCAGCATTTAGATTTTGATTGTAGTATATACATAATTTTTATTCATTGTAGTGTATTGTATATATTTCCCTTGTGCAGGTCAAAAGACACATCTTTGACTGATATATATGAATTTGTATATGAGTATTTCATATCTGAATTTCCAACCAGCAACATTAGATGCAGGCACCTTTTTAAATGTTTACCAAGCTTCTATAGTGGTTCTGCTTACAAAGCCTATTGTTTACAGGGCTCCTTCTCATTTTCCACACAAAACTGAATGAATGAACAGCAGTGATTTCTCCCCCTCCTCAAATACCTGTTCAGATGTGACAGCATATGGTTTCACAGAGATCACCTGGGACAGCATATGATTTCAGAGAGATCACCTGGGACAGCATTTGGTTTCAGAGAGATCACCTGACACAGCATATGATTTCAGAGAGATCACCTGGGACAGCATATGATTTCAGGTAGATCACCTGGGACAGCATATGATTTCAGAGAGATCACCTGGGACAGCATATGATTTCAGAGAGATCACCTGGGACAGCATATGATTTCAGAGAGATCACCTGGGACAGCATATGATTTCAGAGAGATCACCTGGGACAGCATTTGGTTTCAGAGAGATCACCTGGGACAGCATTTGGTTTCAGAGAGATCACCTGGGACAGCATATGATTTCAGAGAGATCACCTGGGACAGCATATGATTTCAGAGAGATCACCTGGGACAGCATTTGGTTTCAGAGAGATCACCTGGGACAGCATATGATTTCAGAGAGATCACCTGGGACAGCATATGATTTCAGAGAGATCACCTGGGACAGCATATGATTTCAGAGAGATCACCTGGGACAACATATGATTTCAGAGAGATCACCTGGGACAGCATTTGGTTTCAGAGAGATCACCTGGGACAGCATATGATTTCAGAGAGATCACCTGGGACAGCATATGATTTCAGAAAGATCACCTGGGACAGCATTTGGTTTCAGAGAGATCACCTGGGACAGCATATGATTTCAGAGAGATCACCTGGGACAGCATTTGGTTTCAGAGAGATCACCTGGGACAGCATATGGTTTCAGAGAGATCACCTGGGAAAGCATATGATTTCAGAGAGATCACCTGGGACAGCATTTGGTTTCAGAGAGATCACCTGGGACAGCATATGATTTCAGAGAGATCACCTGGGACAGCATATGATTTCAGAGAGATCACCTGGGACAGCATTTGGTTTCAGAGAGATCACCTGGGACAGCATATGATTTCAGAGAGATCACCTGGGACAGCATTTGGTTTCAGAGAGATCACCTGGGACAGCATATGGTTTCAGAGAGATCACCTGGGAAAGCATATGATTTCAGAGAGATCACCTTGGACAGCATTTGGTTTCAGAGAGATCACCTGGGACAGCATATGGTTTCAGAGAAATCACCTTGGACAGCATTTGGTTTCAGAGAGATCACCTGGGACAGCATTTGGTTTCAGAGAGATCACCTGGGACAGCATATGGTTTCAGAGAAATCACCTTGGACAGCATATGATTTCAGAGAGATCACCTTGGACAGCATATGATTTCAGAGAGATCACCTGGGACAGCATTTGGTTTCAGAGAGATCACCTGGGACAGCATATGGTTTCAGAGAGATCACCTGGGAAAGCATATGATTTCAGAGAGATCACCTGGGACAGCATTTGGTTTCAGAGAGATCACCTGGGACAGCATATGGTTTCAGAGAGATCACCTTGGACAGCATATGGTTTCAGAGAGATCACCTGAAAGCAAACAGCTTTAGCTCTGCTCTCTCTTTAGAAAAACCCATAAGTAAGGTAAGGGTTCACATATATTTTTTAATGCATATCTATAGGCAAAACATTTTTTCCTTAGTGTATGCCCTGATATGGGTTCCAAAAAATTCCTCTTATTGAAAGAGCAGATGCGGTTCCTTTAGGGATGCGTGAGACATGTGTCCCATATACAGATTGTATAACAGATGGTATTCAATATACCTATAAATCCATAAATGTCCCTCAAATAGGACTCTAATGGCATAGGGTGTATAGTCCCGTATCAAAAAATTGTGGTATATAATGACTCAAATTCAAAGGTACTTGCCACCGGTGGAAGTGAACTGAGTCACTTAAACTCGTCCAAAAGGCTCCTTAGAGTAATTGCATAGTGGTTTTCTGTTTTGCCTCGTGTTTATCCAAGATGGAGCTGCATTACTTGCTTCTTTCCCCTCATGGATACTGCGGCATATGAAGATGCCGAGCGTGATGATGTCATTACGTTGATGCGTTTCGTCCGCCAATCATCGCAGACTTCGTCTCAGAACTCAAAGGGGGGAGAATTGGCTCATCTGAGAGACTTCTCTGTCAGAGTAAATCCTTTCTAAGGGCTAGTTCACGCTAGCTTTGAAAGCAGGCATTTGAGGGGCGGTTTTAACGCTCCTCAAACGCCTATGGAAATTATACTTTGAGCAGCACACACTTCTGTTCATATTATGAAAACATGAAGTGTTATCATTGCGTCGCTTCAAAATTGAAGCCTCATGTCGAGTCAGGAGGAGTTGAAGCCTTTGAATGCCCCCTATTCAAGTCTATGGTGATGCTCCTCAAACACCCTGGCAGGCGTTTGTGGGGCGTTAATACCATTAGAGTTTATTAGGTGTTTGTGCTGCGGTTTTAACGCTTACAAAACACCTCAAAACCGCGCATAGGGCATTTGGGGAGCATTTTTAACGCTTGTAAAACGCCCATTTTAAACCTCATTAACCGCTTCCATACAGGGCACTTTTACCCCCTTCCTGCCCAGGCCAATTTTCAGGTTTCAGTGCTCTCACACTTTGAATGACAATTGCGCGGTCATACAACACTGTACCCAAACTAAAATTTTATCATTTTCTTCACACAACTAGAGCTTTCTTTTGGCGGTATTTAATCACCACTGGGGTTTTTATTTTTTTGCGAAATTAACAAAAAAAGACAGAAGATTTTGAAAAAAAAACATGTTTTTCTTTGTTTCTGTTATAAAAGTTTGCAAATAAATAATTGTTCTTCATAAATTTAGGCCAAGATGTATTCTGCTACATGTCTTTGGTGAAAATAACCCAAATTAGGATGTATTATTTAGTTTGTAGGAAAGTTTTAGAGTTCACAAACTATGGGATAGATCTGAATATTGATCAGTCCTGAAGTACTGACGGCCAATCTAATTTCTTGAGGTCCAAGAATGTCAGAACAGTACAGATATCCTCCAAATGACCCCTTTTTGCAAAGTAGACAGTCCGACGTACTTCATAAGAGGCATGGCGAGTTTTTGAAGTTGTCTTTTTTTTGTCATAATTTTTCGGAAAATGAAAAAATTCAAAAAATTATTTTTCACTTTTTTTTTTTACATACTGTCACCAGTGCAGTACAGCGTCATCATATAACTGGCATGGCGGTGATCAGGGACACTGACTGGTGACAGTATGAAAAAAAATATTATTTTTTTTAATTTTTTTTATTATTTTAAATTTTTTATTAATTTTTTTTCTTTTTTTTAAGATTTGTTTTTCATATTTCACTATGACCAAAGTAGTACAATGTTACCATAGTAACATTGTACTACGTTGGGAAAGTGATCAGTATTTTTTTGTTTACACAATTTGCTTATAGCAAAGAATTACTTTGCTATAAGCAAGCATTTACCTGAATGACATCGATTCATTCAGGTGGTTTTTTTTTTTTTGTGCTTAGCTGTGATTTGGCCACGGCTAATCACATGACACAGCTGGGCTGTGATTGGCCCAGCTTGTGCATGTGATGGCTGTGACCATTCACGGCTAGACACACTATTATACAATGGATGGCATGAATGAAGCCATCCATTGTATGCAACTGTCATGTGACCTGCTGTGATTGGTTCCATGGTACCGGCAACGGGGCCAGTACTCAGATCTGTCATCGGCCATGTCCGAGGTACACGGCCCGTGACAGATCACACCGCTGCGTGGCTCTGCAGGCGCGCAAACTGTGCATGCCCGAAAGGACGCCATATGGCGTCCACGTGGAAAGGTGAGTATTTTTGCCATAGGTCGGGCGGGAAGAGGTTAACACCTGTACTAACGCTATAGGGGCGTTTTTGAAGCGTTAGTAATTTAGTCAACTGTGAACAAGCCCTTAGACAGTGGTCAACTCAACAGGTGTACCCACTGGAAGATACTCTTCCAGTGGCAACTGCAAAATGATGCATTTATTATCACTTTCTGACGTCTCTGCAGTAGGGTCTCAGGGTCTCAGACAACCACAAAAACAGAGGTTCTACCTGTTTAATATGCTTTTAACCACTTGCCCTCCTTACGATTCACCCCCCTTCCTGACCAGGTCATTTTTTGCTTTACGACACTGCATTACTTTAACTGACAATTGCACGTTCAAGCAACGCTGCACCCAAATGAAATTTATGTCCTTTTTTTCCCCACAAATTGAGCTTCCTTTCTGTAGTATTTGATTGCTTGTCCATTTTTATTTTTTGCGCTATAAAAAAAAAGACTGACAATTTTGAGAAAAAAACAATATTTTTTACTTTTTGCTATTAAACATATCCAGTAAAAAAATTTTAAAAATCAAATTTCATCTTAAATTTAGGCCAAAATGTATTCTGCTACATGTCTTTACTAAAAAAAATATCCTAATACATGTAAATTAATTGGTTTACGTGAAAGTTATAGCATTTACAAATGGCGGTATAGATACTGGAATTTATTTTCTTACTAATAATGGTGGCGATCAGCAACTTA
The DNA here is from genome assembly GCF_062004578.1 of Staurois parvus. Lineage (NCBI taxonomy): Eukaryota > Metazoa > Chordata > Amphibia > Anura > Ranidae > Staurois > Staurois parvus. The sequence continues at coordinate 4,403,472 of NW_028317805.1, read as the reverse complement.
TAGCAGAACTGTGGGACTGCGGTGGGCATTCTGACACTGGGGAGAACTGACTTGGTGTCACTGACATCCCCAGTGACACCAATACAGTGATCAGTGCTAAAAAAAGCACTGACACTGTACTAATGGCACTGAGCAGGAAGGGGTTAACATGAGGGGCGATCAAAGGGTTAATTGTGTGCAGGGAGTGTTTTACATAGGGGCGGTGTGTGTGGGCCTCACTATAATCACACTGCTTTGGATGGCTGTGCTGTGCACACCCATCCAGAACAGTGTGCCTGAGCCAACAGGGAGGAGGACTGGTAGTAAACAAAGCAGCCCCCCTCCCTGTCGGAGATTCTTGGTAATCACCAGGCACCGGCGGGTAATCACCAGCCGGGACCCGGTGATTGACAGTCATGGCTGTGAATGGCGACGCAGGTAGGGCATGCGCCCCCTACCCAGCAATTCAAAATCACATATATACACATGATTTTGTGCACCCCTGCCGCCCTGTAGCAGTATATCTGCTATAGGGTGGCGGGGATATGGTTAAGATTATCCAGAAGCTGTCTGCTTCTAACAATTTATGATCTCCAGTGATTACATGAGTGCAATGCAGCAAAGAAATCATAATTTATTGCTCCTGGCAGGGAAACAAGTATTTAACACAGATATCTTCCTTGTCCGCAATCATTGCTTGCAATTACAGTGCAGGCTGCATGTAAACAAATCAGTTTTTACAATAGTCCATGCTGTGTCTGATGACAGCTCTCAAAGTAACGGGAAAGAAAAAAAGCAGAGCAATAGTTTATATCTGCAAAGTCACTTTGTATCCTGGCTATATTAAAGAGCTAATGTGTTTGAAAAAATACAGTTATCCTCTAATAACGCCCAAACCACTTTAAAAGATGTTGGCTGCAGTGTAGATTTGTTTCCAAGAATATTAGTTCTCTCCTCTGTGAATGATAAAACATTGCTCTCTGACACACAAGATGCAATTACCGATCGGCCTCCAGAGCTATTATGTGGTGTCACTTTTAACTAAGCAGGAGCACTCCTCGTTTCTTCACTTCCAAGAGTAAAGAATAAAGGTGCTTTTATTCCGGGAGCCGAAGAATCTGCTGTTTCCACACAGCACATCTCTTTTTTCATTCCTTGCCGTTAATCAATTTCATTTCAAAATGGAGGAGAAGAACATTAGGCACAGCGCAATGCTGCAAGCAAAAGAGGGACGTTTGAGGAAGAATAGTTTCATAAGAGTGCCAAAAAAAACAAATCTTCTTTCCACTGTTTGATTTAGCTGAGAATTTAACACATAATTTGTGGGACTATTCTCAATGTGTTTTCAACTTTACTCTATTGAACACCTTGACTGTTGGACTTGCAGAATACCGAGGCTAATACTTACCCCTAATCCATAAAACCACCACCATCCTTCCAACCTTCCCCACCAAAATAACCACGCGACTCTCTTTTTGATGGAAAAACCGGCCATAGCAGCCATTTATTTAATATAACTCAAACATAACACTTCTTACAGTACACTTAAATGATAACTAACAGTAAGATCCCAACCGGGTCCAAGGTCTTCGAAGGCACCGTTACTCCCATCACAAACTCGGCTGTATCTGACACTCAATGAAAGGCCCCCAGCTGCTACTACACCGCCTCGGGGACAATACTACAGTTACATAGTCCCAGATACAGCCAATGAACTCCCACATTTCCAACAAGACCTTATAATTGGGAAGGGACACCCATACCTACGATGGGCCCAACCCATAATTCACCAAATTGTCACTCCAACACTGCCTTCAAAGACCCATCGACCCCTGCCAACTGCCATGACAAAACAAACAAACACCTCGGGACACAAACAGCTGTCCTAAACACGGAACAAATGCAATGAAGCCACACAAAACAAACACTGAACAAACATCACAAACAAACCAAACCAAACAGCAAAACCAACACCAAGACAAACACAGGACAAACCATAACCAACACAGCAAAACAAAAATACGAAAACAGCTCCAGGGAGGGAGGGCAGGAGAAACCACCCCCGTGCTGGCACAAGCTCCGACTGAACTCCGACAAGACCCAACCCCCCTTTCAAATCCTGGCAAGACCACCCCTCAATGTTGCGTACTCCAATCAGGTAAGTAACCACCACCCCCCCCTTTTACCTACTGCATAAACTCCCACCCAAAATACACGCTCCGCCTCGTCTGCACGCCCCAGTCATGCTGGCCCTCCCTTTTAGCTTTGCTCAGTCCAGGCCTTGACTAGAGATTAAACAGGTTATTAAAGAGGACCTGGCCTCTGGAAGCTGTGTTAAAGGCAGAGGGCTTTCCCCCCAACCACTGATTTGCCATACCTTATTATGCACATTCTTGGATGTGTACTGGTACAAACGTTCATCTCACTTGAAGAAGTTTTTGAAATGTTTAATGGTAAAAAGCTTCAAATTTATCCATTGTGTTTTGGGGGAAAAGCCAACTACCTTTTTTTTTTGTACAAACAAGGGTTTCTTTATTCATTATTGAAACACATGAAAATGCCAGTCAAGATGAAAAGTGGTATGGTCAAGTATAAAACTAAAATACACAAAAAATAGGTCTATATAAAGCTGTGCAAAGCTGAGTCTATATGGCACAAAGCATCAAAGGAAGCAATAATGTAAAAAATAGTTGCAACAACTGAGATGAACGAAGAGAAAAGGGTAATGAAAATATGAGCATAAAACTACTTGGCCATCCAAGACCACCATTTTGTAGAACAATTTCTATTCATATACACTCACCAGCCACTTTATTAAGTACTCTTTACTAGTGCCAAGAAAATATCCCCCACACCATTACACCAGCACCACCATCCTGAACCGCTGATAAAAGGCAGGATGGAGCCATGCTTTCATGTTGTTTACGCCAAATTCTGACCATGTCATCTGAATGTCACAGCTGAGCCAGTCTGCCCATTCTCCTCTGACATTAACAAGGTATTTATTTATTATTATTTATTTCAGGTACTTATATAGCGCCGTCAATTTATGCAGCACTTTACATATATATTGTACATTCACATCAGTCCCTAACCCTCAAAGGGTGTACAATCTAAGGTCCCTAACTCACATTCATACATACACATACTAGGGCCAATTTAGACAGGAGCCAATTAACCTACCAGCATGTCTTTGGAGTGTGGGAGGAAACCAGAGTACCTGGAGGAAACCCACGCAGTCACAGGGAGAACATGCAAACTCCAGGCAGGTGGTGCCAGAGTTGGGATTCGAGCCAGTGACCCAAGTACTGCCAGGTGGAAGTGCTAACCATTTAGCCACTGTGCTGCAACTGCTTCTCACTAGATATTTTCTCATTTTTGGACCGTTCTCTGTAAACCATAGAGATGGTTGTATGTGAATATCCCAGTAGCTCAGCAGTTTTTGAAATACTCAGACCAGCCCATCTGGCATCAACAACCATGCCATGTTTAAAGTTACTAAAATCCCCTTTCTTCCCCATTCTGATGCTTGGTTTAAACTTCAGCAAGTTTTCTTTAACACGTCTAGAAGACTAAATACATTGAGCTGCTGCCAAGTGATTGGCTAATTAACAATTTGTGTTACCAAGCAATTGAACAGGTGTACCTAATAAAGTGGCCAATGAGTGTACGCCAGCTTATGCATAGGCAAGACTGCTTTAACCATTCATTTCCCTCCTGAGGATTTACCCCCCTTCCTGACAAGGTCATCTTTTGTGTTACAGCGCTGCATTACTTTAACTGACAATTGCGTGGTCATGCAATGCTGCACCCCAATGAAATTTACGTCCTTTTTTTCAGTGGTATTTAATCACCTGTTTCCTTTTTCTATTTTTTGCGCTATAAAAAAAAGTCTGACAATTTTGAGAAAAAAAACAATATTTTTCTGACTTTTTGCTATTAAACATGTCCAGTAAACAAAAATTTTAAAAATCTAATTTTGTCATAAATTTAGGCCAAAATATATTCTGCTACATCTCTTTGCTAAAAAAAATCCCAATACGTGTAAATTAATTGGTTTGCATGAAAGCTATAGCATTTACAAATAGCGGTATAGATACTGGAATTTTTTTTTTTACTAGTAATGGCGGCGACCAGTGACTAATTGCGGGACTGCGGGACTGCAACAGGCATTCTGACATTGGGGGGAACTGACTTGGTGTAACTGACATCCCCAGTGACACCAATACAGAGATCAGTGCTAAACAAAAGCACTGACACTGTACTAATGGCACTGGGCAGGAAGGGGTTTACATAGGGGCGGTGTGTGTGGGACTTGCAATTAAATTAACAGACACAGATCAGTCCCTGTTGCAGCCTTACGTCTTGCTACAAAGTTACTATGAACAGTCAGAGTGATGATTTGGGGAGAGCCATTTTGCATTTTGCCAAGGTGCATTTTGCTGACCCCCCACCACCACCACCATCCTCCTGCTACATCCCCTCACTGTCTACAGCCACAATGGTACCTCCTTCATGTTGCACCTGGCTGGAATGGGATGGGCGCAGCATGAAGGTCATCACACAGCACTGAAAATTTGAGCTGAGCTGAGCTGAACTGCCACTAAACGGCAGTGTGTAATGAGGGGGCGGGATTATGCATTCACCTTGCTGGATATGGGTAGCTGGCAGGTGAGGCAAACTAAAACTTCAAAACTGTGCCCGGTGGGAAAGAGGGTGCAGCATTAGGAAATGGAAGACAGGTACTTTAAAAATCCGAATCCCCAGCTAGTGGCTGGGGATTTGGATTTTACTACTCCCCCATCCTGGTGCCCTTAGGCAGCTGCCTAAGCAGTTCTATGCTGGCACTGGCCCTGGGGAGAGCAGATTTGCAGATACTTCCTCCTGCCTGAAGCAGACTGATGACACTATCTCTGTCTAGGCAAAGTCGCTGGACTGGAGCTCAAAGATTACGCTTTAATGCTAAAAGGTAAAAGTCTTCTGCAAAATGATACTTTTATTGTAAATTGTGACATCGTGATTTTTTTCAAGCAGACTTGTAAAGTTACTAAAGGTAACTGCAAATATGTGCAGGAGGTCCTTCCAAAAGGCTCACAAACCTTCCCAAGTGAATAAAACAAGAACCATGCTTATCTTCCCTATCAAGCTCCTGTACAATGTATTTTTTTTGTCCAACGCTCTAGGTGCTCTTTAACTCCCAGATGTGAGAAACAAATTCACACCTACAACTTCCACTAGAGCTGCTGAAATGGAACTTGTCCTGGGAACATCTCTGGAATGTAATTACATTGATTGCAGTTTCTGCTCTTAGGCAAGTGCTTGATTACCAATATGACACAACAGTGACAAATCTGTCTGCAGTTAAGGCACAAAATACAGAAAGTAAATGATGAATCTCAGTGACTGGAATTGTAAATTTTCTTCTGTTTACGATAACCTGCAAGTTGGCAGTTAAATGTCACTGTGACTGGAATAAATACAATAAACTGAACAATGCACATAATACCTGGATAATGTCATTCAGCAGCAATATTTATTGACTAAAGCTCCTATCAACATGCAAGTTCCATGACGGTGGCAAAAGTCATTTTCATCCCTTATACTGCCATCAATGTGGTGACTGTTACCTTATTTGTCACGGACGCAGGATTATCGCATATTTAAAGGTCCCCAGTCTGGAGGATAGACCAAATAGGCAGGCGAGATACTTTAAATAATCTTGTTATTTCCCCCTCCCCAAGATGAGCAGCACAGGGCACGTCTGGCTTCCACCCCTCCTTTGATATGTATAGGTATGAACACGAAAGTGTGGTCAAGCTCTACTTTCATTTCTCTTTTATGTAGTCTCTGCTCAAATATTTTGCCTGGGGGTGTTTAAGAGTAAGGTTCACTTTCAGGCAGTTATGTTAGCTAAAAATATATCATATCATGTAGAACCAAGAATCCCTGCTTTAAATATAGACATGTATAACGTAGACCTTGCATCAGTTCCAGGGCTAGTGTATATAGACATTTGAGACCATTTAAAAGAAACTTACTAAGAGAAATAAGCAGGTTGCCATTTCTGACCTTCTTCTGAACCCACAATTTCCTGACTTTTTAAGTCCTCAAAACTTTGGTCATAAATCTGGAACAGGCAAAAAACCATGAAGCCAAAGGAATGACAAAACTCTTGATTTACATACTTGTTCCTTGCTGCTGGATCAGCATGACAGCCAAGCAACTTGGATATAATACATTTCTAGATGCTTGCTGTCCATGAACACTTCCAGTTTGATGCCTCTGAAGTGGCAATCTGTTGCTATAGGCTTACAGGAGTGTACTGGGGGTAATAGATCTGAGGTGTCAGTTTCCCAAATTAGCCATGGATGATCAAATCTCATCTAAACCATTCTAGTGGATTGCCACAGTTTTTGTGTTGATAACATTCAAATACTTGGAATGCCTGATTTATAAAAAGAATAGATGAGAGTAGCCCAATCTGGTTACAAATGCTGCCACATCCCAAACCTGGACAAAATGAAGGAATAGCAAAAAAAAGGAGGGATTTTACCGGCACCAACAAATATAGAAACAAACTTAAAAATTGAAAAGTATATTGCAATTGATTTTAAAATGCTGTGCATATACAAATATCATAGAAAAATGGTTGGTATTAGTACATGAGAAACTACCATGATGTATATGAACATAATAATATACACTTACCGGCCACTTTATTAGGTACACCTGTTCAATTGCTTAGTAACACAAATTGCTAATCAGCCAATCACATGGCAGCAACTCAATGCATTTAGGCATCTAGACGTGGTGAAGACAACTTGCTGAAGTTCACACCAAGCATCAGAATGGGGAAGAAAGGGGATCTTAGTGACTTTGAACGTGGCATGGTTGTTGGTGGCAGACGGGCTGGTCTGAGTATTTAAAAAACTGCTGATCTACTGGGATTTTCACACACGACCATCTCTGGGGTTTACAGAGAATCGTTCGAAAAAGAGAAAATATCCAGTGAGCGGGAGTTGTGTGGACGAAAATGCCTTGTTGATGTCAGAGGTCAGAAGAGAATGGGCAGACTGGTTGCTGTGACGTTCAGATGGTAGGGTCAGAATTTGGCATAAACAACATGAGAGTATGGATCTATCTTGCCTTGCATCAATGGTTCAGGCTGGTAGTGGTGGTGTAATGGTGTTGGGGGATATTTTCTTGGCACTAGCAAAGTATACATAATAAAGTGGCCGGAGGACAACCTCGATGAGTTTCAATTCTTGACATAAATCTTCATCAGGGGGAGATGTCAAGGTGGTCTCTAGGACCAGGGTTTCAATACTGTCATATTTCCTGAGGGGTGAGTGTCTCCCCCAACAGAACAGGGTTCAGGCTTTTGGAATACAAAGGAGTTTCCCACTAGTAAATTGTATAAGTAAAAAGCTTCAGGATCCACTCAGAATGGGTAGTAGAGATATTCAACAGTAGCACATTGAGCAACATATGAACAAGGCAAAGTAGTTGGTGGTTCCCAAAATATAAATCAAGAGAAATTTAGCCTATCCCCACCAAACAGAAAATCCATGTATGGATGCAAAAGTCTTGTGGATAGTTTATACAAAAGCCAGTCTAAGCTTATATTTTGGGAACCACCAACAACTTTGCCTTGTTCATATGTGGCTCAATGTGCTACTGTTGAATATCTCTGGGTGGACCCTGAAGCCTTGTTCCTCCTTACACAATTTACTAGTGGGTAACTCTGTGGCGCCCTTTGTGTTCCAATAGCCTGAACCCTGTTCTGTTGGGGGAGACCTTCAACCCCTCAGGAAATATGATGATTTTGTAAGCCTGGTCCTATATAACCACCTTGACATATCCCCCTGATGAAGATTTCTTCACAGGTATTGAAATGCATTGGGTTGTCATATGTAGTACTATGTGGTTTTTCATATACTGTTATGGAACAATATTCTATGTTGTTTTTATATGAACAGCATTTTAGAATCAATTGCAATAAACTTTTCTATTTTTAAGTTTGTTTCTAAATTGTTGGGTGCTGTTAAAATCCTTCCTTTTTTGCTATTCCTTCATTTGGCCTTATTTATAAGAGTTCAACCTTTGCACTGGTGCTTAGTATGGCTGGAGTTTTCCTTTAAACAAAACTGTACATGTCGGTAATTGAAGGCAGTTGATAAGATCACACGGCCTATTTCAATTTGAATGTCTTCAAACTAATTAAAGGGATGTCAAATTTTTTAATCTTAATCATCATGTTTTCATTCCATTCTGTGAAATACGCCTCAAATACATTTCACTCACCTCATCTTTATTTTGTGTAAATTATTTTTTATCTTTCACTAATTCAAGTTATGACTTAAATTAGTGATAAAGTGGAATTCAATATTTATTTTAGGTATTGCAGGGAAACTGTTAAATTTAATATGTGGATATAAAAAGCAAGAGTAAATATCCCACATTTGATGCTGTAAGACCCAGCAAGGTAGCATACGAGCCTAAAACCTTTCCTCTGGTTAGCGGCATAGACCAGATTTTATAAGCTTCATACTCAACGGTTATTTGTCCCCTCGCTCCCTGTCCAAGCTGTCCAGCATGTGATTCACTACCCTTCATGCACGTGACAGCACTAGTGCCTAGGTAGAGGGCTGCTAGTTTGCTAGAAAGGGTATATAGCAGTGTGCAGATGATTCATCCAGGATTTCTAGTGTTGACATGTGGTCACATCCTTTAATACCTGGTAAGTTATATGCATGTAAATGTTAAGGGATTTGAACACGGATATCTTATTGCTGTTGCATTTCAGGTCAGTAACCAGACCTAAACCTGATAGCTTTCCCCCACTTTGTGTCTGTTTGCCCCAGGTTGGCATTGTGTCCACAGTGGCATTTGCGTTGGCAGAGCAGAGTAGGACTGGCCATAAAGGGATTACTGTGATGCAGTTGACCAGTTTAAACAAGTATTACAATATGTGTGAACTATGAGTCCCTGTTTTGCTAGAAAGGTTGTATAGCAGTCAGGGGCGGACTGACAACTCATAGGGCCCCCGGGCAATAGGGGATCATGGGACCCCTGTGTCCTTGCCCAAACCCAAAAAGCCTATAAAAAAGGTACCAGGGGCATCTCATGGGGCCCCCTACTGACCCCGGGCCCTCGGACAGTGCCCGAGTTTTCAAATGGTCAGTCCACCCCTGATAGCAGTGCATAAAGGGCTCATCTAGAATTTCTTGTTTTAACGTGGTCACACCCCATAAGCACCTGATAAGTTATATGCATGTACAAGCTATGGGATTTGAGCACAGGTACTGTATATCTTATGCAAAAGGAATAAAACAAGCGCGCACTGGCCTAGCGCATTATCCCAAATAACAATTTATTAAAACGTAGGTAAAATTACACTCAGAAACGAGTGTAGACAGTTTGCATATAAATCCAAGGCCCAAATGTGGCTTCCTCAGAGGGTTACCCTCGAAACGCTTCAGTTACATTTGGGCCTTGGATGGCACTTCTTTGACGTCAGGTCCTTTGACTCGTTGTGGACACATGTACTTTGTTACTGTCAAGTTATATGCATATTGTCTACACTCGTTTGTGAGTATAATATTACCTACGTTTTAATAAATTGTTATTTGGGACAATGCACTAGGCCTGTGCACTCTTGTTTTATTCCTTTCGCAGTTGTTTCTGGACATCCCTGTCATTCAAAAGAGCTGCAAGGCTACGCCTACGCGCTGGAACTTTTGACATTAATTCACCTTTGACTGTGTATCTTATTTTTATATCTTGTTTCTTTTAGTTGGGGTGGGGCTGTTGCATGCTGGCACAGCTATTGCTACACTCCACATAAGTGGAGTCACCAAAGGAGTGGGTGACAGAGTGAAGAGTGAGGCAACTATCAGCAAATTGTTTACTCACTTCCCCATTAGCTGCCAGAAGTGAACACAGCAAGCACGTGATTGTTGGTCATCTCTGTCACTATAGGAACCTTGTAGAGGACTGATTTGTCCTCTACACTGAGCTTCCAGTGGCCACCTTGGGGGACTATGTCTAAATGGATACAGCCCTCTTCTGATCTTTTGGAAGCCATCTTGGACCCAGAGAGGCTATATGTAGCCCCTGTTGGGTTATTTTGGGTGCACTTCAGTGTGAATAGTACACAGCTAAGGATACATACACACTGACTAGGAAGAGAGAGGCCTAATGCAGAGAAAGGTCCCTGGGGAAGAGTTTCAGCTTAGGGTTTAATCACTTGCCCTCCGTAAGATTTACCCCCCTTTCATGACCAGGCCATTTTTTTGTGTTACGGCGCTACGGTACTGTACACAAATGAAATTTTATATAACTTTTTCACACAAATAGATCTTTCTTTTGGTGGTATTTGATCATCAATTAGTTTTGTTTTTTTTTGTGCTATAAATGAAAAAAAAAAAAATATATATATATATATATATTATATGTTATTTTCCTATAAAACATATCCCCTAAATTTTTTTTTAAAGAAATAACATTTCTTAATAAATTTGTACCAAATGTATAATTCTACATGTCTTTGGTAAAAAAAATCCCAATAAGTGTATATTGATTGGTTTGCGTGAAAATGATAGCATCTACAAATGATGGTATACGTATATACTTGGAATTGTACAAGTGCCTTACTGCCCATACTTCTACCTTGGGAAAGCAAATGCATGGATGTACTATTTACCAATACAGTGGTGTTCCCTAGGCATGTGGGGGGGTGCTCATTACTCCAGGTGACACCTATCGCACGGGGTAACACAGGACCCGCTCCACTAAAAGTTAAGTTTTAAAGCAAGTCAATGATCCCCGCAGGATGGATCGGACCTGCGGATTGAGCATAATGGATCAGAGTCCGATCCATTATACTCCCCAATCCACAGATCCGATCCATCTTGCGAGGATCGTTGGCTTGCTTTAAAACCTAACTTTTCGTGGAGTTCGTGGAGAGATCAGTTAACCCTGTATAGGTTGCAAGCCTACGATCCCCGCAGAATGGATTAGATCTGAGGATTGGGGAGGATAATGGATCGGACTCCGATCCATTATGCTCAATCCGCAGATCCGATCCATCCTGTCAGAAGGGTGACACCAAGTGTTACTGCACTGGGTGACACCAACCCTATGGACGCCCCTGTACCAATCATTATATAAAAAATGAAATTCCCAGAAGAAGCTGCTCTGTCAGGTTCCTTCAAATTACCGGAACACACCGTGATTGTCCTGGAGCTGTAGCATAAGGTTGGGGAGAGTCCTTAGTCTAACTATGTAAAGCTGGTCTGGATTTCTTTCCCCTGCCCCAGAGGCCAAGCACAATAGCAGGAGTGCAAAGAAACTAGGTAGAAGGAAAGTTAACAGACATTAGCATATGTAGTGCAACATGTTTCAGCCTTGACCTTTACTCTAAGGTATAAAAGGCAGTATTAATTCATAGCAAGTAGTTAGAATTCAGCTTCCCACTTACAGAGATTGTCTGAAGGAGAGGCCAGCATGCCTCAAAAGTGTGCACTATAAGCTATTAAGTAGACCAGGGGTCTCTAAATGTTTTAAACAAAGGGCCATTTTACTGTCCTTAAGACTTTAGGGGGTGTCGCACTGTGACCATTAGGAGTAGAAAATGTCCCAACATCAGTTGAAGTAAACAATGCCCCAGCCTTGGTGTCATTGGGAGGAATTGTGTCCCATCATTGGTGTAATTGGGCCCCATTGTTGGTGTCATTGGTAAGAATAGTGCCCCATTATTGATGTCATTGGTAGGAATAGTGTCCCATCATCGGTGTGATTGGGAGGAATAGTGCCCCATCGTTGATGTAATTGGGTGGAATTGTGCCCTATCACTGGCTTCATTGGGAGGAATTCTGCCCCATCATTGGTGTCATTGGGCCCCATTGTTAGTGTCATTGGGAGGAATAGTGCCCCATTATGGATGTCATTGGTAGGAATAGTGTCCCATCATTGATCATTGGTATGATTGGGAGGAATAGTGCCCCATTATGGATGTCATTGGTAGGAATAGTGTCCCATCATTGATCATATGATTGGGAGGAATAGTGCCCCATTATGGATGTCATTGGTAGGAATAGTGTCCCATCATTGGTATGATTGGGAGGAATAGTGCCCCATCATTGGTATGATTGGGAGGAATAGTGCCCCATCGTTGATGTAATTGAAAGGAATTATACCCCAACACTGGTGTAATTGGGAAGCATTCTCCCCATCATTGGTGTCATTGGGCCCCATTGTTGGTGTCATTGGGAGGAATTGTGCCCCATCATTAGTGCCATTGGGCCCCATTGTTGGTGTCATTGGCAGGAACTGTGCCCCATTGTTGGTGTCATTGGGAGGAAATGTGCCCCATTATTGATGTCTGTGAATTAAATAGTGCCCCAAGGGCTGGCTAAAAGCAATCAACGGGCCTCATCCAGCTCCCAGACCACAGTTTGGAGACCACTGAAGTAGACCATTAAATGGTTTCACCCTAAATGTAAACTTCTATTTTTGTTACCGGCTAACGCTGCACAACACTCTGCTGCTTGCACTGGTCTTACAGTATAAAATTGAAATCTGATTGGTTGCTACTGTATGTGTTACTCCACATCAAACACAGTCGCTGCCCTTTGAATTATTAAATAAAATAAAATATGTTAAACTTTAAAACAGATTAGAACAGTGACTACATAGTATAGCAAGCAGAAGACAGGCAGCAAGTAAGTCAGGACATAAATCAAATGATAATGCAAGCATCAATGATATGATGTATCTGTTTCATTTTTCATCATTGTGAGATGATTCATCTTCACCTGTAAGACATCGGAAAAGTCACCCGTTTGAGCTGACAGCAGCACCACACATAAAGCACTACGGTTTGGAAATTGAATGTCAGAAGCATTTACAATATAGCTGTCTCATTGATATAATTGCTTGTTGCTGTAATTTCATAAGCAATTTTCACAAACAATAAAACTGTATTGAGAAACATTCCCAGGAATGGCTGGTCAAATTTATCACTGCTTCTGGGAACATTTGTCAAAAATTCTCTTGTTTTTGCTTTGTCACTCATTCACAGCTAATAGCTCTCTTGTAACCACTTGCCCTCCAGAGCATTTACCCCCGTTCCTGACCAGGCCATTTTTTTGCGATATGGAGCTGTATTATTTTAACTGACAATTGCGCGGTCATGCAATGCTGCACCCAAATTAAATTTATGTCCTTTTTTTCCCACAATTGGAGCTTTCTTTCCGCGCTATTGATCACCTCTGCGGTTTTTATTTTTTTGCACTATAAACAAAAAAAGACCATCAATTTTGAGAAAAAACAATATTTTTTACTTTTTGACTGCAGCGGGCATTCTGACACAGGGTGGGAACTGACTAACTGCCACTGACATCCCCAGTGACACTAATACAGTGATCAGTGCTAATAAAAAGCACTGACACTGTACTAATGACACTGGGGAGGAAGGGGTTAACATCTGGGGCACTCAAAAGGTTAACTGTGTGCTGTGCGTGTTTTACTAGGGAGATATGCTGCTTTGTATTGTTCTGCTATAGCAGCATGTCAGTGCTGCCAGGGGAGAGATCTGTGTTGTTGACACACAGACCTCTCCCCTTTCACTGTTCCTCAGTGATCAATGGGTGCCGGCGGGGAATCTCCGGCAGGAACCCGGTGATCAACATATGTAGCCACCAATGGCGGCACGGGTAGGGTGGCATGCACGCGCCCCCTACCTGGAAATGCAAAATCAAGTATATATATATATATATATATAGAGTATATATATATATATATATATATATATATATATGTGTGCTTTTTCAAAGCCCTGCTGCCCTGTTATAGGGTGGTGGGGAACAGGTTAAAAAGGAAAAAATGTGTTTACTTCGGCCAACGACGTATGTGACGTCATGACGCCGCTTCTGTCCTCCATCATGATTAAGGCGATCAAAGAAGATAGAGTATTTCATTGCCGCCATCTTGAAGAGGACACACCCTCGGATCATTTCTTTGGCTGGCCGGTGTTAACAGTAACCACGAGAAATACAAGGAAGTCCCTTTCTGCTGCTACGGAAAGCGATCCAGCAGCTCAGGAGCCACTAGGACCGCTTTCATGTGAAAGTAGCCCATCTGGTGAAAAAAAAACAGTACCGGGGCTATGGCTGATTTCTGCAGCAATAATACCAATAAATCTCTTGACAACCACAACATTTATATACATATTCGTCAATCAATGGCTGCAGAGTGGAGCTCCACTCGACAGGAAATCTGTGACCTCCACTCCACCATGTTTTTTAATATAAGGATAAGTTCACCTTTACACAAATGATAATAAATGTGGGCAGAGGCTGCAGGATCAGGAACATGTTGCATGTTCTACCTTAAAACAGGTGGAACATGTAACATGTTCGAAAAGGTGAACTTATCCTTTGCTGAACTTTAAAGTGTTACTAAACCCACAACAGTAAAATCAGTCAGTAAATGCAGTAAAGCATGCTTGTTATACTCACTGTGGAACCTAAGGGGTTAATCCTCTGCATTGTGTAAAAATGCTGTTTGATCCTGGCCTCTCTGATCCTCCCCTTCTTCCAGTGTCTTCTTCTTATCTCCTGATAAGACATATTGTGTGGAATCACCCTGCACAAGCTTGGCTTGGTGTGTATTGCTTGAGAGGTTTTTTTATTTTTCTTGGGAGAGTGCATGTGACCAGCAAAGGGCCAATAAGCACTGTCCAGGCAGAGGTCAGGGGTCCTGCATCCTTCTAGAGCAAAATGAAAACTCCTCCTACAAGCTTTAACCAGTGCTCTGCTGGACACTGATAGAAGTCACAAAACTGCTATATACTGCTGATGAGAAAAGGTATTTAGTAATTTATATTTACTAAAATAATGCATTTCCATGTTGTGTGTACTGTGGGAGAGCAGATATAGTGAATGCAGGGGCATGGGTTTAGTAACACTTTAACATAACAAACAACCAATAGACACAACTCAAGAAAGTGGAGGTCACATGTTTCCGGTTTATATTTTTTTAGAAACACTATAGTCTGTGTTTTAACAAACGCATAGAGCAGATTTTGTAATTTCTGTTAAAGTGGTAGTAAAGTCCATTCTTTGATTTATAATAAACCTTCCCTGGAGGTAAAATGAATATCTTCTAAATGTGCACCGTTTAGTAGGTATTTCAGTGAGCAGCAGCTGGAGATATCAGCAGCGCATGCGCTCTGAAGGAACGGCATACCCGTGCTATTCCTTCAGACCAGTGTGCTGAGCACGGGGCTCCCATATGGGAGTGACGTCATCATGGCTCGGCCAGTCACACAGCCGGTGCCCGCTAACCCAGAAGGAAGACCGGGTGAAGATGGGAGCCCCTGTCAATGGTGACAGCGCTCTGCTGGAGGGCTTCGTTTTAAGGTAAGTACTTCATAATGTGCTTGTATGCGATGCCTCATTGTATGCTAAGCCTCATTGTATGCGATGCCTCATTGTATGTGATGCATACTAGGACATTATAATATTACCTTGCAGAGGGAAATTGGTTTATTTTAAGAGATTTTACTACTGCTTTAAAGTGTTGTCCTTGAAGTGATAGTAAAGTCTTGCTTTTTTTTTTCCTTAAAAAAAATTTTTTTACTTACCTGCTGTGTGCAGGGGTTTTTCACAGAGCAGCCCAGATCCTCCTCTTCTCAGGTCCAGAACTGGACAGCATACTCCAGATGCGGCCAAACCAGAGTTTTGTAAAGTGGCAGTATTATAGTTTTATCTCTTGAGCAAATTCCCTTTTATAGCACGCTAATATTTTATTTGCTTTGCTTGCTGCAGTTTTGCATTGCATGCCATTGCTGAGCTTGTCATCTACTAGGACCCCTAGATCCTTTTCCCTCCTGGATTCCCCTAGAGGCTCTCCCCCTAGTGAGTAATTTGCATTTGTATTTTTAGTCCCCAAGTACATTACTTTACATTTTTCAACATTACACCTCATTTGCCATGTATTTGCCCACCGCATTATTTTAATGAGGTCTTATTGTACATTTTTTATATCTTGTTGTGAAATTATTGCCCTACTTAGCTTTGTTTCATCAGCAAACATTGAGATTGAGATTTTTATACCTACTTCTATATCATTTATGAGAAAAATTAAACAGAATTGGCCCCAGGACAGAGCCTCGTGGTACCCCACTTACCACTACAGTCCAGTCCAAGTACACACTATTTATCACCACCCATTGGACATGCCTTTAGATCTTAGTTTGTAAATTAAACGTTTATGTGGAACTCTATTGAATGCTTTAGCAAAAATCCAAGTATAACACATCCACCGCCCTTCCTTTGTCTAGATGGCCACTTACTTCCTTGTAGAATGTTAACAGATTGGTTTAACAAGAATGACCTTTCATAAATCCATGTTGATTATTACTAATTATACTGTTTTCTTCAGCAAATTCTTAGATATAGTCCCTTATTATCCCCTCAATTAGTTTACATACTATTTATATTAGACTGACTGACCTGTAGTTCCCAGGTACAGTATATGTCTCTGCCGTTTTTGAATATTGGTACCATGTTGACCCTTCGCCAATCAGCCCCACCCAACAATTTGTACATCCGATCCGTGATACACAAAACCCGAGCGCTTGGTAAACAACATATCGTTCGGCGATCATTGTCTTTGTGGCAGATTGCCCTGTATTTCCTCCTAATAATTGAGTCCCCTACCACCAGTATCTGCCTAACCTTGCTTGTATCTTTGCCCCCTCCCCCCCTTACCTACCGGAGCAGTCGTTCTTCTGGCAGCTAGGGGAGAGAGACTGTTGCCACCCCTGAGATGATATCCCCAACATCATGCAACTTGGCATATTTATTAAGATTTACCAACTCAGGATTAGCCTCCCTAAGTCTCTTCCCTCCACCCTTCCTTCTGTCACCCAGCTACCTAAATCTGGCTCCTGTACCTCCATTTCCTCACCCCCTCTATACTGGCCCCTGCCAGCACCTGCTGGGTAATGTCCAAGCTCTTTTCCAGGTTGTTGATGTCTGTAACCCAGATACTAACAATGCTTGTAATTTCAACACTAAGCTTTCTGGTAACTCTTGAATTAACTGACACTGTAGCCCTAACCTTAACTTTTCCTGTAATCCTAACCCACCTTGTAACCCAAACACTAACCCTCCCAGTAACCCTAAAGTTAGCCCTCCCTGTAACCTAAAACAACAATCCTTGTAATTATTCTGTTATGTCTTTCAGTATCGTCAACACCTCCTGTAACCCTAACACTAAACCTGCTGGAATGCCTTGCCTTTTCTTGCCATAAGCCCACCTAACCTACTGGCCTTTGTCTCAGTCTGCACATTTGCTTACTCTGCTCTGATCGTTCTTCTCTGGTTTTGTTACCTTTCTTCCTTTCCATTCCTAGTCTTCATTCTTAGTCCTTTGTCTATCTAGACTTCCAGGTTCCTCCATACTTACTGTTGTTTTTAATTTTTTTTTTCTGAGTACTAACCCAATCTTAGTCCTGGTTTCGATACCATCTCCAGGATAAAGGATAGTTTTGTTGAGCAGTAAGTCTTGGAGGCAGTTCAGTACTTGTGAACATATTAAAAAGGATCTTCAGTCTGTTTGAAAAAATAGATAAATAAAAGTCAACAGGGGCAAATACTGTAGATGCTGACATTTAATAAAAAGACACTTTCCTCTCTCCAGCACTGTCCCCACCTGGGCCAGTTCTTCATCGGTCTTTGGGTCCCCAGGGCTGCCATCTTGGATGTGGGAAGCCAGCTGTGACTCCCTGCAGCTTCACACCTAGCTTCCTCCTGCACAAGTGTGAGTCATGCTGGCTCTGTAAATGGACCAGCCTTCTGGGATCTGTAACATGTTCTGGGTGGTTGCAGGTGGGGAGGGGAGTGGTGAACTTCCCCTCAGATTGCCTAGGTGAAGTGGGAGCAAGAACCTGCCAAAATTAGGTACGTGCTTCTAAAACAACAAACCTGCAAAAGTTGGCTAGGAGAGGGGAAGGAGGAGATGAAATAGAACTTCCCTTTTAGGGTGAAGTTCCACTTTATGTTCTGAATAGGGGCTTCTATAGGCAAATGACCTTACCTAGACCACGAACAGCTTCCTGGATTGATGCCTAGGGTCCAAGTCCTGTCTTGTCTTTTTTCCTTATTTGACCTTTGGCTTCAACTGAAATACTGCTCTAATTTTCTACCCTTGGCTTAAGACTTTAGCTTTGCCACCAGCCCCATAACTATTTTTGGTGTACTCTCAGTAACAGCAGCACTAGAAGTCTCAATTTTTCCAACTTTCCATCAGCATTCAGCCTCCTGTTGCTGTTTGTGACAGTTACTACTCTTTTTACATTATCACTTTACTTGACACTCCATTATTGCCTTAAACCTTTTATCTTATACCTAATTCAGATTATGTCTGCAAATTGTGTGAAACCCATATATTTTGTCATCTTTATTTATTCTTAAATGTTTACATTCTTCTATTTTCTTTTTATTTTCCAGCCCTACCAAGTATTTCTTAGATCTTAATTGTGTTCCATGCTGACAGTGAACTATATGTGGTATATGTGATCTTTTTCATAATGCTGCTGTAAGCAGATGATAGGGAACTTTCATTGAGTCTCTGTTTGATCTAGCTCATGCTGTTTACAGGATGGACAATTCCCCATGCTTTATGTTTACCAAAGCTGATATACTCACTTCAATGCTTCATGTTCTGCAGGTGGGTAAATTAGCATACTCAAAAAGAAAGTATACCCATTAAAAGATGGATACTGTCTTTCATTGTACCAGAGACTGGGGAAATACAAGCTGCTTTATTTTTTCCTTTACTTTTTTCTTTTTTTTTAAGTAACATTTAAAGGGATTCTACTCTTGCAATAATAAAACACCTAATAATAAATACATTACACCCCCTCAAGGGGTGTACAATCTAAGGTCCCTAAGTCACATTCATACATACACATACTAGGGACAATTTAGACAGGAGCCAATTAACCTACCAGCATGTCTTTGGAGTGTGGGAGGAAACCAGAGTACCCGGAGGAAACCCACGCAGGCACAGAGAGAACATACAAACTCCAGGCAGGTGGTGCCATGGCTCGGATTCAAATCAACGACCCTAATACTGCCAGGCGGAAGTGCTAACCATTTAGCCACTGTGCTGCCCGTCCATGGTCATATGGACATTAATATATATTTCACAGACTAAATTATTATTATATTTCATCTATTATATCTATTTTGTTCTATGTACCTCAATTATTTGATGAAAATCACCTGTGGTTACGGACCTCATTATCACAAAGCTATTTACAGATCATTTTTTAATTTTCATTATATTTGCGCTTTCAGTGCACTTTACTGTTTCACTTGGTATATTAATTTTTGTACTTATACTTTAGCGCTGCACTTTTATATATTTAATCATTTCCGTTTCGCCAGATTTAAACAGCGCCATTTCAAATTTAAGAAAGCATATGATCACACTGATCTTGGTGTGATTGGATGCTTTAAGTGCAGAGGAGAGATCTAGAGTCTTATAGACCCCAGTTTTCTCAGAAAAGAGTACCTGACATTGACCTGATATTTCCATCCCCTGTGATAACAATAGAAGTGATTAAAAAAAAGAAAGGCACAGCGTAAAAACAATTTTAAAAAAGCAAAATAAATAATTTAAAAAAATCCCACCCAATCCCTATCTCCATGCTCGCGCGCAAAGGCAAACACAAGCGGAGGTTCTATGGTGGTGTGTAAACAGAGATTATACCATGCATGTGAGATATCACCGCAAATGTCAAATTGAGGGCAGTAATTCTAGTAATAGACCTCCTGTGTAAATCTAAAGTGGTGACCTGTAAAGACCTTTAAAACTTCACCTATGGTATTACAAGTTTACGTAATTTTTCACCGTTGCACAGGTGTACCCAGATCTAAAGCCTATCATGTTTGGTATCCATTTACTCGGTGTAACATCATCTTTTACAGTTTATCAAACAATTGGGCAATATATTGCATTTTTGGCCATTAAAATTCTAAATAGCGTACTTTTTCCAAAACATTTACGTTTGAAAAATCGCTGCGCAAATACTGTGTGACATAAAAAAATTTGAACACCCACCATTTTATTTTATAGGGCCTCTGGCTTAAAAAAATATATAATGTTTGGGGCTTCAAAGTAATTTTCTAGCAAAAAAATAGTTTTTTTCAAATAAACAAAAAGAGTCAGAAAAGGCTTGGTCTTCAAATGGTTAGAAAAGTGGGTGATGTGTGGCATAAGCTTCTAATGTTGGCCCTAAAATGCCAGGATATTAGAAGCACCCCCCCCCCTCTAAATGACCCTTTTTTTGGAGAGTAGACACTCAAAGGTATTTTATAAGAGGCATGGTGAGTATTTTTCAGATCTTATTTGCTGCCACAAGCTTTTGGAAAATGATAAACCCTGTGACAAAAAAATTATATCTGCAAAATACTCACCATGCCTCTTATCAAATAGGTAGTAGGGAAGTGATATGAGGAAATATGCCCTTTGAAAGCCTGGAGGTGGTCATTGGATTTTGGAGGCCTGTGTGTGCCTAGGCTGCCAAAAAGACTCTCACGTGTGGTATCCACTTACTCGGGAGAAGTAGCAGAATGTGTTTTGGGGTGTTATTCCACATATACCCATAGCATGCGTGAGCATTATTTCATTTAATTGACAACTTTGTGTAAAAAAAAATTGTCATATTCCAAAAATTTGTGGCAAAAAATAAAATGTTCCATAGACTCTCATCAGACTACTTGGGGTGTCTACTTTCCAAAAAAGGGTAATTTGGGGGGTTTTGTACTGCCCTGGCATTTTAGCACCTCAAGAAATGTGATAGGCAGTCAGAAAGTAAAAGCTACGTAAATTCCAATATATATACACCATAGTTTGTAGACGCTATAACTTTCACACATACCAATTATTATACATGTATTGGGATTTTTTTTACCAAAGACATGTAGCATAATACAATTTGTCCTAAATAATGACTAACTTTGAGTTCACTACATATTTTTTTATAACCAAAAGTAGAAAATATTGTTTTCTTTTTTGGGTATATCTCAAAAAATAAAAAACCCATTGTTGATCAAATACCACCAAAAGACAGCTCTATTTGCATGAAATAAGGACTTAGATTTTGTTTTGGTACATCATTGCATAACCGCATAATTACCAGTTGAAATAGCGCAGTGCCGAATAGCAAAAAATGGCCTGGTCATTAAGGGGGGTAAATCTTCCGCAGGGCAAGTGGTTAATAATGCTTTTATAATGAATTAAATAACTGACTAAGCCAGTGTGTAGGCAGCTGTAGTCTGTACTGCCTTCTGTAGGTGGAGCTAGGTTTTAGCAGAGATGCAGAAGGTAAAGGAAGGTGTGAGGAGCTTAGTTTCTCTATGACTTCCTGAAGGCATTGGTGGGGAGGGGGAGCAGCTGTCCAATTGGATGCTGGTGTCCTGTTTGACCTCTGTGGCCATCTTTGTTAAGATCAGTGCTTATATAAAACACTGGCTCCCAGGTTTGGCAAGCATTTTGCGAGTAGTTAGCGTAAAGACAGGTTCCCCATCTGACAGGGAGGGTATATAGAGCCTATCATGTTTGGTATCCATTTACTTGGTGTAACATCATCTTTTACAGTTTATCAAACAATTGGGATCATGCAGGGACTACAACTACCCCCCGCTCTTCGAAGCCTCCCATTTGGGTGTGGACTGGCCAGTTCACATTCCCGCTCCTCATTGCAGAAGCTGTTGACATCAACTGAAGATAATAGACCACTGCTACAGTTTCCGTAAGTGACAGTTTTGCCTATCCGCCAGGCCCAGTTGTTCCTTTTTGGAGCTTTCTGCAGTATACTGTTCTCATTACCTCAGCCTTTGTGTGATCACTGCTCACCAACACACCATGCTGCGCCCTGCTCACAAGTGTACATTGTTTTCATAGACTAAACCCCAACCAAAAAGTTTTTTTCTAGTTTTGGATAAAGCAGAGACAGACCTCTGCAAATGAATTTTTTTCTACTGCTGTCTCTTCCCCCACTGGGGGGATTTACCTTCACTATTTATCATGGTAACCATTGCTATCTGGAAAAAAGGTCAAAGAAAACCCAGTACATTACAGTTGGCATCGAAACAGTAGAGGAAGTATCTGCCAATAATGGTAACTATTCTGGTTTGATTTCCTCACTCTTTGGGAAGATTTCTACTCATTCCCTTTCATGCCTTTAGTACAGAATATAAATGGAAATTTACCTGGTGAGGATCTTAAAAAATACAATATTATTCAACGCCTCCTATCTAACGTTTTACCATAACATAGCATTATCAGCAGCCATATTACTTAGATCTAAAATATAAGCAAAACTCACAATAGAATACAGTGCTTATAATACTGTTGTAAATATCAAACATTAAAAAGTGTTTTATTACTTAATTACCCAAACACAGAGACACAATCAATTTTGGTGTACGAAAAAATTAAATTGGTACATATAAAAAATGATACTAATAAAAAATAATAAAAGCGTACATCCACTAGTAATCATATATCTTTTCAGTGCAAACACAAAAGCATATCACCTTCTCCAAATTTCCAAATCCAAAATATTACAGATGCCATTAAACAGTCGAGGGGATACATTGCATATGGTGACACTTGTTCTGGTGACCCACCTTTTTTGTAATTAAACTTCATGTAGCTCCTACCATGATATTCTTTTATTTGATTGATTTTGGTCAGTTAAATTTACCATTGGAGCCATTTTCTTATATCTGTTTGATAAGTGTGTATCCATTTCAGAGACATCTGTTATACTGCCGAGGGTGTAGATATTCAGCAGATCTCGTTCATTTTGCAAAACTTACATTTTCACCTGTTATGTGCAGAATTATTTATTATTTCACACAGATCGTTCTCTTCTACTAGAATGCATTTTATGCATTCATGCCTATTCCATAACACAGATATGTTGGTAGCACAATAAAAGAGATCACTAACACTTTTTTAAATAAGGAGCTAACTATTTTTTCAATGCAGCTAAGGGGCTTATTCCAAAATACTGGCAGTCACAGGGCATTCTTAGAATAAAAGAGTGGATCAGAAAAGTAGATTATTTATGGAGGAATCGTTGCATGTGCTCAAAGACTGTTATTTTTAAAAATGTACAGTATATAAGTTGAGTTATTTTCAGAAACGTACAGTATATGGATTTGATAAATGAATATATAGAGAATATGAGTGGGGTATGAATTAGGGGGTTGGTAGGTTTGAAATGGGAATAAAGATACTTTGCTGGGGTTCAGTGGTTGGGTGGGAATTATAGGAATGGATATTGGATAGTGATTTCTGTAAATGGAATTCCACTAAGAGACTAGAAAGGGAGAGATTTAATGTATTTGGCCAGGGAAGGTGGGGCTGAAAAAAGCTTAAAATGGAAGATTTAGATCAATAACAGGATGGGCAAAGATTCCAGGAGTAGTGTCTCGGTCACGAGAGGGAAGAGAACAGAGAATTGTAGCATGAGTAGTAAAAAGGAGGGACCATGTAAATGGTTTTGTATGTTAAAAAGTTGGAAATAATAAAGACTACATTTCTGTTCTAATGTTCCAATTCCAATACTTTGATTCAACTTTTGATTATTGCACTTGTTGCTCTGTTTGTACTAACCATTCTTTTTGTTTTCAATGCTGAAATAAATAATGTTGCATATTATTTACTAATGCCCATTTTAGACAGAGTGGATCCATCAGAGTGATCCACCTGCTCAGTGGGGGATCCCTCCCCTGATCCCTGCTGAGCAGGCAGATGACAGGTCTATGTCTGCTCTGCTGCTGCAGAGTGGACACAGACACTGACTGCTGATTTCAATGAGATGGTCAGATGGAAATGGACCGTTTGTCCATTTCCACCCAATTGTCATCCAATCCGATCCACTGGATGGATGGGAATGGATCCCCATCCATTTGTTTTTGGCATATAGGATAGGATTGGATGCCAGCAGGTGTCAGCGGTCTATTGTCCACTGACACCCACTGGTCCATAGAAGTCTATGGATGGATCGATCGGGTCTGCCTGATAAACAGACTCATGTGAATGGGTCCTAACTGTTTCACGGGGGAAGATTTACTAAAGCTGGCTCACTCAGAATCTCGTGCACCTGTACATGGTAGCCAATCAGCTTCTAACCTCAGCTAGTTCAATTACGCTCTAGCAATAAAAACTGGAAGCTGATTGTTTTCCATGCAGGAGTGCACAAGATTCTGAGTGAACCAGCTATAGTAAATAAATCCCACTATGTCACAGGATTTGGAGGGTGTTACCAGATTTAGGTAGGTGCTGTGTCAGCATACTTCCAAACCAACACCTACAGGTACACAACAAATGCGAAAACTGTACTTGTTAACCTTGTCAGAAATGTTGAGCTGTCCCGTGTCCTCTGCACACTTCCTGTGGTATTTCAAAGAGTTCTTCTAGTTCTTATCCTGGACTTCAGAATGATTTGCCTTCATTCTGAAAGATCTGAGAGTGGGAGCTATTAAATATTTAAGTATAAGAAAATTGGGTAGGCTTACACCACTCAGTCAACAAACTGCATGTACTTGCAGGGTCTTTAATCGGATAAAACCATGGAAATGATCATGTATTGCAGAGGTTGATTGTACATTTTTCTTGCCTCTTTTTTTCCAAGACTGCACTTGAATAAATGAAGCCTAATCCTGTTTGCTTGCTGTATTTCTACTCCATGACACCTGTTCTCCATGACAACCACCAGAGATTGGATTTCCTTCCTTTTTGGGAAGACTTCCATAACTTCCTGTCATGTCTGTAGGACTGAAACTAAAGGCAAAACTCCTTGAAGGGAACATATTGTGGATAGCAGTAAATACTTATTAGAAGCTTTAAAACCTTTCTTGCTCTATCCAAAACTGAAAAAATTCCATAACCATCCTCCAACAGTACCCTCAAAGGGCATCTGGGAACACTGCCCTTCACAAATAATACATTTGACAATATACCAATATACCAGCAAGGCAACTTGTGCCAAACACATTGCCCAGAAAAGAAAGTAATGTCATCTGCCTTTTTCTTCAGTGTGCAGGAACAAGACTAATTAAAGGACATGTTTTTAATGCACAGTCCTTTTTTAACGAAAGGCCATCATTCTGGCATCCTGTATAGGTCTGTTTGATTCAAACAAGCTAGCCAAAATATTTCCAAGTTCTGAAAAAGAAAAAAGAACACATTAGGTACATTTTGTTTGAGTATTACCTATAGATACCTTCTCACTTCTTAATAATCAATGCAGAGCTTAGCAAATATATCAACATGCTTTTCCTCTCAAATCGTCTTTAATGTAATAAATTGCAAGGCTGCTTTTCAAGGTAAAGCTTCTTACTGTCTCACTGGCATATAAAGATAAAATAGCAATGCAACCTCCTGATAGCAAAACACAAATGATTTTCTATTCCCTGTCCTGCATTGCCACTTTCCGCGCTCGGTGCTCTGTTATATTTAGACTGGTGCTCTTCCTGAGTCAGTTTTATTACATGAATCACAGGACATTATGCAAATTTTAGGAGATTCTGCATATGAAAATATTACTGTCATGAATTAAGAGAGAAGGGTTGGTGGAATAATCACTTGGTATTTGAGCGCTCTGATTGATAACCACTTCTTTTATAGGGCATAATAAAATATGAAAGATGGATAGTGTTGGAAGCCCAATTTTAATTCCTAATTCAAATGGAAGAAGCAGAAAAGGTAAAGAGCCAGTGGGTGATAGTTCAACAGAAGTGATCTTTTCCTAAGCTCTTGTTCAGAATCAAGAGACAGTCCTTTTTATTACTGCTTAACAATCATATTAAAAGTAGGAGTGAACGTACGTATAATATTATAATAGGTTTATAAGGGTTAATCGAAATGGTGAGTCCTTGTTTTCCTTTCTATCTTGTGACATGCAAGCCTGATGAAAAGATTCATCTGTTATCTAGAAAATCTCAGCTGTGTGATTGGTGTCAGATCTTGGTATCTACATAGGGTTAAGGAACCTGTCACACCCCAGGTGACAGCACTGAGTGCCTGAACGGCCAAATGGGATGTGAACTGCATGATCCCCTATACCCAGAAGTACTGAGTATTTTTCTTTGCTTGCAGCAGCCAAATGGAATTGCAGAGGAGTGAAAAGAAGGTGAGCATGTGCCGCTAGTAGAGCCACAATTAAAACTGAACAATTTAGAAAAAAATATATACTATCCAGCACCTCCTTTTGTTTGTATTGGTACGAAACAAAAAGCCAAACCTGACACATTCCACGCAAAACCCCAAAAATGGACTGGACAAAATTATTTGCACTTTCTCAAAATTGTAAGAAATTACTGCATTCCAAGTTTTTGATGCTCCTGTAATTTGTAATTGAACCCACCTGTATCAGTTAACAGATCTTAATGTTCCTGTGTCCATTGTGTGCAACTTTGTCAAGAAGATTACAGCCCATGGCACTGTAGCTAATCTCCCTGGACGGAGATGAAAGACAAATGTGATCAAAGATTGCAACAAAGAATTGCTTGGATGGTGGATAAAGAACCTTGATCAACTTCCAGACAAATTCAAGCTGACCTTCAGGCAAAGGGTACAACTGTGTCAGCTTGCACTATATGTCACAATCTGAATGAAGAGGGACACTATGGTAGGAGACCCAGGAGAACCCCACTGCTGACACAAAAACATTAAAAAACCAGATTGGAGTTTGCCAAAACTTACCTGAGCAAGCAAAAATCCTTTTGGAAGAATGTGCTGTGGACAGACAAAATAAAATTACAGATTTTTGGTAAAGCCCATCATTCTACTGTTTTCAGAAAATGAAATTAGGCCTTTAAAGAAAAGAATACAGTCCCTACAGTCACACATGGTGGGGGTCCACTGATGTTTTGGGGTTGCTTTGCTGCTTCAGGCACTGGATATGTTGACTGTGTGCATGGCATTATGAAATCGGAAGACTACCAAAGAATTCTGGGGTGCAATGTAGGGCCAAGTGTCAGAAAGTCGG
This sequence comes from Staurois parvus, assembly GCF_062004578.1. Classification (NCBI taxonomy): domain Eukaryota; kingdom Metazoa; phylum Chordata; class Amphibia; order Anura; family Ranidae; genus Staurois; species Staurois parvus. Next base: position 4,376,408 of record NW_028317805.1, on the reverse strand, counting down.
ATCTCCATCAGAGGTCATGGGTCTTATAGCAGGACAATAACCCAAAGCACATGTCTAAAAATACCCAGAAATGGTTTAAGACAAAGCACTGAAGAGTACTGAACTGGCCAGCAATGAGTTCACATCTAAATACCATAGAGTACCTGTGGAGAGATCTCAAAACAGCAGTTGGAATAAGTAACCCTTCCAATCTAAGAGACCTGGAGCAGTTGGTGAAAGAAGAGTGGTGCAAAATTCCAGTAGAGAGATGTAAGAAACTCATTGATGGTTACAGGAAGCGACCGATTTCAGTTATTTTTTCCAAGGGGTGTGCTACCAAATATTAAATTGAGGGTGCCAATAATTTTGTCCAGTCCATATTTGGGGTGTTGTGTGGAATGTGTCAGATTGAAGTCTATGGACTTATGTGAGGAATTATCTCAGCCGCCAGGTACATGTGACCCCCTTGATATGTTTACTATATTTATGCAGGCACAGCAAACAAAGTTCATGGGCAGCACAATGACTAAATGGTTAGCACTTCCGCCTGGCAGTACTAGAGGTGTTTGTTTGAATTCCAACCACGGCACCACCTGGCTGGAGTTTGCATGTTCTCCCTGTGCTTGCATGGGTTTCCTCCCACACTCCTGGTGGGTTAATTGGTTCCTGTCTAAATAGGCCCTAGTATGTATGAATGTAGGTTAGGGACCTTAGATTGTATGCTCCTTGAGGGTTAGGAACTGATGTGAATGTACAATATATATATATATATATTTAAAGTGCTGCGTAAATTGATGACTCTATTTAAGTAACTGTAATAAATAAATAAAATAAAATGGTGAAACATATATTAACAAAGACTATATACTACAGACTATGTATAGGACCAGCACAAAAAAACAACAAAATGAAACCATTGTAGCTTACTGAATTGCAGGGTCCCTCGCTAACAGACCTTGAGAAGCCTACTGTTGCCTAGGTATCCAACTCTCTAAGTATAAAATCCTTGGCACATTGGCTGTGTCTCACCAATGAGCTGTACACATGATTAGTCCAGTGTTCCCCAGTTAGTTATACTCAGAAACTGGTTCGGGGATGGAGCAAAAGGGGTCTGAGGAAGAGGGATTCCCTTGAAATGTGTCAAACTTTCTTTGGCCCTTGGACGGCACTTCTTTCACATCGGGACCCTTGGTAACATATGGATCATGTTCCAAGGGACTGCCATATGTTATGTGATTTGTCACCTTTTGTTTGTGAGTACATTTTAATTATTATTCAATAAATTGTTATCTGGGATAATGCTCTAGGCCAGTGTGCTCTTGTTTCCATTTTTTTTTACTTTATACTCAGAAACTGGTTCCAGGGTGGAACAAACTCCCTGAGCAGGCTGACAGTTTATATAGCGCCCAAGTTACCATACTTGCTTCAGCTGGGCTCATAGTCTAGTCAGCCAACCCAAACAACCGCAGTGTCTCAAATGTAATCAAAAATGAAATAATTCAGCAAACTGCCAACATACATACTTCTCATCATGGATGAAACCAGAAGAATAAAATTAGGTCACATGGAATCCAACCAAGAAAGAGTCTGAAGTTCACAGCACACATTTTTCTGAGCAACTTACTGATATTAGCCTCATAGACTGTACCTTCATGCAAGTCATGTTTAGACTAGTATTGTTGACTTATCGCTTTGATATTTTAACAGTTTTGATCTATATCCTGTTTTAGTCATTGCATTATCATTGGTGACCCATGAGTCCTTCCAGTATATAGCAATAAACCTACTGCACAATGCTAATAGGGCCAAGTGAAACCGCATCAACATTGAAAGTCCATACTAATGTACTGCATGTGTTTCCTCCTGTAAAGTTTCAGACACTGCTTGCAAAGTTATATCATTGACATTGAATGTCTCCTGTATGGTCAGTTTTAATGTCTGCCACGCATTTCTGCAACTTCTATGTATTAGAGAAGCTAAAGGGGGGTTGAAATAAATAACTCTTTTATGGACATCAGTAAATCTGGCCAATTCCTACTAATTAATAAACTTTTAAGTAATCAAAGTTCTGTCCCTTAGTCATTATCTTCAAACCTTGTCTTCTCCTTTGCTCTCTTTCTAGATATCACAGAGAAAATGAATAGCTTGGAATCTGGTAACTTTCCAATTAGCTTTATCTAATTTTGATTTAAGTGATGAGGACAGACATCAAAACAGACCAATGACAGACAGGTATGAATAGAGAGGGTGATGAGAATGACATGACTCAGAATAATTAGGTCTCGGTGATATTAGGTGTCTTCAGAGCAAAATTTCAGGCAGAATCAGAAATCTGGGCTGAATATTTTCGGCTTGTAATATATGTTGATTAAACTTGACATACTTACAAAAGTGCCAAATTTACATAATTAACAGCTACATGGTGTTATTGCCATCTGCTTGATACATTCCTCTCTTTATTGAGCTTTCACCTTTAGTTGATGGTACAAAAGCCGTTTTAAGTTCCTAAAATTCTTTTCGTGGCAAACATCTTGGGAATTGTTTGATGTCACGGTGTAAAATGGGCAAAGCTTTCATATATTATGCATGTGCAGATAATTTCAGTTATGTTAATGGTAATATTTCTCTTATCTTGTTTTAATCTTTGGCAAAGAACTTTTTAGCATTTATAACTTTTTATCTTTGTAATTAAAGCTTACTAGAGTCATAAAAAGATTTCCTTTAATTTTACCTGTACTCTTATCAAATCTTCTCTTGAACCTCTTGATGATTAAAGCATATCCCTACCCAATCTTTTTTTTTTTTAATTTTGGATAGAGTAGGGAAAAGTTAAGGCAGCTGTAATTTCCTTTTTTTTAATGTGTTGGAGAGATTTCCCCTTACTTTCTGCCATGAAGTTGCAGCAGGAAGTGAATGGCAATCCCCTCTTAAATAGTTAATTCACTAGAATGGGTGCCCCCACTAGAAGATCTCCCATCACCCCCTGTCTTTAAGAAATCCATGAAAAATTTTGGATTACCAATCACTTTCTGTCAAAGTGACTGATGGATTTCCCTGATCAGGTGAGAGTGTTGATGTTGCCAAAGAGGTGTCTGGAGGCATGCCATTGAAGTCCACATGTAAGGCCCCTTTCACATGAACATTCTGATTGGGTCCGCCTGTCCATTTTTTAGGCAGACTCAATCGGAACCTCCATTCTCCTCTATGGAGCCACGGGTGTAAACAGACATGTGTCCGTTTAGTCGGTGAATTAGTGTTTGCCCTTTCCATTTTACTGTATTCTGTGCATCTTTCTGAGGATAATTTGTTGCTCTGTAGATATGTTGCTATTAACGGATGATTTCCCTGACTTCTGGTCTAAACCCTGCCAACTGCTATTCTTCTATATGGAGGTTCACATTTAAAGGATCAATATTTAAATCATGGGGTGGTTTATGTGAAAGTGGTCCTGATGATATTTGTGGATCAGTATGTAGAAGTTTCAGGAACTTACCAGAAACATTTTAAATAACAGGGAAAGCAGTGATATTTTCTTACAGCTGACTTCCTGTCATTGAAGAGCTGTCAACTGTCACTTTCACTTTTCATTTTCCTTTGGCTTAGAATGGTTGATGGCACAGAACAATAGATATTGGTACATCTGTCAAATATCTCATTTTCTGTGCAGATATAGGATGTTTGTGTTGTTTTAGATTGTTATTATCAAGTTTATATGCCTGGGTTTAAGAAAGTTGTAGTCATTTATTGCAATTAACACATCTTTATATGAAGAAAGTTTATATAACATTAGTATATCATCAAATTAATGAAACACCTACGATATTGATCTGGTCAGGTAAGTAGCAGAGGGGGTTGTTAATCAGCTTAATTTGCTTTGGTGTTGATGAAATTAACAACAGGTGCACTAGGTGGACAACAATGAGACGACCCCCAAAATAGGAATGGTTTTACAGGTGGAGGGCATTGACATTTTTTCCCTACTCTACTACTACTTTTCTGACTACTACTTTTCTGACTGTTTTTCACTAGTTTTGCATTTGGCTAGGGTCAGTGTCACTACTGGTAACATGAGGCGATACCTGGACCCTAAAGAGGTTGCATAGGCAGTCCAACTCCTCCAGGCTGGCACATAAATATGTGCCATTGCCAGAAGGTTTGCTGTGTCTGCCAGCACAGTCTCAAGAGCATGGAGGAGATTCCAGGAGATAGGCAGTTACTCTAAGAGAGCTGGACAGGACCATAGAAGGTCCTTAACCCATCAGCAGGACCAGTATCTGCTCCTCTGTGCAAGGAGGAACAGGATGAGCATTGCCAGAGCCCTACAAAATGACCCCCAGCAGGCCACTGGTGTGAATGTCTCTGACCAAACAATCAGAAACATACTTCATGAGGGTGGCCTGAGGGCCCGACTTCCTCTAGTGGGCCCTGTGCTCACTACCCAGCACCATAGAGCTTGATTGGCATTTGCCACTGAACACCAGAATTGGCAGGTCCACCACTGGCGCCATGTGCTTTTCATGGATGAGAGCAGGTGCACCTTGAGCACATGTGACAGACGTGAAAGGCTCTGGAGAAGCCATGGAGAATGATATGCTGCCTAACATCATTCAATGGGTCAGTGATGGTCTAGGGAGGTATATTCATGGAGGGATGCACAGACCTCTACAGGCTAGACAATGGCACCCTGACTGCCATTCGGTATCGGGATGAAATACTTGTACCCATTGTCAGTCCCTACGCTGGTGCAGTGAGCCCTGGGTTGCTCCTGGTGCACAACAATGCACGACAATGCCCGGCCTCATGTGGCGAGAATATGCAGACAGTTCCTGGAGGATGAAGGAATTGATACCATTGAATGGCCCCCACGCTTGCCTGACCTAAATCCAATAGAACACCTCTGGGATATCATGTTTCGGTCCATCCGACGATGCCAGGTTGGACCTCAGACTGTCCAGGAGCTCAGTGATGCCCTGGTCCAGATCTGGGAGGAAATACCCCAGGACACCATTTGTATTCTCATTAGGAGCATGCACCAATGTTATCAGGCATGTATGCAAACTACTGAGTACCATTTTAAATTGCTGCAATGAAATTTTAGCAAATGGACTAGTCTGCTGCATCATTTTTTCACTTTGTTTTTTGGGGTGTCTTTGAATTCAGTCCTCTGTAGGTTGATAATCTTCATTTCCATCAAACGATGGGGGATCCTTACCTTCCTAACACATAACCCAGTCCATATCAGTATAGATATCCAGCATGAAATTTTTCCCCATTGAGATCGGATGTGTTTTCAAAGTGTGCTTTAATTCTTTTGAGCAGTATATTATGTTTGATTATTATTAGCAGGTCTTTACATAAAGAGACTTTATATGATGTTTAATTGATATAGCTAGCAGATCTTTACAAAAATAACATTATATTATTTATTGTTTGCAATTTTTATCAGCAAGTTTTTATATTAAGATAGGTTTTGTTTAATTTGGTCATAGATAACTCAGACTTCCTCCTGAGCAAAGTGGTATGGAACACAAACCCCAAAATCTAATATATTGCAGCTTACAAATCATTAGATGTGATGGCTGCATTAATTTTCTTTTTCTTTAAGTTTTTTCCCCTCTGTTTTCACCTGGTGATCTGGCCAGTAACACACCTCCTGTATTAGACTGCCTCCACTCTGAATGAAGAAGTACAGGTGGCACCTTTGGACAGCAGCACTGTCAGTCTAGAAGGAGGGGAGTGTTAGATGTACTAGCAGATTTAGATACATAAAAAACATAGCAACTAGCACAATACCATAGTACAGAGGATATTAAACATTACAAAACAATAGTTTTGTGAAATGCTTATCTTTGAAATCACCCCTGTCAATGGTAAATGGTTTGTCTCAACACTGTAACTGATACATTTGCAGGACAGCTTGTTCTGTTTAAAAACAACTGACTTACTTGCAGAATCACAATGTGAAAATAAAGGAAAGAAAGCCTAGAAAAGAAAATTAATGTTACCACCACATCTGAGAATTGGTAAGCTGCAGTATGATAGATATTTGCTTCTGGGTTTAATACCACATTGAGTACACTGATGGAACGATTGTTTAAAGATCAGGGAATTTAGGGATACCCTACAGAATACTAGGAGAACTTTCAAATGTGGGAGCACTCATAACTGCACACAGAGATTTTCTTCTGTGTGATGGGGTCGATCTTTTCCTTTTAGGCAGGAAGTAATTAACAACTCAACTGCCAATTGTGTCCATCATTCAAACTGTAAGACATGTAGTGGTGGGTAATGGTTTGTACAAGAACAGGCAGATTTCATTCTCATGGAGACATGCAATCATTTGTAGCAGGCATTCTATGCACTAAAGGATAACTCAATTTTCTGGGAAAATAGAAAATAATAAACATATTTTAGCATTTCTTCAGAGCAAAAACAGGTAGAACTCCTCAACAACGTTTTTGAAATCTCTGCAATGTACACATATCACTCAGAAGGGATTTGTGTCTTCAACAAAAGTGGAGTTACTCTTTAACCACTTGCCCTCCAGAGGATTTCCCCTCCTTCCTGACCAGGACATTTTTTGTGTTTATCTGCATTACTTTAACTAACAATTGCGCTATCATGCAACACTGCACCCAAATGAAATGTATGTCCTTTTTTCCCTACAAATAGAGCTTTCTTTTGGTGGTATTTGATCACCTTTGCATTTTTAATTTTTGTGCTTTTGAAATCAAACATATTTTTGACATTTTGCTATTAAACATATCCAGTAAAAAAATTTAGATCAAAATGTATTCTGCTATATGCTTTTGCTAAAATAAAATCACAATACGTGTAAATTGATTGGTTTATGTGAAAGTTATAGAGTTTACAATTTTTTTTTTACTAGTAATGGCAGCAATCAGCGACTTTTAGAGGGACAGTGACAGGCATTCTGACACTGGGAGGAGGAGGGGGAACTGACTGTCACTGGCATCCACAGTGTTGCCAATACAGTGATCAGTACTAATAAAAAGCCCTGACACTGTACTAATGACACTGGGCAGGAAGGGTTTAGCATCTAGGGCCAACCAGGAACAGGAATGGGGTGAAGCTACATCCAGAACAAGAGGGGCTTTTAATTTTCCATGGAGCCACTGATCCAAACAGGATATGAACTTGGTCCCCTTTGAGACTAAATAAAAGTAAAAAAAAAAAATTGAAGAGTTCTTCTTTAAGTCAACCTGCATTTTCAAACAAATAAAGAGCTAACAAAAGCCTAAAAGTAAGCCTGTCATAACATAAGTACTGGAGCTGCCACTGGTGACCCCTTTCTAAAAATGTTGATTGGAGAAAAGACAAAAGTCTAGATAAACAACAGTCATCTTGAGGATGGGGCTCAGTGATGGCTGTACCTCCAACCACAGGAACAGGAATGGGGTGAAACTACATCACGAACAAGCGGGGCTTTTAATTCTCCATGGAGCCACTGATCCAAACAGAATATGCTCTCAGTCCCCTTTGGGACTAAATAAAAGTAAAAAAAAATTGAAGAGTTCTTCTTTAAGTCAATCTGCATTTTCAAACAAATATAGAGCTAACAAAAGCCTAAAAGTCAGCTTGTCATAGCAGAAGTACTAGAACTGCCACTGGTGACCCCTTTCTAAAAATGTTGATTGGAGAAAAGACAGAAGTCTAGAAAAACAACAGTCATCTTGAGGATGGGGCTCAGTGATGGCTGTACCTCCAACCACAGGAACAGGGATGGGGTGAAGCTACATCCAGAACAAGAGGGACTTTCAATTCTCTATGGAGCCACTGATCCAAACAGGATATGCACTTTGTTCCCTTTGGGACTAAATAAAAGTAAACAAAAATTAAAAAAATTGAAGAGTTCTTCTTTAAGTCAACCTGCATTTTCAAACAAATAAAGAGCTAACAAAAGCCTAAAAGTAAGCTTGTCATAACAGAAATACTGGAGCTGCCACTGGTGACCCCTTTCTAAAAATGTTGATTGGACAAAAGACTGAAGTCTTTATCTGCACACTTGTTCTGGTTTAGTGACTGAAGGTATTGACTAAAGGGAGTTAGCGGGATAGCCAGGCAATTATGATGTTCAGACGGAAGAGGGGCCAGTGGTGTCAGTCTCTGTGATTCTCCTGTGACAGGTTTTCTTTAATGAATGTCATGTCCAGAGTATATAGTTTCGTATGCGTTAGTATGCGTAGCTTCATAACATTTTCCCATGGACGAAAAAAAAAAAAACAGTACAAAGATGAATGTTTGTTAAAACTCCAATCTAACCATTCCGATATTACCTTTTAATGGCTTTGATTTTTGACTCTTAGCCATGATTTGTTGTGCACACTGTTTATTCTTAGCTTTTTTATTCTTTTTTTTTTTAAACACAGTTTGTAAAATCTTCTATAAGCCAGCGGATGAACGTCGTTATAAAGCATTTTATGTTATAAAAAGATAACATTAATAATCCATTTTCAATCAGAACAATGAATGATGATATCTGAGTAATGAGTTACTTTGTATGGAACTTTTCATTGTTTAAACTGAGTTACCTGACAGAGTTTTGGAATAGTTTCCCTGGAAACCATAGTGTCATGAGACTCTTGACAACTATTGCTGCTGCCCTAGCGACCGAAAACTCTTAACTTGCTAGTTCTCATTGCTCTAATATATTTACATGTGCCCATTTATCAAACATATGACCTTGTAATAGGTATCTATCTATACCAGGAGCATACGTCGTTCTGGTTCATCTTCCTCTGTATGTAAGAAATCTTTAAAAGCCTGGAACACACATCGTCTATTTTAATACTTATTCGACCATGAAAAAATGTTATTTGATACTTTGTATCCTCTGGGAAATGTCACAGTTTGGTAGAGGGGTTTTTTTTCCTGACATTTCATGGTTTCTTGTCTCATCACAAAGTTTTCAGTGTCTGAATTTATTTGTTATGCACCAGCAGTGAGCTACCCAAAGAAATATCACACTACTGCTTTCAACGTTTTCACGAATAAAGTGTACCTGTCACCTACATGCTGTGCAGAAAGTACAATCAAATGACCAGCAATTGTGTTGCAGTTTACTATCTAATGGTAATGTATTATTAAAGTTGAATTCTGGGCACAAAATATTTTAATTAACCACTTGCCTACTGGGCATTTATACCCCCTCCCTGCCCAGGCTTTCAGTGCTGTCGCACTTTGAATGACAATTGCGCGGTCATGGAACATTTTACCCATATGACCTTTTTTTTTCATTTTTTTCACACACATAGAGCTTTCTTTTGGTGGTATTTAATCACTGCTGGGTGTTTTAGTTTTTGCACTTCAAACAAAAAAAATCAAACAATTTTGAAAAAAAAAGTTTTTCTTTGTTTCTATTATATAATTTTGCAAACAAGTCATTTTTCTCCTTCACTGATGTGCGTTGATGAGGCTGCACTGATAGGCAGCACTTATGGGCACTGATAGGAAGCACTCATGGGTACTAATGAGGTATCATGGATAGGCTGCACTGATGAGTTGGCACTGGTGGGCATTGATGAGGAGGCACTGATGATGCTGCACTGATATGCAGCAATGATGGTCACTGATAGGTGACACTGATGGGCAACACTGATGGCCAGCATTGACTGACAGCACTGACTGACTGCCCTGTCTGGCATCACTGATGGCACTGACTGGCAGCACTGCTGGACACTGATGGGCGACACTGATAGACCCATTATTTATTATTCATTATCTATTATTTTCTATTCTATTCTGTACTTTTATTTTATATTCTTTTATATTCTATTCTAATCCTTTATTTTACATTTTATTTTATTCTATTCTTGTATTTTCTATTCTATTCTGTTCTGTTCTACTCTATTCTTTTTCTATTCTATTTCTTTATTTTATATTCTATGTTATTCTACTCTTGTTTTCAAATTCAATTTCATTTTCAAATTCAAATTTTTGCCAAAAGTTTTTTTTTTTTTTCAGATTTGTTTAAATTCGTTACTATTGTAATTTGGAGATACGGATACATCCAAATCTCCAAAGGCAACACTCGTCCTGATTTAATGACAGGCAGCATCATACAAACCACTTTCTGGGTGCCCAGGCTGTCATGGACACACCCCCTGGTGGATTATCATCAAGCTGACCGGTGCTCATAGTCTAACTGCACTTGATGGTGCTCAAATGTTACATGAGTGCCAATCAGTGCAGAGGTGAGAACCGTCCCCCACTGCTAGGAGAGAGAAAGAAGTCCCCTTGAGATCAAAAGACTGGCCAGATGACCCTTGTATAAAAAGTATGTATAATTTTATTATTTGTTTTAGAGCCAATTCACACCATAAAAATGCACTCCAGATGCATTCTGGACACGTTTTTGCTCATAGTTCACACCACACTGTTCCGGTGCAGTTTTAATGCAGTTTGCTATGTTCCAGTACAGTTCTGTGAAGGAAAAATGCAGCATGTTCTACTTTATTTTCTGCACTAGAAACTGACTGGAACTGACTGCACTAGTGTGAACCAGGGCCATTGGAATACATGGAAAACAATATGCAAGATAAGCCTGAAGCAAAAAAAAAAATAGGTGAAGGGCTAGATGACAAGGGGGACAGGGGATACAAGGCAGGACAGGGTTAAGTTATAGCTGGTCAGAAAGGCGGTCACTTACTGGATTGGGAGTTTGCGGAAGGAATCTTCCCGCCCTTCTGCCCTGCTGTTGTTTGGCTCCAGGGCCTTTAGCGGTTGGGGTCTTTGGAGGTTAACATTTTCGGAACAGTTCATAGCACTGGTACATCTAAGGTATGGCATTCTCTGTCGGATCCCAGTTAATGGGGTATTATCTGGGAAGTGGAAACAAGTTGGTATCTGCAGAGAAGTGGGTTTGACCCCAAGCCGGTGTTTTGCGGCTACGGATCATGAAGTAGTAACGCAGATACAAAACCTGATGTTAGTTCTCAAGTGCCTCCCAAGACCGGCAACCTGTATGTTATGGCAATAGGTTTATGCATATGTTTTCAGAATGCTATTTTGGTTTATTTGTTAATAAACGGCCAAGCTGGCCAATTTTCTCAAGATTGGGTCTTTGGTAATTTTTTAATTAGTATAAGTTGGGAAGAATATCTATGGTAAAATGTAGAAGGACTTGGAGACATATGGGTTACCCTGGTCATGCATTTTTGATGCAGAAAAAAAATGTACTGGACTGCATCTGGTGCAGGGGCGGACTGACCATTTGGGAACTCGGGCACTGCACGAGGGCCCGGGGTCAGTAGGGGGCCCCATGAGATGCCCCTGGTAACTTTCATAGGCTTTTTTGGGTGTGGTTTGAGTGTGGGTGAGGACACAGGGGCCCCATGATCCCCTATTGCCCGGGGGCCCCATAAGTTGTCAGTCTGCCCCTGATCTAGTGTGAACTAGCCCTTACATATTGGTAAAAATATAAATAGAATTAGGAAGAATATACGTATGACAGTAATTTAAAAAAAAAATGAAAAAAGTATAAAGTTTGTTATGATTCAACTGCTTGTGTAACTTCAGCAGAGACTGGAAATTGGCAATACATACCAAATCAATGTCAAACAGAAGGCAATCTTTACAATGTAACTATGAGCAAAATCAGAAGTTACATATATGATGCCATCTGTCACTAACAATAACACAGCATTCTCTGCTTTTCTGAGTCCTCCTGTAATATAGTTTTATTACCTGTTGATCCGGCCAGTATGTCTGTATGCTCTTTGTACTGCAATAGAATTGTATTGACACCTTGTAGGTTGAATGTTCTTAGTTTTAGGTGGCCATGTAGTTTTAAATAGACTTTAAGTAAGAGACAAACAAATTAATGCTCCAACTAACCCTTTAATCAGTTACAGAAACAGATTTCTTTTCTTTTGGAAAATAAAATGTGTACCACATTAATTAAAACTGACCATTGTAAGCACCCCTGTCAGCATTATGTATATGGTTTGTCTCAACACTTGTAACTATCCTTTTCTTGACAGCATGGCCTGTTACAAGACGTGGAAAAATAATGGATTTTATTTTCTTAAAACAGACAATCTACAAAAATAAATATTGTATATCACAGAATATGCCAACAAATTAAATCTATATTTTTAGTAAAATCTATATTTTTTTGGCTCCATGCACACTGGCTTTAAAAAAAAAACACTGCTCCTAGAGGAGTTTAGCATTTTGCCCATAGAAGCAACTAATGTCTCAACTAATATGCACATTAAAGTATGATTTAAAGTTTTCTAAGTTCAGCGTTTAGAGGCAGAAAAAAATTCCTTCTATTTTGCATTTTTGAGAGCGTTTTTCTGGCAGGAAAACACACTAAATGTTCCTAAACAGTTCTAAAGGTTCCTAAATGCTATTACAAACAAAAGCTCAAAATTAGCGTTTTTTCCTGCAAAGAGCAATGGCTTTTTTTAAGCATTAGTATTTTTTTTAGTGTACACAAACACAAAATTGTCTCCAAATGTTCATCAAAACATAAAAGATCAGAGTAGGGTTTAATCACGAAGTGTCCTTTCACACGAGGCGGACCCGTTTAGCAGATCCGTTTGCTCAGTGGGGATATCTCCGTTCAGCAAGCGGCTGACAGGTCTGTGTCCGATCTGCTGCTGCAGAACGGACATAGAACAGCTTGCTCTCCTCAGTGGGCAGTCAGATAAAAATGGACCGCCTGTCCATTCCCATCTGACCCGATCCAATGGACGGAATGGGAATTGAATCCCCATCCATCCCTTTTCATGCAGATCAGAATGGATTGGATGTAGGCGGGTGTAAACGGACACATGTCCATTTACATCCGCAGCTCCATAGAGAAGAATGGCGGTTCCGATCAGGACCGCTTCAAAACAGGCAGGCGGACCCGATCGGAATGTCCATGTGAAAAAGGCCTAAAGCTGGTTCACTTGTGCGCCTGTGCATGGTAGCCAGTCAACTTCTGAACACAGCTTGTTCAATTAACCACTTGCCTACCAGGCACTTATACCCCCTTCCTTACCAGGCCAATTTTCAGCTTTCAGCGCTGCCGCACTTTGATTGACAATTGCGCGGTCATGCAACATTGTACCCATATGAAATTTTGATCATTTTTTTCTCACAAATAGAGCTTTCTTTTGGTGGTATTTAATTGCCACTGGGCACTTTACTTTTTGCGCTATAAATTAAAAAAGTGCAAAAAATTTGAAAAAAAAAAAAAAGTTTCTTTGTTTCTATTATAAAATTTTTCAAACAGGTATTTTTTCTCCTTCACTGATGTGCGTTGATGAGGCAGCACTGATGGGCACTGATAGGCGGCACTGATGGACACTGATAGGCAGCACTAAAGGGCACTGATAGGCAGTACTAATGAGGTGGCACGGATAGGCGGCACTGATAGGCAGCACTAATGAGGTGTCACGGATAGGCGGCACTAATATGCAGCACTGATAGGCGGCACTGATAGGTGACACTGATGATGGGTACTGATAGACGGCACTGACTGGTGGCACTGACTGGCACAACCGCTGGGCACTGACTGGTGGCACTGACTGGCAGCACTGCTGGGCTGCACTGGTGGGCAGCACTGGTGAGTGGGTACAGGTGGGTGGCACTGGTGGGCACAGGTGGGTGGCACAGGTGGGTGGGCACAGGTGGGTGGCACTGGTGGGCACAGGTAGGTGGCACTTCTGGGCAAAGGTGTGTGTGACACTGCAGAGTGGCACAGGTGGGTGCACTGCTGGGCACAGGTGGGGGCACTGCTGGGCACAGGTGGGCGGAGCTAGTGGACGTCCACCCAGAACTGGCCGGCCGCAGTGAAGCCGTCATTCGGCTATCTGCGGTCGGCAACTGGTTAAACTTTAGCAATAAAACCTGTAGGCTGATTGGTTTCTATGCAGAAGTGCATGAGATTCTGAGTGAACCAGCATTAGTAAATAAGCCCCACTGTATTGAGTTAATACATTCTAAATATATCTAGTCTTTAAATTGCGTGGGCTTGCAAAATGGTGAAAAACCACAATACTTAGAATTGTAAATTGCTGACTCATTAAAAACCTTTATAGCTCACAAGTTGAGGTATACCTAAATTATGGCAGTAATAACGGAAAAATAAAAAAAAGGTTCAAGAATCAACTCGCCAGCCGGCTTGCCAACAACCAAATTGACCTGTCTAACAGTATGTGTTAAAATCAGGGGTTTAGTTAGCACACATTTGCAAATACATACGTAAGCCACAGAGCCACATCACGGCACCCTGATATTCTGTGGTCCTAACTCTACAAATTTGAGAGTCCCCATAGTAGAGGCACATGCATTTAAAGGATAGACCAAGGGCAGGTGCACATCAAGGAGCCCACCCCTCTTAAAGGTACAGGAATGCAAAGAACACCCAGCATATAGCTATACTATACCTAAATTATGGCCCTAAAATGATACCTCTACCTTCTCTTCATGGTGATACAGAATGTGTAAATTGTTTATATACTGTATGTACATTTTAGCTGCATGTATGTGTGATTATGCTTTTATTTTTTACTCATTTTTATATATTTTTATTTTATTTATATCAGGAGATAACTGATGAGACCAGTATCAAATTGAAGTGAAAAATACAATTTATGACAAAAACACGAACACAAGCGACATAAAGCATAAATACAACAACCTATACATAACCCAGTGAACATGAGTGAAAAGTGGAAAGCAGCTTCCTACCTAAGTATGAAAATATGAACACAGAGTCAGTGCTGAAGTGTTGAGAGGATACACATCTATTAATATGTTGCTTCCATTCAGAGTTCATTCAAGATTTCTCATATAAAACCTGCATGCAAGATAATGTCCCCCGGCCTTGCAGCTCTCTCCAGACTGAGAAATACTAAAAAAACAAATAGAAAGGGCACTAACATTGTGTAAAATCTTCAATAAAATCTTTATTAACAAATATATCTTGTAGTCACAATGGTACTTGGTAAAATTGTGTATAACATAAAATCCATTCCAGTTGAGATAAGCTCAGACCAATAGGTGCAGATATCCCACCCAGGGGTGTATTTATCACAAGGCAAACAAGGCATTTGCCTAGGGCGGTGTTTTTCAGGGGGGGCAGCACTGCCCCTTGGAAGAAGGGATGGAAAAAGGGACACACGTGGCATGGGGACCTGGTGGGTTCTGAGAGATGCTGTGGGTTTCATGGCATTGTATGTACAGCCCGACTTTCATTTCTGGGGATGTCCGGAGCTGTGAAGGTGAGTGGGGGGCAGTGGTAGTGGAAGGCTCGGGTGGAGGGCAGGGATGCTCTTAGTCAATTTCAGGCTCTTTCTGCGGGGGGGCACCAATTTTTATGTTGCCTGGGGCAGCACAAAACCTAAATACACCACTGATCCCACCATAGATTCAGTACAACAAGATGTAATTGCTGCCTTAAATGATTATAACAGCTAATGCATTGTAAGGATCTGCCCTCTCTTTATGAGTTACTAAATGTCTCAATCCTGCCAATGCTGTAGGAATATTGTAGGTCTAAATCAGAGTTGTGCACTTCTAGGCTTAGTCTAACCAACTCCTGTTGATTAACCTCTTTCTGCTCTCCAACCCCCTCCAGCATTCATTGGCTCTGTCGATACCTCTT
This sequence comes from Staurois parvus, assembly GCF_062004578.1. NCBI lineage: Eukaryota > Metazoa > Chordata > Amphibia > Anura > Ranidae > Staurois > Staurois parvus. Next base: position 4,360,807 of record NW_028317805.1, on the reverse strand, counting down.
GCTTGCATGTAGAAGTGATCAGGTGGCTTTTCTGCTACCAAGGTCATGTCTACTGCAAAAGAGGATAGCTGTCCAAGTAATGCCAAAATATTTTCACAGCTGCTATTGCAGCCACGGGATTTGATTGTCATGACGTGTAAACAGTATGCCCTTGTGTATATGTCCTTGGCAGTAAAAGTTGTTAAACCAATTCCTAAGCTAGTGGGCTATGTAAATTAATTATAGCAAGGCAGGTTGGAAACCTATGATCCATATTCAGGCTCAAATCAGTGACCTACCTGATGCAACCATTTCAGCCAGAATTAGCTATCAATCTGCCATTAAAGGTATTTAGATCACCCATCTTGCACATTTTAATGTTTCACAGAACCACTGAGTCTAATGGCCATATGTGAATACTTACATATACAAAGAATGGAATGGAAAACAAGAATGGGATGACGGACAGGGATATATGCAACTATAGACATGCAGCTGTCTCCCTAAGGCTGATAGGTGGGGATATATACAACCATGGACAGGCAGATATCTCTCTTAGGATGATGAGAGGGAATATATTCAACTTTTGACATGCAATTATCTCTCTGAGCATAATGAGAGGGGATATATTCAACTTTGGACATGCAGCTAATTTTCCGAGTGTGGTAGGCAAGGATATATGCAACCATAGAAATGCACATAGCTCCCTAAGGCTGATGGGCGTGAATATATAGCCAATCATGGGTGGTCAGACATCTCCCTGATATGTTGGATGGGGAAAGATCCAACCATAGATGATGATGATAGCTGAGGGTATACTCAACAATAGATATGCAGAGAACATTTTAAGGATGATAGCCAGGGATAACTCCAACCATAGACATGCACAAATCTCAGTGAGGCTGTTGGGTGGGGATATTTTCAACCATGGACAGGCAGATACCTCTCTGAGGATGATGTTTGTTGGGATATATCCAGCCATGGACAGGCAGATATCTCCCTTATATGTAGGATGGGGAAATACCCAACCATAGATAGGTGGAAATCTTCCTCAAGATGAATGCTGGGGTATATTCAAGATAACATTCTGGGGATTATGGGCAACAATATATCTAACCTTAGACAGGCAGACATCTCCTGAAGATGATGGATGGGGAAATATCCAAGCACAGATAAATAAATATTACCTTGGTGATGATGGCTGGGGATGTTTTTGATCATATACAGGCAGATATTGGTAAAGCTAGTTCTCATAAAAAGACTTCCAGCATGTAGCAAATTAAATCCTTTTCGCTGATTCCTGGTTTGTTCCCTTTTCCTGCAGACCCAGAGCTTAGTTACGCCATCTTTCATAGGTAGAAGATACAGAGTCAGTGCAGAGGCGGTGCATGCTCCATTGGAAGTAAGCACAGGACATACATAAGATGACTGACAACTAGCTCAGGCAGTTTATTCTCTGTTGTCACTTCACTCCCAGTGTTTGTCATACCCTGAATAGCAGAACAAGATTGAGATCCATAGACAGAAAATATATAGACAAAATCTCACAAACAAGCTGAATTCTCCCTGTCCCCCTTTTGCTAAATACAAGCTGATTATGCAAACATGCGTCTCTTGATCAATGTAACTGGTAGCTCATTTAGACAAAGGACTGTTTACTTCTGGCTAGAGTTCTTGTTCTTCTAATTTATCACATCTTGATTGCTTTGCATTCTCATGCATAAATTATGCTGCACAAATATCAGTGTATGCTGTGCAAAGGCATTTAATTACCTAACCTTTTAAAACATGTCATTAGCCATTAAAGAGGAAAAATATTATTTATGTAGATAACATGAATAGAATGGGTTACATTGAAAAGATTATTAAAGATCTGTTAGTTATATAAAGGAAATATATTGGGATAGAATGATGGGAGCTGCAATTCCTGACTTGTGGTGCACGCCCCAGGATTGTCATTTTCATCCTTGTCTTGCTACCTAGTGTACTACTGACCTAAAATAAGAAGGCAGTCAATGACGTGTCAATGGAGCTTCCCTGCAGGCCAGTGATACACCAAGCAGTGGGCAGTGAAGCAGTGAAGTGAAGATGACAACCTCAAAGCATGCAAATGTAAAAACAAGTCAGCCAATGGCTTTCTTTATTCTGGAAGATTCTAAACCTATCCCCTCCCCTCTTGGAAAACCCCCCACAATTTACTGTGTATATATATCACAGGTCCCTTTCTTCCTCCGGAAGCAGTCCAGAATGCTGCAACATTGGACTGTAGCTGCCAATCACATTCAAACCTTGAATCTGGTGATATATCGTACAATGAGAGGGGGATTTATGCAGCACAAGCTTCAGGAAGTGGACACAACACTCAATATATTTACAGTATATAGGTTTGAAAAGTCGTATCATATAAACAGAACTCAAAGTAAATTAAAGAGGTTCTTCAGCCTTTTTGAAAAAAAATAAAAGTCAGCCGCTACAAATACTGTAACTGATGAATTTTAATAAAAGGACCTGTCCAAGGATCCATTGTTGTCCTCACCAGGGCCGGTTCTTCGCTGGTCTTTGGGTCATCGGTGTCAGCATATTTAGTGTGGGAATCTGACTATAACTCCTTGCAGCTTCATGGCTGGTTTACCAGAGCTCATGCATGAGTCACGCTTGGCTGTGTGAATGGTCCCACAGCCTGCTGGTACCTGTGACATGTCTCAGAAAACTGCAGGTGGGGACCCAATTTCCAGTGGAATCACCTAGGGAATCCAACCCAAAGTGGGAGCGGGTACCTACCAAAACTAGGTACCTGCCCACCCCCCCCCCCCAAAAAAAATAAAAATGTCCAAATGTATTAGAGGAGGGTAGAAGGAGGACATAAAATGGAACTTACCTTTTAGAGTGCTGGATAATCCTGGCAAGTCACTGAGTAGATATACTGGTTGCCTGTGTTTGCTATTAAAGTGCACCTTTCAGTAATTTTACAAGTATGCCTGAAAACATTCCCAATATATGAGTATAAACTCGGTATACTTGATTTCACTGTAAAATTATTCAATTTGTATTTACCAAAATTTTTTTAAAATTGGGTTACATTTTTACCTTGCTGACCTATGAACAAATTAACCTAGTTTTTTTGGCTTGGTGATGTATTTTATTATTGCTTTATATTGGGACACAATCATTGATCACACAACAATATCAAAACAATAATAAAATACACAAAAAAACACATTCACTTTTCTTTCCTTTGGGTTTTTGTCATTGCATGTGTATTTTTAATTATTTGTAATTTTTTTTATCACAGTCAAATCATAATCATGCATGATATAATTAAAAAATGAAATGCTTTGGTGCAGTATATTGTATGTTAAAAAAAACAACATAAATACATTCTTGTGTACTGCCCCTTTCATTTTTTTAAGTTTCCATTTTCACCCTTTTTAGGTGCCAATAACACAACTCAGAACACAGAGAAATAACTCTCATGAGCCATTTAAAGCCAACTGCAGCCTTTTCATTGATTTCAAGCGTTTTGCTAAAGTGGTGCAATTTTCCATAAATATCAGAAATGTTGTTAAAATTTCAGTGCAGTGAATTCAGTTTCATTTGCCCATAATTACATTATAGAGCAACAGTTTACTTTTTAAAAAAGAGAGAGTAGAATAGAGTAGAGCACAGCAGAGTGAATGCTAACCCTGTAAAATGGGGCTGTCGGTCCAGATTGAAAGGAAGATAAAGGCATTGTCAGGGGGAGGATTGTGTCTGAGGGATTATGTAGAGGGATTGCCTATTATCTGTTTTTCCTCAGGTTGCCTGTGCATGTTAGCGCAGGCAGCAATATCATTTCACACAGTAGCCAAATACAGATTGGGCACTTGAAAGAGTGGCCTAATGGGATCCTGTAAGAAAAAGGAACCACCCTAAAACAAAAAAGTGGGGACAGCACAAGTGGACCAGCTGAATGGAGAGAAAATCAATATTTCACTACAACAAGAAGTAGCATCCATAGTATTTCTTTACCTTTAGAAATGAGGAAAAATTAAGATTTAAAAAAACTTTAACCCTAGTAGCAGCACACTCTAACACACGCTTTAACGTAAAACTGTAACAAGGCTTTGTATTTTCAAATATTTTTTGTTTAACCAGCAAAAAGGTTTAAGACAATTCTTCAGTGACCTCTGCAGCAGCATGCACTGTGGAGTAATTCATCCTCAGAATATTCAGGCTTAAAACAATTCACTCTTTCTCTGATCTTTGAGGGTGAACAGCTTCACAATGTCTTCAGCTACAGAGGCAAATGAAGGCATGTTTTGAAGAGCATTTACTGCTCATAAGAATGTAAATGGACTAGCCCTGAATCTACTTTGAAGTGTATGTATAGCCCAAACTTTTTTATATGAGTATAAAAGAGTCAAAACCCCCTATTAGTTTTTTGCCGTCTGTATTCTATTGGAGAAATCTCGAACAAGAAGTGAGAGGAAATCTCAACAAAATTAAGAAATTTCCGGTTTTCACCAGTTTGTGTTAGTGAGAGTGGTCAACAGGACAAACAGGCTAAATCTATCTAGTAGAGGCATAGGCAAACATAAAAACCTATCAAAAAGTATCAAATAGCACTGTATAGAAACCTAGTCTAAAAATAGAAAAAACTCAAACATGAAGAAAAGAGAAACAAATGAAAGGAAAACATGTGGACCAAATAATAATGAATGCTGCAATGTATAATTTGCTTCAGGTGTCCCTCTAAAACCAAATGACGTAATAAACAATCATAACAATCATACATTTATCAAAAATATCTTTATTCAGTTGATTGTTCCCTAAAGTTTTAACCCCCTCCCCCAGGATTTAATACAATTAAAATAAAGTACCAATAATCAATCAATTGCTAAATTGTAAACCAGAAATAAAAAAGCTGTAGCTGCTGGCTTTTTAAATAAAAAAAAGCCACTCACCTGTCCCTCAATCCCGCTGTGTCCCCCTGGCAGCCAGTTTCATCGGCCGTGCTGTGTTCCCGGCGCCAGCAGTTTTAGTGTGGGCATCCGGCTGTGAGAACTTGAGGAAGGGAGTAGGGCAACATCCATTTCCTATCACCTAGGCAATCGCAGCGGAAGTGGTAGTGGGTACCTGTCAATTTCAGGAACCCACTCTCCAAAGGTATCATTCCTTAACGGGGAGCAGGGGACAAGTCCTTAAAGTGGAACTTCCCCTTTTGGGTGGAACTCCGCTTTAAATAAGCCCATGTTGGCTGTAACTAAAAGGATTGATGGCAGAATAAAGACCTAGTGGTATATATATATATATATATATACAGTTAGGTCTATAAATTTGGACACAGGCACAATTTTAGTTTTTTCAGGTATTTACCAAAACATATTCAAGCTATAGTTATATAATGGATATGGGCTTAAAGTGCACACTCTCAGGTTTAATTTGAGGGTATGTACATCCACATTGGAGAAAGGGTTCAGGAATTATAGCTCTTAAGAATAGCCATACCCCTTTTTCAAGGGACCAAAAGTAATTGGACAATTGAATCAAAAGCTGTTTCATAGCCAGGTGTGGGCTACGCCTTCATTATTTCTTCATCAGTTAAATAGGTAAAAGGTCTGGAGTTGATTCTAAGTGTGGTATTTGCATTTGGAATCTATTGCTGTGAACCTACATCATGTGTTCAAAGAAGCTGTCCATGCAAGTGAAACAGGCCATTGTAAGGCTTCAAAAATTAAACAAATTCATCAGAGAGATAGCAGCAATATTAGGAGTGTTCAAATCAACAGTCTGGTCCATTCTGAGGACAGAAGAGTGCACTGGTGAGCTCAGCAACATAAAAAGGCATGGACGTCCATGGAAGACAACAGTGGTGGATGATCACAGGATCCTCTCTATGGTAAAGGAAAACCCATTCAGAACATCCAGATAAGTGAAGGACACTCTGCAGGAGGTGGGCGTATCATTGTCAAAGTCTACAATCAAGAAAAGACTTCACGAGAGAAAGTACAGAGAGTTCACCACAAGGTGAAAACTATTCATAAGCCTGAAGAATAGAAAAGCCAGAGTAGACTTTGCCAAAAAACATCTAAAAAAGCCAGACCAGTTCTGGAAAAGCATTCTTTGGACGGATGAAACTAAGACTAATCTGTACCAGAATGACGGCAAGAAAAAAGTGTGGAGAAGGCTTGGAACAAAATATCAGGGGTACAGCGACCGCTCAAATCAAAATAAATAAATAAAAAAGTAAAAAAGTTATGAGGATTAATATTATATCAGCTTCATATGCACCAACTTAGGAACCCTAAAACCTAGTGAAAAGCAATCAATAAAAGAGTGCAGCACTGGATAAGCTTATAAACAATTGTCACCAATAAATAATATCGCCAATACAATAAATAATATTATCTACCTAAAGGGTACAGAGTCATATTCTGCTTAATGTGCATACTTTATGTGCATCTGGTGAGTGCGCATTTTATACAAATATCACATGGATTGAATCGCACAAATTTTCACTGGAAGTAATAATTGATTATATGTGAATGAAACACTAATCTGCTGACCTGACCGCATGAAGCCTGCACTATTTTTGAACACTTATCTGAATTACAAACTTTTGATTTTATCATGCTCCTATCTGGCGTTTGATGATGCACCACATTCACTTATATAATATTATTTATTGTATTGGCAATATTATTGATTGGTGACAATTGTTTAATATAAGCTTATCCAGCGCTGCACACTTTTATGGAAAAGCTTGGAACAGCTCATGATCCAAAGCATATAACGTCATCTGTAAAACATGGTGGAGGCAGTGTGCTGGCATGGGCATGCATGGCTTCCAGTGGCACTGGGACATTGGTGTTTATTGATGATGTGACAGAAGACAGAAGCAGCTGGATATTTTCTGCAGTGTTTAGAGATATACTGTCAGCCCAGATTCAGCCAAATGCAGCAAAGTTGATTGGACAGCGCTACACAGTACAGATGGACAATGATTCAAAACACACTGCAAAAGCAACCCAGGAGCTTTTGAAGGAAAAGAAGTGGAATATTCTGCAATGGCAATCACCTGATCTCAACCCAATTGAGAAAGCATTTCACTTGCTGAAGGAAAAACTAAAGGCAGAAAGAACAAACAAAGAACAACTGAAGACAGCTGCAGTTGGAGCCTGGCAAAGCATCAGAACGGAAGAAACCCAGTCTTTGGTAATGTCCATGGGTTCCAGACTTCAGGCAATCATTGCCAGTAAAGGATTCTCAACAAAATATTAAAAATGAACATTTTATTTATGATTATATGAATTTGTCCAATTACATTTGAGCCCCTGAAAATGGAGGTACTGTGTAAAAATGGTTGCAGTTCCTAAACTTTGTACTTGACATTTATGTTCAACCCTTTGAATTAAACAATAATTCTAGCTCCCACAGACTGGCTATGTGCTCATGTGGTACACAGATTACTCTGTGCTGTGGTCAGAAGAGATCAAAATTGAGCTCTTTGGCATTACCTCCACTCATCGTGTTTGGAGGAAGAAAAATGCTGACTATGACCCTAAAAACACCATACCAACAGTCAAGCATGGAGGTATAAAGCTTTTGGGCTGTTTCTCTGCTAAAGGTACAGGCCGGCTTTGCTGCATTGAGGGGGCAATGGACGGGGCCATGTATTGTAAAATCCTAGATGAGAACCTTCTTCCCTGAGCCAGAACACTGAAGATGGGTCATAGATGGGTCTTGTAGCATGACAATGACTCAAACATACTGCCAAGGCAACAAAGGAGTGGCTCAAGAAGAAGCACATTAAGGTCATGGAGTGGCCTAGCCAGTATCCAGACCTTAATCCTTTAGAAAATGTATGGAGGGAGCTGAAACTTCGAGTTGCCAAGTGACAGCCAAGAAAACTTAAGGATTTAGAGAAGATCTGTAAAGAAGAGTGGGCCAAGATCTCTCCTGAGATGTGTGCAAACTTGGTAACCAACTACAAGAAATATCTCTGTGCTTGCCAACAAGGGTTTCCCCAACAAGTACAAAGTCATGTTTTGCTTGGGGATAAATTACAAATACTACAATTTATAACATTTGTATTATGTGTTTTTTCTGGATTTTTAGTTGAAATTCTGCCTCTATCATTTCAAATACACCTATAATGAAAACTATAGACCTTCAATTTCTTTGTAAGTGGACAAACTCACAAAATCTACAAGGGATCAAATAATTATCCCCACTATATATATATATTTGTATATATACACAGGGGTGGACTGACAACTCATGGGCCCCCAGGCAATAAGGGATCATAGGGCCCCTGTGTCCTTGCCCACACTCACACCACACCAAAAAAAGCCTAATAAAGGTACCAGGGGCATCCCATGGGGCCCCCCACTGACCCTGGGCCCTCGGGCAGTGTCCGAGTGGCTAAATGGTCAGTTCGCTCCTGTATGTATATATATATATATATATACACACACATACAGTATATATAAGCTTTTTTTGTTTTACTTATTTTTTGTCTGAGTGCAGATCTTTGATTGATTAGTTTTGAACTTTCCTCCTGCTAGTTTGAGGTCACGTCCCTGTGTTATTTATCTTAGCTTCATAGACAGTCAGGAACACTTTTTAGGTAGGGATAGCCCCACTATCTATCCTTTTTGTGTTTCTGCAAATTATGAACACACAATAACTGCTGTCAAATGCATCCTTCCTGGGCACCACAATTGGGAAGTATGAACTTGCCAAGTGCTATACAGTCATGTTCAGAAAGCCATTCCATGTAGCCTCTAGCAGTTCTGCTGCCCTAGGTCCAGACTTTCTTGGCTAGGCTTGCTTTTATCAGTTCCAGCAGCATCAGAAAACAAACATTTGGCATTTGTGCAGCTCATCCATGGCTTGTGCTGTACATTGCCCTGCTTCACCGCCTCTCAGCATTCAGACACAACAGTGCTTCTTCATTACAACCAAGGTACTGCACAGCAAGCTGCAGGCTCCAGGACTACACAGAGGCTAAGATGAAGAAGTCTGACTTGGATATTAGTCTGTACGGCTCATTGAGAATTTTACTGATTACTAAACACAGGTTCTCAAGCATACAGGAGAAGAGGATTGGAAAATGAAAATGTTCCTGCTTAGAATGTATGGGGTGAAACGCGGACCTGGAGCTGGGTTATTGGAGCAGCAAGTTGGCAAATAGATCATTTAACAGCATGTAAATGAGGCATGGGGTAATCTAATCAGAATAAAAGTATTATTACTTATTAGAAGACAGGAGTCTTCAGAGGTGCCTTTGTTTTTACAGATTCTGTATTTGCTTTTTCCATCTTTGTGTCTTTGTCTTTTCATTTACTAATACTAGATCAATAGCATTTTAGGGCTAATAGAGGTGGGCAAATGCACTGTGCTTTTTAGCACCCTTCCACAATGCATTCCAAAGGAAGGAAGGCTTGGGTCCCTGTCAAGGACTTGGGGCTGCAGGAGAACTATTGCCCGGAGAAATGTTTTTTTATTGTGTTTTCAAGTTATCCAGAAGGTGCTGGTCACTAATTGACTTTTATGCCCATCGAAACCTCCATCTAGCCTGGGCACTCCATCAGCATATCACCAGGTCCTAGCCAAATTCGCATGGAACTGTATAGTGGCTAGGGCTAGTAGAATACCCAAAGAACTATCATTGTAACATATGACTTCCTATGTGTAATGTATTTCTATGAGGGCACCGGACTTTCTGAGATGGGCTTTGTCTGTGATAATATGGCTAGCTCTTATCTGATGGTTCTCTGTATGCAGTGTGTGTTTCTGATAAAGCAGTTCTTCTTGTTTACTCTAAAAACTGGTGTTGTCTAGTTCTTTGGGGTAGCTACAGCTATAGTCACTTACCTCATGTTCCAGAACTTGGGAAGCAGCTTCTTGGCAGTGGTACCCAGTTGGGGTGTCCGAAATTCATCCTGAGTCCCCATGTGTGGTGTTACCATGCATTCAAGTACGTAAAAGGGACTTTGGAGGTTTAAAGTCTTTAGATTAGTTATAGACTTTAGATTAGTTATAGGCAGTGGAGTAGGATTTTTTTAAAATCAGAATTCAACTTTAAATGTACAATTTTAAAAAATATATTTTTCTGTTTTTAAAGTGGAACTAAACTGCATCTGAGCACCGCCAACTGAAAATGCTTTTTCATTTATTTTTAAAATTCAAAGCATACTTGGGCATCCATCCATGTCTCTATGCTTTATTTTGCTGACAATCACAATGAAAAACACCCCTGAGCATTTTTGTCCATGGCCATCTTAAGTAAGGGCAGATGATTCATGTAGTAGTTACTGCCTGGAATCCATCTGCCCTTAGCTCCGGCATGCAAGCAGAAGGGTGTGAAAACCCCTCCTCCCCTCCTGAAGACTCCTGGGATGTATGACATCATTTGCCTAGGCCAGGAAACCAGGAAGCAAATGAAGAAATGTTAAAAATAAATAAATGTGACATACTTTACTATTTATATATTTAAGGTCAACATAAAATATATTTCAAACAAATATTTAGCATTTTATTTTTGTGCCAGCAGGTGGAGCTTTTGGTTTCCTCTCATGTTTTCTAGTCTCACTTTGCTAGAAAGTCTTCTGTTTATTGAATCCACTAGCTCAAGCTGGTACTTACAGAGACAAGTGAATGACCCATCCCAGTGAGTCATATCTTATTGGAAGTTTGAGTTAGACAAAAGTAACAAGGTTTACACTTGTTTTGCTGTGTCTTCTTGTTGGCTAGCCCATAATGCTCTAGGAATCTTTTGTCATGTATTAAATGCTTAATTTAGTACAAAGATTATAAAGTAGATAGTGAAAAAAAGGACTAAAATAAAATTAATCCAAAACCATTATAGTTTTATTTCAAAGCCTTATCCTGCCCTGATCCAATAACCCAGTGTAGTGAGGTTTACTCCATTTTAGAGATTTTCTAGGAAGTTATAGCAATATCTTTTAATATCAGAATCGCTCCTGATCTTTCACTGACGTTCTGTAATACAGTGTTAACAGAGAAGGAACATGTTAACAACGTACATGCCACTTAAATTGGTAGTAAAGTCTGCTTTGCATGTTTTACCTACAGGTAATCTTATAATAACGCTTACCTGTATTTCAAATGAATATTTCCTAATCTTACACTGTTTAGAAGATATTCCCATGACTAGCAGCTGGCCATGTCACTGAGCATGCACACTGCATTTTGAATGGATGGCATACCCCAGTATGCTGTCCATTGAGAGAGATGTGCTGCTATCGTGGCTCCTGCATGCATGCGCGGGAGTTTTGTCATTGTGGCTTGGCCATTCAAATGGCCGAAACCCAAAAACCCAGAGGTAAGACCAGGTGAAGATGAAAGCCATGACAGAGCACCACTGCAGGGCTTCGTTTTACATGTAAGCATTTCATAATGTACTAGTGAGCGATGCGTACTAGCACATTATGCCATTGACTTGCAGGGGACTGGATTTTTTTTTTTGTGATGGTTTACTACAGCTTTAGGTCCATCAGGCAAGTCCCAGGGTCAGGATCCAGTGCTAAAAGCAGCCAGATGCCCCCTTCCATCAATATCAACCTGTCTATGGATAGGTAAAACTCTTTCTATAGGCATATGTACTGATCCTAATGGTAGCTGGCTTGTATTCCTGCCAGCGGCTTTATTAGGAACCAAACACCTGACAAATAGCAAGTCTAATGCACAGTGGTGTATCTGATCACTATCTTAATGGACACACAAAAAGCCTGAGCTGAAAGAATACGAAAGGCTAACAGCTACCATGTAAATTCACACGTAATTAGGCAGTAAATGTAAATACTGTATTGATTACATCTATGCTGCTGCCAGATCAAATGTTCGGGCAAAAGTATATGACTTAATAGGGAAATAATTCCCACATTCCCTCTAAGCTTTTAATTAAAATGACCCTGTCACCTACAACCCAAGAGCGCATTTAAAGTCCAACTCTGGGCTGTTGTTTATTTTAACCATGTGCTGCATGCATTAAATGTTGCCTAGGAGGGAAAGGAACAAGTAGAAACATTTACCTCAGGGGCGGACTGACAACTCATGGGGCCCCCGGGCAATAGGGGATCATGGGGCCCCTGTGTCCTTGCCCAAACTCAAAAAAGCCTATGAAAAAGGTACCAGGCAGGGGCGGACTGACAACTCATGGGGCCCCTGTTCAATAGGGGATCATGGGGCCCCTGTGTCCTTGCCCAAACTCGAAAAAGCCTATGAAAAAGGTACCAGGGGCATCTCATGGGGCCCCCTACTGACCGTGGGCCCTCGGGCAGTGCCTTAGTTTCCAAATGGTCAGTCCGCCCCTGATTTACCTTATTCCTTGCTTCCCCAGCAGCCAATGCTTTCCTTTTTATCCATTCTGGAATGTGGGCAAACCTTCGGGGGTCATTCACACCCCAATGCATACATTAATGCATGCGCATTGCATTGCACTTTTTGTAATACCTTGTAATGCATTGGCATGCATTTTACATGCGTTACGTTTGCACTGAAAGGCAAACCAAGGTAAATAAGGTAAAACAACCCCAAACAATGTGCTCATGTGCATCTGCGATGTGTTGTGCTGGAAAAAAGTAGTGCATGCCACAACATTCTGGTTTGAACTGCATTCTTTTTTGTTTGCCAAATGCACCCCAGCACATCAAGTGTGAAAGAACTCCCATAGTCCTTCTGTGCAATGCAGAATTTCTGGTCCTGCTTTGTACATGACGATGTCAGATGGCTGTCAGTGGCAAGGCAGTGAAGAGAAGCAGCTTCAGGGGACCGATCGCAGGGAAAGGAGGAAGTCTTTGAGTGTAAAGAATAACAGTATTTGTACTTATTCATTTGGATTAGCAAGAAAGAGACATCAGGCTTAATTTACTAAAGGCAAATAGTCTGTGCACTTCAAATGCACTGCAAGTGCTTTATATCCAAGGGGAAGCTCTGAAATTAGGCAAAGCACTGCTGATTTCTTTCATCCAATCACGTGCAAGCAAAAATGCTTTTTTTTTATTTTCCTTGTGTGTTCCCCTCAGATCTAGAACAACTGCACTTTCAGTGAACAGCTTATTTAACGTTTGCAAATCAACCCCAATGTGTGATTAGGAGCCAAGTTAAAAGTATCCACATTGTGGTACCATCCTAAACTTTCAATCAAAGCCAGAACAAAAGAGCAAGCATCAGTAACCACACATAAGCATACATTTGGAATTATCTTGCTCAGAAAAAAGGGACTTTATATGTACCTCACAATGGAATAAATATACAATACTAAACCATAAAACATTTTTATATTTATTACTCCATCCAGTTAAAATAGACATTTTACATAAAACAATGAATATCACAGTCTAGCACCATCATACAGTCTTTTAAGTTTGTGATGAACAAACAATAAGCGTATAGAATCGACGCGTTTCGCTGAATTTGTTTCCTTGGGATCCATGCTTGAGATGCAACACTAAGCCATATTAAATTACGTAGCATGAAAAGATTGAAACAGTAAACATCCTTCCTTGTGGGGGAGAAGAGGATCACATTACCCAAACGGATCCAAATGAGAGATATTAAGGATCAAACTCTGATCTGGCTCTAAACGAGGGAGAGCAGGGATCAGTTGTAATTAGGTACATAACATTCCAGGCTGTTCCCATACAACTCCTATCCTAGATCCAAGTACACACTGCTCCTATACCCATGGCCGTTCAAAACTCACTCCCACAATGTTATCCACAAGTATTAGATCAACCAAACCAATACCTGGTAACTGCCAAAACTGCATAGACCATCAACCAAAGAGGTCTTTGGTTGATGTACATATAAAGTCTCTTTTTTTCTGAGCAAGATAGTTCCACATTTATGCTTAGGTGTGGTTACTTATGCTTGCTCTTTTGTTCCTGCTTTACTTATTCATTTGCCCCCTTGACAAATGTTCATGTAGTGTGGGGGTGGGGAGGAAATTTTAAAGCAGTCTGGAGTGGGCAAACTGGGAGTAAAGAATCACGATTGATGCACTCCAAAGAGACACGATAGTCATGCAAGTGAAAGAAGCCTCAGCCACTAGCTCTGTCCAGACCACAGCCCTGACACTTCTCACCCACCTGCGAGGTCCTCTATCCCTAAGCCCCGGGGGTGGGGCAAAACGCACCAGCTTCATGGCCTGGATGGATCTAGAATGAGGCTGCTTTCGCTTGTATGCCTATTCGGTCTCTCTGAAGTGCGGCGATCAGGATTCTTTTCTTCCAGTTTGCACATGTAGAGCTGGAATGAGCTCTTCCCCAAGCCAAAACCCATAGTGTGAGTCCACTGGATTTGGATACAGGAACCTGAGTGGCAATCCAAAACTTTTTCATTCAGGTTCACAGTCCGGAGTGAACTGAAAAGACAGCATGGAGCAAAGAGTGATATGCTCTCTGTGTATTACAGCTTTAAATTTATCACTGCTTAAAATACCGGCAAAAAATTATTTTATCAAACCAAAATGAGTAGGAATGGCATGCTACTGCTGTATGAAAATCTAATTGTGAAAGAAAATAGATCATTTCACAGCTCCTCTATACCTACAGTTCCTATACCTAAATAAAACTGGATAAGTCAGCAACACATCCCATAATGCTGAAATCTACCAAAATTCAAAAAAATTTGAATGTTCAGGCCTCAATGAGATGCTACGTTACAAGTCCTTTCTGGAGGGCTTTGTCTCTGGTAGGTCTGAACATCTGATGTAATTAATGGTGATTTGGATCCCTTTTTATTTTATTTTTTTTAAATGTTTTTCTGTATATTCATTTTATAGTAGTAAGTGTGTATATATAATTTTACATAATTTGTAATGACCGGATTTTTTTTTGTGTCTCCCTCCTGTTCTCCTCTGGTTCACTCTGTTTGTATTGTCCTTTTTTTCTCTTTTTCTCATATTTTTCTGCGTTTTGTTTTCATTTTGCTTTCAGTGGATATGTTCACTAGCACCCGGCACGCTTGGCCCCCTCGTTTTTCTTTTTCCAGGGCGGGCTTATTATGGTTGTTTTCCACCCCATTACAGGGGATGCTGTCTGTTCATTTAGGATGACAAGTATCTTATTCCTGAACATCCACCTGGTCTGTAATGCGTGACGGCGCTGATTTTCTCCTTTTGCCTTCTTCAATCATGGCTGTGACTTCTCTCCAAGCAACTCTAGAAGTGATGTTGCCATGTACCGGATGTGGCGTCACACTGGAGTGGATGTAACATCACACACGGAAGTGACCGCGGTGCTGGAAAGTATCAGCAGGGGATATTTAGGAGACATTTGTATCCTTTAGCAGCCTTTTGAATGGATGAATCTCTTGTATGAAGACGTTTGTTTTGGCGCCAAAGCTTCCCCCCATTATTGGTTATTTACTATCATGTGACTAGGTGTGTGTGTATTTTCACAGAACTGGTCTTAGTCTCCATCTTTTTCTCATTTGGAGTGTTTACTTTAACCGTCTTGGGGGATTTTGTGACCACTTATGTAGCCTAGAGCTTTGGTAAATTGTGTTTGTTTTGATGAATGCATTCTCTGGGCAGAGGATTTAATTCTCTGCAACTTATTGAATGAAAGCGTTCTTTCATGGATTTTTATTTTTGTGTTTTGTTTTGAACTTCTTTAGGGGATTTATACTTTTTGTGTTGGATTAATTGGCTTGGGGAATTTAAGAATGGAAATTTACTATTTTCTTGGCAAGATGTGATCCATATTTTGATTACATTGTCTGCAAATTAGGAAATATAACCTTGCTGTTATTTTAACAAGCCTATATACTTTTGAATATTATATATTAGTTTATTATAGTCTATTTTTGATGGGTTTTCACATGCCCTGAAGGCTCAGATTTACCCCTTGTACTTACTGTAGACTTTATGGAGGGAGCCCCCTGGAGACACTCAGCCTGTCTTGGTTTTTGTTTGTTCATGTTGTATATTTAATGTGAGTAAGGATTAAAAATGCTCCCATCTATGGGACTATATGTACTTTTTTTTCCTTGGTTATGTTTTTTTGATTTATTAGTGTTATCTTTATCTATTGCAGAGATCATCATATAGAACAACCCCTTGAGGAAGACATATGCTATGTACAAGTCGAAACCCATTGAGGTTTTCCTTTGCTACAATTTTGATGCTCTCCTAATTATGATGTCAGCTTTCTATACCATATAATTATTAATGTTTTTATAGCGATTTTTGTATGTGCACGCCACAAGGCTTCTTAAGCTACTTACCATTGTTATACTTATTAAAATTTGTAAATTCTTTATATTTCATGTTAAATATTCTTCTGCGTATTAGGTACCATACAGTCCCATATCCACCTCTTTTTTTCAAATGTTGGTAGTTTTATAACTAAAGATGCTCTGCCAGTATTCATTGTCACTTGGATGGTCAATGAAGATAGTACTGCTCTGTAACATTATGTATGGATTTAAGACACCCAGTCTGGCAACAGGGTCTCTTTAAAGTGATCCTTTACTTTACTCATGAAGGAAGCAAAGCAGCATGGCACTTAACTTTCCCCTGCAGCACTTACTAACTTTACTTCACTCCCCCTTTATTCTGTTCAGCAGATGGGTTAGGGTTAAATGTTAGGGTTGCGGTTAAGGGCTAGGCTTAGGGTTAAGAGCTAGGGTTAGGGTAAAATGTTAGGGTTAGGGTTAAGGGCTAGGGTTAGGGTTAAGGTTAGGGTTAAGAGCTAGGGTTAGGGTTAAATGTTAGGGTTAGGGTTAAGGGCTAGGCTTAGGGTTAAGCGCTAGGGTTAGGGTAAAATGTTAGGGTTAGGGTTAAGAGCTAGGGTTAGGGTTAAATGTTAGGGTTAGGGTTAAGGGCTAGGCTTAGGGTTAAGCGCTAGGGTTAGGGTAAAATGTTAGGGTTAGGGTTAAGAGCTAGGGTTAGGGTTAAATGTTAGGGTTAAGGGCTAGGCTTAGGGTTAAGAGATAGGGTTAGGGTAAAATGTTAGGGTTAGGGTTAAGGGCTAGGGTTAAGAGCTAGGGTTAGGGTAAAATTTTAGGGTTAGGGTTAAAGGCTAGGGTTAGGGTTAAGAGCTAGGGTTAGGGTAAAATGTTAGGGTTAGGGTTAAAGGCTAGGGTTATGGTTAAGAGCTAGGGTTAGGGTAAAATGTTAGGGTTAGGGTTAAAGGCTAGGGTTAGGGTTAAGGGCTAGGGTTAGGGTTAAGAGCTAGGGTTAGGGTTAAGAGCTAGGGTAAAATGTTAGGGTTAGGGTTAAGGGCTAGGCTTAGGGTTAAGGGCTAGGCTTAGGGTTAAGGGCTAGGGTTAGGGTTTGTGATAATCATTAGGGTTAGAGTTAGGATTAGAGGTAATTGTTAGGGTTAGCGTTATCTCTAACTCTAATCCTAACATTTAGCCTAACCCTTAACCCAAACCCTAGTAATTGACCCTAACCCTAATATTCGACTTTGGTCACATAAAGGTTCCTGCACTACTTTAATGAAAGTTTAATGCTACTTGAGTGCCAGAGAGTGTAATGTCAGATCAAAATCACATCAAAATTGCACTATATGAACAGAACTATCATACTTTTCTATTAGCAAAAAAAACGCAAAGCACAGAAAAAACTCAGACAAAACGCAACACTTGCGTTTTTGGTGCGGGTCCATTGAAGTCCATTGCAAAATGCGATCTGCTACGGGAAAAACTGTCCCTTACCCTTTCCAAAAAATGCACAGATGTGAACTAGATCCATAGGAAATGTATGCACCTAGGGTAAGACAAGCTATAGAAATTCAGCACTGTGTATGAAGAGAAGAGATGGCTGTCGATAACCTACAACATATTTAGGAGAATTTGTTTCATCTCTGTGTGTCACATTAGCCCAGTCACTTCACTAGGTATATGTTAGGGGTTTATAATTACTTTAAGGTGGATGCTGGACTGTGCTAGAATGAAGCAGATACAATGAACACTGAATAGACGTACAACATAGGAGAGACTCATTGGTATGCCCTGCAGAGCTTGCTCACAGACACCTGGAAATCACACGCTGTGCTACACTGAAGGCGTTCACATTGATGGTTCTGGGCATGTAAATGAGCGCACTGAGCAATCAGTTTTATCTTCCCTTAGGTTACCCTTAGGCAGGAGATTGCTGGATGACACAGCTTATAGACATTTAACCAATGAGTGGAAGTGAAAACCTGATGGAGGAATTAAAAGGATTTTCCATAGCTGACTGACATATCTTTTATTAACTGTCTATGGACATTTCATCGTTCACTAGTGTCATTAATGAGAATACAAGAGCTTCCATGAGCCATCAGTCAGACTCTTAAGAGGCTCATTACGCAGGTAGCTGACTGTTTTGTTAACGGGAAACTTTGGACTGAAGATCCACAGCAGCCGCATAACAATATTATTCACCCGCAGTTCCTGGGCCATAGCAGCACCAATTACCCCTGAACAGAGGTGTAACAATGGCCATAGCAGGACACACCGCTGCTATAGGGCCTGGAGGGGTGGAGGTAATAGGAGGGCTGTTAAGAAAAAAAAAAAAAAAGTTTGCGATATAGAAGGACTGAAATCAGACCTCAGGATCATCGTTAGTCACAGATCTCCCTCTGTTCAGTAGGGAACATTTTCATAGTTGTCTTAGCAGTGTAGATTTATTGCCCTCTTAACTTCTGCTACACGCTTAAATTAACTCTGTATACCTAATGCAGTCAAAAAACCCAGAGTTTGTCTTCAGCTCTCCAAAATGGAAGCTAGAGTGAAAACCTGAATTCCAGAAAGGATATATTTTGCAATCTTGGCCCAATATAAGTATTCATATGTGATACCTAATCAATCTCTATGTAAACTGTAAATCATTGTAGTTGCCCAAGCTATGGTGATAGTCATGATCTTCCTGGCGCCTTGCTGAGCGGCTGCTCTTCTGCATAAAATGTTGCTCACTTGGCACAGCCACCATACAGAGAACGCTTTACATTTTTTTTCAGTGCATCTAAAGCATTCTCTGATTAGAGGATATGGAGATTATGACTTCACAACCCCTCATCTCTTCTTCTTCCAATCAGAGAATGCTTTAGATTCATTGAAAAAAATGCAAAGCGTTCTCTATATGGTGGCTGTGCCAAGTGAGCAACATTTTATGCACAAGAGCAGCCGCTCAGCAAGGCGCCAGGAAGATCATGGCTATCACCATAGCAGCTTGGGCAACTACAATGATTTACAGCTTACAGAGAGACTGATTAGGTATCACATATGAAGACTTATATTGGGCCAAGATTGCAAAATATATCATTTGATCCTATGAATAAGTCGGAATGATTAAATATGTCAGGAAGTGATGTCAGATGATGTAGCTGGAAGTTCTGAATCGGCCATCTTGGAAGTGGTTTATCCATCTGGGAGATAGTGAGCTTTATACTTTTGCTGCTGGTTGTTTTTAGCTGCACTAACTCTGCAATTTTAAATGTAAGCAGTTCTCTTAAAGTGCCTTTAAGTTCTTTGGAGGTCTTGCACTATTGCTATATTTTCTCTTTGTGGTACCATCATTATTGTGCGGAGCATATGAAGACAGGATCTGGGATAGCTGGTGGTCTATTCGAAGCCCTGTTTACCTGTCCTCTGGTAAGGTGCACTATTTGTTCACTATTATTTGAGTGTACGAGTTCACATCATCTATTTTGTTTGCAACTGAAGGGAGGATTTGCAACATGTTTTGTACTTGGTTTCTTTTATCAATTTGATAAGGTACATCTATAGACAGGAGATCTTGTGTTTGGGTTTTTGTTTTGTTTGTGTTTGTACATTCACTTTCACTTTTTCTTGCTGTGATAGATTTTCACGTTTGCAGTCACTTAGTGCTGGTAGCACATAGTGGTTTGATTTATTTATATTTTTTCCCACACGGGTACACTGAGGTGTTTTGTAGGCATATTAAGTTATAAGGATAATGCACTATGTTTATTTATTTTGAGGTAATATGGGAACAAGGATGAACTACGTATGACTACACATATCTTTGGACAGTTCACTACTTAAGAAAAATATTTTTGGGACACTGGATGATTTTTAGTGACCTCTTGGATTTATTTAGAAGATTCATTTTCAGATCACAATATGGGTTTTTGCACGCATAATTAAAAAAAATTTTTTATCAATATTTATGTGGCTCATTATCACTGATTCTATAATGTAGTGGGCTGGAAGAGACAGACCCACAGCCTGAATATTCATGTGGTCTCGGTCAATCCCTGGGTGAGGAAACCCAATAGGTGGGAGGGAGTGCATAAATAGTATGAGGCCTGGAGCAGCAGGGTTCTTGTCCAGGAGGAGAGGTTTCCAGCCTGAAGGGCTGCTGCCCTTCTGGGAAGTACAGCTGAAGTTTTACAAGTGCTCTTCAAGGACCCAGCTCAGCCAGAGCTGGGAGGGACTATTCTAGTGCTCATCAAGGTCACAGTTGTGTTAGAGCTGGGGGGACCTTTTCTACTGGACCTTGCTGGAACTGATTGAGAGATTTTCACTGAGGATCTGGTCTGGAGTGTTCATGGGAGAAATGTCTGGTTGATAATGGAAGGAGGCATTCAAGTATAGAAGAGACATTTGTGAGTAGAGACCTGTGTGTAGGATCCTTGTGACCGTGTGGTGTTTCTATCCCTTGTGCAACAGTCACACATGCAAGATAATGGTACTGCAACCCAATTATGTAATTATGGCCTGACATGAGCTCTCTGTGGAAACTCACCATGCCTGATTTGCAGTCTCTACCTCGCAACACAAGTCCTTCCATGTAGATAAAGTGAGGATGAATAAAATGTCTCTGTATTTTGTCTACGGAGTACACAGGTTCAAAACAGAGCCAACATGGATGCATTTCAGCTGACCAAGGTCTTACTCATAGATATGAGTAAGGCTTCGACAGGCTGAAGAGCGTTAGTGCTTTCTCAGCACATTTAATTGAAAACAAAACCTTTTTATTCATGGATAGAGACAGTTGGTGCATCTATTGTACTCACTATTTGCATTGTTTGAGCGTGGGTGTTGCTCTTTTAGTTTATTAAATGTGTTGGTATCAGCTCTGTTTGAAATGTGTGTACTCCTTAGATGAAACAAAGAGAGATTTTATTCATCCTCACCTGATTGCCGATTTTATCTACATGGAAGAACCTTTGTGCAACAGTGCCAAAGCTTGCTTAACCTCTTTAGCGGTATTCCCAAGTGTAGCTCGGGGTAAAATTTGAGTACCAAGAGCGGTAACCCCGAGCTACACTCGGGCTTACCATGCGGTGCTGCTCAGGGGGTCCCTGCAGCACTTACCTTGTCCTTCGCTCCCGCGATGTGTCCCCTGCAGCGTCCCCGGCCATCTCCTCCGGCCGATGCCGGCATCCGGCTTCTGTGTTCCGGTCCCTGTGACGTCTGGAAATTTGAAATTTTTAAAAAATGTAATTTTTGCTGTCATTGCTGTTTCAATGCATTTCACATACATTTTGTCCCTACTGCTTTGTCCTGTGCCCTGCCTGCATTTTGAATGTTCTTTCTGCCTGGAAACTTAGAAAAGTCCATGGCGTCCAAAAAGCGTCCCTTTACGTCAAAAGCGGTTTTAGAACAGCGACAGTAAATCAGAACCACTTGCAGAATTGAGTGATAATGATTCGTGGGGAAATTCGTCATCAGACACTGAAAACGATTTTGCGACTTTGCTCAGCGATGTGCGAATTTGCCTCTGTATTTCAAATTTCAGTGTTTTTGGTTTGATTATATTATTGAATTAAATTTTTTATTATTATTATATTATTTTTTATGATTATTTATTAAATTATAATTTATGATTTCGTGTTTCAAGTTTTATCCTACCCGGGATGTTTACTAGACTTTTGTTCGTACAGATTTCAGTGAGTTATTCCTAAAAATTACAGCCTACAATAAAAAACTACATATTTCCATGCAAAAAGTACTATTCCCCCCCAAGTAGTAAGCCAAGTCCCCCCTGTGTCAATTTACTTACCTTTGCTCCGCGCGTTCTTCTCGCCGTGTTCCCGCGCCGTTCCGGTCTTCAGGGCGGACTGTGAGAGGAGCCTAGCTCCCCTCACGTTCGTCACGCTGCCCCGCCTACACACATCCTGACAGCCAATCACTGGCTATCAGGATGTGAGTGGCAGCGAGACTGGCCAATCATTGCATTTGAGCGCGCTGCCCTGGCTGTTTTTTTTTTGTATCATGCTCCGCGGGCCGGATTAAAAGGTCCGCCGGGCCTTATACGGCCCGCGGGCCGTAGTTTGCCCATTGCTGCCCTAGACTGATCATTGAGTAGTAAGATTGTCTGTCCTGCTGTGTGTCTGGCTGCTACTACACCAACTTGGGAAAATAACCTAGGGATTAATCAGCAGGCGTTTTGGGGGGGGGGGAATTTACATTAGATCATTAGGTGAACAGTTTTCCTTTTTTTCCTTTCTTCTTTTAATTGGGCATCAAAATTTAACTACAAATCTTCAATGAGAAATGGGAATGAGAAATAAATACAAATATGGTTTGTGTCATTATTAAGGTTCACATTACAGGGCCAGAATTAGCTGTAAATGTGTTTGTTTAAATTCTCCACTTCGACCTTGCCGCATTTGTAAACCCAGTTTTTTCGCACTGTGTGTAGTAGCCTGCCACCTTGTGGATTTCTATAGCTGTAGACACACTGCTAATGGTTCACTAAGGAAATTCAAGAAGAGAAATAAACAAATCCTGCCATAAGAAATTCATGGCAATGGTAATTGCATTTACATCTATGGGGAGATATAACACACAATGCAAGAATTTAGGAGTGTAATGCAAGCACAGAAGCCATAACAAATGATCAAAATCCATCTTGTACTGGCCGGCTGCTGTAGCGAATTGTGATTGGTGTCTATAGAATTCTGCAATGTATTCCTTGCAGGCTTTATTAAATACGTTTGCTGATGTATTTCAAGCACAAGAACCCATTTCAGTCATAAATTAAAATTAACCTTGGTAGTCATTACAGTGGAAGGAAATATAGTCTGTCGCAAAAAAATGTAATTATGTAAAAAAAAACACATTTAGGTCCTCTGCAGACCTATGAGGTTAGGATAGAAGAAGTTTTGGTAACAACATAGAAGTTGTTTTTTTTTCTTGGTTCAGACACTCTTAGTAGGTCTTCATTTTTTAATTATTTTTCACAGATGGAATGGTTTTCTTCTTGAACTGCTGATATGTTTTGTGGTCAATAAAGATGCAAATAATATATAATTTATAAAATTTGTATAAGCTAAGTGCAATTTGGATATACTTGTCCTTTAACCACTTGAGCTCTGGAAGCGTTCATGACCAGGCTATTTTTTCCTATTCGGCACTGAGGTACTTTAAATGGCATTTGTGCAGTCATTCAACACTGTATGCAAATGAACATTTTTTTTATCAAATAGAGTTTTCTTTTGGTGGTATTTGATCACCACTGAATTTTTGATACTTTATTATATAAACAAAAAAAGGCTGAACGTTTTGGGGAAAAAAACAATATTTTCTACTTTCTGTTACAAAACGTTTCCAATAAAAAGATTTAAAAAAATCAAAATGTTTCATAAATTTAGACCAAAATGTATTCTGCTACATGTCTTTGGTAAAAAAAAAATCACAATAAGTGTATATTCATTGGTTTGTGTGAAAGTTATAGCATCTACAACCAATGGTATATACTCTGGAATTTATAGTGGGACTGTGATAGTGTGGCGGGTAATCTGGTGCTAGCTGACTCTGGCTAACTGACTAACTGAAACTGACATCACATCACTAATACAGTGGTCAGTGCTAATACTGTACAATGGTACTGTACTAATGACATTGACTGGTAAGGGGTTTGCACAGGGGTGTCAAACTGGCAGCCTACCAGCTGTTGCAAAACTATCATGCCTCTGCCTTTGGGAGTCATGCTTGTGACTGTCAATCCTGCAATGCCTCATGGGAATTGAAGTTTGCCATAGCTAGAGGGCCATCAGTTTGACACCCGTGGGTTAACATCTAGGGGCAATCAAGGGGTTAATTGCGTGCCTAACAATGTGTAATGTGTGTAATATTTGCTGCTTTTACTTTACTACATGACTGTTTATTCTTTGCAGGGAGAATAAACAGCCAGACTGCTGTTCCCTGTACACATTTTGTAAACACAGCCTCCTGCCACCCGATCAGCCTTCTGCCAACCCGCCTCTGCCAACCCGTGCCGTGATTGGACACAGCCAACCAGCTGATTTCAGCCAAAATGATTGGCTGAAATTAGCTGTCAAACTTGTGCTGTGTTCAATCACAGCGCAGGTTGGCAGAAGGCCGATCTATATGTGATCGTGTCAGTACATGCCGACAGCCCACAGTAAATTTCATTTATTTATTTATTATTTACAGGTACTTATATAGCGCCATCAATTTACGCAGCACTTTACTGTGAACGGGTTGGCAAGTAGTTAAAGTATCTAAAGCCCAAACATTTTTTTCATTTTGGTTAAGAACCCTTGTCAATTTTTTATCCATTGTAAAACCTAAAGAGAACGCCAAACAACTATCTCAAGAGCCTAGGATCCTTTGTTAGTTTCACACGTAATAACAAGAGAGAAAAAGACATACAATACATTTTGGGGACCTAAAACCCCTTCATCAGACCTTGAACAATGTAGCAAAACGGTGTCTATTGGACTCAAATCAAAAGCTCCCGGATCTAACTCTGACAGGTTTTTTTTTTTTCTCAACAATAACAGAGTCACATTTTTAAAGAGGATCTCCAGCCTCCCCCGAAAACAAATAGAAATCAGCAGCTACAAATACTGTAGCTGCTGACTTTTAATATAAGGACACTTACCTGTCCAGGGATCCAGCGCTGTCCTTGCCCGAGCCAAATCTTCAATTGGCTTTGGGTCCCGGAGTCCTGGGAATCCTAACTAAGGGTTTCCTACTGCGCATGCTCAAGTCGTGCTGCACTATATGAATGGTCCCGCAGTCTCCAGCTACTGGTGATCCAGAAGGCTTTGAGGCAAGGAAGGGGGGACTTTCGCATTGTCAAAACCAGGTACTCGTTCCCCCCCCTTCCAAAAAAATGAATATGTTAAAGAGGATGGGGGAGAAAGCAAATAAACAGAACTTCCTTTCGGGAGAAGTTTCACTTTAAGTAAAAATACATTTTTGGTTGGACTAATGTTTTATTAGGTGAACACTCTTTCAGGATTTGTATGTGTCCTGCAAACAAGAAGACTGACACAGATAAGTTGGCTGTCTCTCTGGGGAAATGACAAGAGCCTGTTGAAAACATATTTGTACTTGCAGTTAAATGAGCCCCTTGGAATTATCTCTGTGCATTATCTTTATTGTTTGAAGGATGCTCAGAGGGAAGATCTAGCACCACTTATTTTCTATTCAAGCCATAAGTTCAATGGAGGACATAATGATGCCCCAGAAGATAACTTCACAAGAGTTCGGCATACTGATTGTGTTTGGAAACTGCGTACTGCTAACCATATGCTGATAGACAATCATGGAAAGAATGGAAACTACCTTGGGGTTAATTTAGCTGTATTCACAATACTTCAAAAATAATCAGAAAACAGCTCTCTAATTGGGAGCCACTTCATACGCAGTCTGATTTACAATGATTAAAGGTTTTCTTACGCTTACTCAGTGCAACTTGATTGTTACTCAGATAGAATATGTTCTATTTCCTTCCATAAACAACACCTATGGCTATGAGGTTTCAGCAAATTGTTATATGTGTCATGGAGTGATGTACTCAAAAAGTCAAGCATATAAAAATTTGGATTATTACTCTCAGATTTTTTTTTCATATTTAAACTTTATCATGTTCATGTAGTTTAAACAGCCATTATCAATATTTTTACATCTGTAATTTTCATTAAAATAAAACTGGATGATACTACCATGTAGGTCCTTGCGCCGGCATTTCCTGAGCAAGGACCTCCCAGTTGTGCTCCTGCATTATCATGCTGCCACAACGTGCTTCCAACGTGCTTCCAATGCAGTCTACAAGTGGCCATCTCAACAGATATTAAAACATTTTCATTTTCCTGGAGTTGTACTTTAAATGTAGTAAAGAAAATTGGTCATGCTGGCAACTGTGGCCAGGAAACCCAATGCTTGCGTGCATGTAGACAAAGTGGTTAGAGCTTTTACCTTGCAGCATTGGGGTCCTTGGTTCGAATCTAACTCAAAACACACTTTACATGGAGTTTGCATGTTTTCCCTGAGCTTGTCTGGGTTATATCTAGGTACCCCATTTTCCTTCCACCCTCCAAAGACACACTGGTAGGGTAATTGGCAAAATAAAAAATCCACATATGACTACTGTTAAAGAATATATTATCTCAACATTTCATATTCCTGATATGTGTCTGTACTTGTGTTAAAACATATCCTGTTCTTTGTATTGCTTCCTTTGTGTGAAATATCTGGTGATCCTGCCAGATACTCTACTTTCCTATTAAAAACTCACCACACAAGGCATAGAAGCACACCTATCCCAGCGTTTTCAGTTTTCAGCCTGCCTGTCCTCCAGTGGCCAAGATCACTGGGAAGATTAGAGTACTGCTATTTCTCCACCTCCACCTCTCCAAGTCCATAATGCAGCTGAGAAC
This sequence comes from Staurois parvus, assembly GCF_062004578.1. Lineage (NCBI taxonomy): Eukaryota > Metazoa > Chordata > Amphibia > Anura > Ranidae > Staurois > Staurois parvus. The sequence goes on along the minus strand of NW_028317805.1, from coordinate 4,334,225 downwards.
AGTATCACTTATAAAAAAGCAATAAAAAGGTATTTATAATATACAGTATATACAGTGAAGGAAATAAGTATTTGATCCCCTGCTGATTTTGAATGTTTTCCCACTCACAAAGAAATGATCAGTCTAAAAATCGAATGGTAGGTGTATTGTAACACTGAGAGACAGAATAGCAACAAAAAATTCAAAAGAAATGCATGTCTAACAAATGATGCACTGATTTGTATGTTCATGAGGGAAATAAGTATTTGATCCCCTTCACAAAACATGACTTAGTGCTTGGTGGCAAATCCTTTGTTGGCAATCACAGAGGTCAGACGTTTCCTGTAGTTGACCACCAGGTTTGCACACATCTCAGGAGGGATTTTGGCCCACTCCTCTTGGCAGATCCTCTCCAAGTCATTAAGGTTTGGTGGCTGATGTTTGGCAACTCGAACTTTCAGCTCCCTCCACAGATTTTCAATTGGATTAAGGTCTGAAGACTGGCTAGACCCCCCCAGGACCTTAATGTGCTTCTTCTTGAGCCACTCGTTTGTTGCCTTGGCCGTGTGTTTTAGGTCATTGTCATGGCTGGAACACCCATCCACGACCCATTTTCAATGCCCTGGCTGAGGGAAGAAGGTTCTCACCCAAGATTTGACGGTACATTGCCCCGTCCATCGTCCCTTTGATGCAGTGCAGTTGTCCTGTCCCTTTAGCAGAAAAACACCCCCAAAGCAGAATGTTTCCACCACCATGTTTGACAGTTGGGATGGTGTTCTTGGAGTCATAGGCAGCATTTCTCCTCCTCAAAACACGGCGAGTTTAGTTGATTCCAAACAGCTCGATTTTGGTCTCATCTGACCACAACACTTTAAAACAGTCCTCCTCTGCATCATTCAGATGTTCAGTGGCAAACTTCAGATGGGCCTGGGAATGTGCTTTCTTGAACAGAGGGACCTTGTGGGCACTGCAGGATTTCAATCCTTGTCGGCGTAGTGTGATCCCCACGTGTAGTTCTGGGATAATTCCTCATTGTTCTCATGATCATTGACACTTCACGAGGTGAGATCTTGCATGGTGAACCAGACCTAGGGAGACTGACAGTTGTTTTGTGTTTCTTCCATTTGCGAATGATTGCACCAACTTGTCACCTTCTGACCAAGCTGATTGGCGATAGTTTGGTAGCCCAGTCCAGCCTTGTGTAGGTCTACAATCTTGTCGCTGACATCCTTGGACAGCTCTTTGGTCTTTGCCATGCTGAAGAGTTTGGAATCTGATTGTTTGATTGTTCCTGTGGACAGGTGTCCTTTATACAGGTAACAAAATGAGATTAGCAGCACACCCTTTAAGAGACTGCTTCTAATCTCAGCTTGTTACCTGTATGAAAGACACCTGGTAGCCTGGGGATCAAATACGTATTTCCCTCATGAACATGCAAATCAGTGCATAATTTGTTAGACATGCATTTCTTTTGAATTTTTTGTTGCTATTCTGTCTCTCAGTGTTACAATACACATACCATTCGATTTTTAGATTGATCATTTCTTTGTGAGTGGGCACACATTCAAAATCAGCAGGGGATCAAATACTTATTTCCATATATATATATATATATATATATATATATATATATACAGTTGCAAGAAAAAGTATGTGAATCCCTTGGGATTACATGGAGTTTTGCATGAATTGGGCATAAAATGTGCTCTGAACATCATTTAAGTCACAACAATAGAAGAACACAGTCTGCTGAACATAATACTACACAAACATTAGATGTTGCCATGGTTTAATTGCACATAACATGTAAACATTCACAGTGCAGGGAGGAAAAAGTATGTGAGTCCCTAGCTTAATGACTTCTCCCAGAGCTAATTGGAGCCAGGAGTGAGCCAACCTTGACTCCAATCAGTGTGATGATATTGGATGTGTTTCTGACAGCTGTCCTGCCCTTAAAAACACACACACCTGATTTGGGTTTACTGGTTTCAAGAAGCACTGTCTGATGTGAACCATGCCTCGCAAAAAAGAGCTCTCAGAAGACCTACGATCAAGAATTGTTAACTTGCATGAAGCTGGAAAGGGTTACAAAAGTATTTCCAAAAGCGTTGATGTTCATGTGTCCATGGTAAGACAGACTGTCTACAAATGGAGAAAGTTTAGCACTGTTGCTACTCTCCCTAGGCGCGGTCGTCCTGTAAAAATGACTGCAAGAGCACAGCGCAGAATGCTGCATGACGTAAAGAAGAATCCCAGAGTGTCAGCTAAAGACCTACAGAAATCTCTGGCACATGCTAACATTTTTGTTGACACATCTACAATAAGGAAAACATGAAACAAGAATGGAGTACATGGGAGGACACCACGGAGGAAGCCATTGCTGTCCAAAAAGAATATTGCAGCACGTTTGAAGTTTGCAAAAGAGCACCTGGATGTTCCACAGCACTACTGGCAAAATATACTGTGGACAGATGAAACCAAGATTGAGTTGTTTGGGAAGAACACACAACACTATGTGTGGAGAAAAAAAGGCCCAGCACACCAACATCAAAACCTCATCCCCACTGTAAAGCATGGTGGAGGGAGCATCATGGTTTGGGGCTGCTTCGCTGCATCAGGGCCTGGATGGATTGTTGTCATTGATGGGAAAATGAATTCCAGAGTTTATCAAGACATTTTGCAGGAAAACGCACGACCATCTGTTCGCCAACTGAAGCTCCGCAGAGGATGGGTGATGCAACAGGGCAATGACCCAAAGCATACAAGTAATTCAACAAAACAATGGCTGCAAGAGCACAGAATATGCCTTCTGGAGTGGCCCAGTCAGAGTCCTGACCTCAACCCGATTGAAATGCTGTGGCATGACCTTAAGAGAGCGATTCACACCAGACATCCCAAGAATATTGCTACACTGAAACAGTTTTGTGAAGAGGAGTGGTCCAAAATTACTCCAGATCGTTGTGCAGGTCTGATCTGCAACTACAGGAAACGTTTGGTTGAGGTTATTGCTGCCAAAGGAGGGTCAACCAGTTATTAAGTCCAAAGGTTCACATACTTTTTCCTCCCTGCACTGTGAATGTTTACATGTTATGTGCAATTAAACCATGGCAACATCTAATGTTTGTGTAGTATTATGTTCAGCAGACTGTGTTCTTCTATTGTTGTCACTTAAATGACGTTCAGAGCACATTTTATGCCCAATTCATGCAAAACTCCACATAATCCCAAGGGGTTCACATACTTTTTCTTGCAACTGTTTATATATATGCAAACGTTACCTTTTATTTCTATTTTAAACTGAATAGGTTGTTTTACAAGTTGAGGATATGCATATACTTTAATGGACTGCTATGGACATTTACAAAGTATATTGAATGCAATGCATACTCAAATCAAGAATAAACACTAACACCAGCCATGTACCCTCAAAAAGAGCCATTTATTGTACAAGATATAAAAATATAAATAGGCTTACCTATCCTTATTAAAACCCATCCACCATGCCTCCTCAACCTCTTAGAGTTGCCCCTAGTGTAGCAAAGGTGAAGACACTGTCAATATGTTCCCTCAAGGCACCTGGACCTTGTACCTGTTGAAAATAACATACATATATCAAAGTACATTAATAACTAGATGATCATACACAGAACATTGGATCCCTCTTAATGTCTTTGTGGTAATCCAGGTTAATGCATATACAGTCAATGCTGGGACAAGGTCATCTAGAGCTCAGGGTGAACATACAAAACTGCGCCCCGCCCAAGATGTATGAGCATCATTATGTGTCAGCAAACCCTCCCCCCCAAAAAAAAAATTGAGCACTAATCTGCATGCTTACGCTCTAAAATGTACCCTTCTCCAAATACAAATCTGCTCCCCTGCTGAAATCCCAGCACAAAACTTTAGCCACCCCCCGGCTCAAATCCTCTCCCTTTCAGCAAATTCCCCTAGCACAAATCCCCCCCAAATATCACCCCTCCGAGCACAAATCCCTCCCCCCCACTCCAAATCCCTCCTCCCAGCACAAATTCCCCCCAATCCTCCATCCTAGCACAAATACCGCCCAATTATCCCGAAAAGCACAAATTCCACCCCCCCAAAAAAAACTTCCCCCTTCCTAGCACAAATCCCCTCCCCCCACCATATACCACAAACCCCCCAAATCCCCCCTCCTAGCACAAATCCTCTTCTCCCACCCCCCACACACATATCTCCTAAATTACCACTGCTAGCACCCCTGCAGTTGGCCTTCTTCTGAGCTACATTTGGACAAAATGATGCTTCCTCCTTCACTTTCAAGCCAATAGCTCCCGCTGTACCCTGAATGCTAGGTTCTGGTGGTAAACTGAGCCATCCACCCATCAAACATCCTTGAGGAAAAGAAAGCAAAGAGGGTAAAGAAACTCTTCAGACGCTAATCAATGTTGAGAGTGGTGGTTCTAGGAACCCCAATGTAAGGAGGGGGGTCTGGGTACACTGTTATAAGGAAGGGGTGACTCTGGGGACTTTGATGTAAAGAGAGGGGCTCTGGGTACCCTGATGTAAGGAGGGGATCTCTAGGGACTCTGTTGTAAGGAGGGGGGCTCTGGGGATGCTGATCTAAGGAGTGTAGGCTCCAGAGACCCTGATGTAAGGGGGGGGGACTCTGGGGACGCTGATGTAAAGGGGGGCTCTGGGAACCCTGACGCAAGGTGGGTGACTCTAGGGACCCTGATGCAAGGGGGTGACTCTGGGGACCCTGATTCAAGGGGGGGTGACTCTGGGTCCCTGATGCAAGTTGGGGGGTCTGGGAACCCTGATATAATTAAGGGGTGGCTCTGGGGACCCTAATAAAATGGGGGGCACCGAATACCCTGATGTAAGGAGAGACTCTAGGGACCATGATGTAAAGGGGTCTTGATGTAAAAGGGGGATCGCTCTGGTGACCCTGATGTAAGGAGGGGGGCTCTGAGGACACTGATGTAAGGAGGAGGGGGCCCTCTGGGAATCCTGATGTAACTAGGGAATCTCTAGGGACTTGAATTGAAGGGAGTGACTCTGGGGACCCTGATGTAAGTGGGGGGGGAGGGCTCTGAGGACCCAGATATATAAAAGGGGGACTCTGGGGGACCCTGACATAAGGGTGGTGGCTCTAGGGACCCAGATGTTAGGAGAGATCTCTGAGAACCCTGATTTAAAGAGGGTGTCTCTGGGAACCCTGGTGTAATGATGGGGGGCTCTGGGGACCCTTAAGTAAGGAGGAGGAACCCTGGGGACCTTGATGTAAGGGAAAGGACTCTAGGGACATTGGGGTCCGATGTTGGGAGGGGGGGCTCTGGGGTCCCTGGCGAAAGGGGGAGCAGGGACTATGGGAACCCTGATGTAAATGAGGGACTATTGGGACCCTAGTTTAAGGTGGGAGCTCTTGGTACCCTGATGTAAACAGGGGTACCCTGATGTAAAGGGGGGACTCAGAGGACCTGATATAACTAGGGAAACACTGGGGACCCTCCTTTAAGATAGTAGAAATCCCATACACTGCCCTACAATCTAATGGCCTCTGTCCACTGCAATACAATCTGCTGACCCTATCCTCTGTCCTGCTGACCCCCTGTACACCGCCCTGCTGGCCTCCCATCTTCTGCCCCCCTGACATTTTTTACTGCATCCCCACATCAGACAAGCTAGATCCAGTCCTGCTGGGGGGTTGATTTACTAAAACTAGAGAGTGCATATTCTGGCGGAGCTGTGCACAGAATCCAATCAGCTGACAGTTTTGTTTTGCCAAAGCTTAAGTGAACAAGCTGAAGTTAGAAGCTGATTGGCTATCGTGCACAGCTGCACCAGATTTTGCACTTTGTTTCTAAGCCCTGGTTCACACTGATGTGGTGCGGAATTCGCAGCGTTTTCCGTGCGAATTCCGCACCACATCAGAATCGCACCCCGTTCATGCAAACCACTGCGGGTGTGTATGTTAAGTTAATAACACCCCGAAAGCGCTCCACAAAACGTGGTGCGAGGTGCAGAATCGAATCGCATAGGTGTGATTACCCATGCGATCTGATTCTAGTGCGGACCCAAAAAAGGGTCCTGCATGTTTTTGGTGCGGCTGCGGTGCGAATAGAGCCATACAAAATGTATAGTTCCGTTTGCACAGCACACAGTTTGCATGTGATTTGCACAGGAGTGCGGTGCGGTGCGGTTCCTGTGTGAATCACATGCAATATCCTGAGCCGCATGTATGTGAACCCAGGCAAAAAGTGGAAAGAAAAAACAAACAAGGATTATGCACAGGAACCCAAAGCAGCCAATCAGATCTTACATTTTATTAAAGGAGCAGTGCAAAGTGTTTTTAGTGTTTTAGCCATTGCTCAGCGTTGTTCTCCCTAATACAACAGACCTACAGTGTGTCCAATGTAGGAGGAGAAACTCTAGACTGATTATTTTATTAATTGAACATTCTAGTTCTACATTATAACTTTGATTACAAGACACTTATGAGGAATAGGACAATGAATAATCAAGGAAGGTTAATTAGATCACCTTTCAATGACAGTGTATTTAATAAGTAGCATTCAAATTAAAAGAAAAATAGTTTTAGTTTAAAAGGTTCTATTGCAATTGTGTCTGTGAAGGTTCTCATTATCCAAGTCATAATGTATCTAGTTGTAGTTTGTCACAAAATATTATGTTAGGAGTGAAGTTAGGACATGTCCTAAGAATACACAAAAGGGTGTAATAAAAAAATTGAACAGCAACTCACCCAGTGAAAGTGCATCTACAGATATTCTGTATGAATAAGGCGAAATGAATGTTATTAGGCTATTTCCAGGGCTGGATGAATGTCTTTCATGGATTAAAAGGGAACATATTGCATTTGGCCACAAGAGGGCAATAAGTACCATAAGAAATTCCTGGGATATTTAGCACCATCTACTGGTTAAATCAATAAAAAAAACTTTTACACAACACAGAAAATTAGATTTTTCCCCATTTCCACAGAATAAATATACATGTTCTTTTACTGGATGAATTTCTAAGCAATTCACAGTTACAGAACCCTTAATCCATCCCAGTGATTAGCACATTTCCTCAGTGTATCCTTCAAGAGAGTGACCAGGCCTTTCTGAGAAACCAGCCTTCATCCCGGTTTTCTCCAGTAAGAGTCCTCCCTGGGTATTTTGTCCCCAGAAATGCACCAGTCATGAACCTCCTACTGGGTTGGCCAAAAGAAATGTAAATATTCATAACATACTACTGCCAGTAGTAAAGCTACGAAATCACAACCCAACTGAAGTCTGTTTGTGGTTGGCTAACAACAGTCGCATGAGATGTTCTCAGTACAGGCAGTCTCCGAGTTATAAAAGTCAGACTTAAATACAACTCATACTTAAGAATGGAGGCAGCATGATGTCTCCTTGGCACAGCTTCCTCCATCACCAGGCAGGACAGCTTCAGGACCACATCAGGCCTAGCTCTAACATTCAGCAGAGGTAGGCATTGGGCTTAGCAGCCTGGGGGAAGAGAGCAAGCACATGACCTCCCCCAAATATTTATTTTGTCCCCAGAAATACACCAGTCATGAACCTCCTACTGGGTTAGCCAAAAGAAATGTAAATATGCATAACATACTACTGCCAGTGGTACCAGTGACACCTACTGGCAGAGCTAAGAAATCACAACCCAACTGAAGCTTAGGGAAAGACAGAGTGGAAAACTATACAATCAGTCTATGCTAATTACCACCTGGCCAAAAACCAAAATTAACTAGTAGCCCCTGTTTAGGACAAAGCGGCTATGACAGACAGACAGACAGGCAGGGACCCACGAATGTATTCAGCAAAAGTATGCACTCATAAATTTGTACCTTTTCTTTACACTTGTCACCTTCAAGAGCTGTTATCAAGGGCCCATCAAGTTTTTATTTTATTTTGTTTACATTGATTCCTTTATGGCATCTCTCAGAGTACACAGCTCTATGTGTTACATCTAAGGAATGTCTCACATTGGTGTTTGCTTCTAAAAGTTTGTTTGTGGTTGGCTAACAACAGTCACATGAGATGTTCTCAGTACAGGCAGTCTCCGAGTTATAAACTTCAGACTTGCATACAACTCATACTTAAGAACGGAGGCAGCATGATGTCACACTAGCCCCAAAAACCACCAGGCAGCCATATTTCTGCTCATCGCATGCTGCCACCTACTGTCTGGCAGATCTTTCAGCAATCTCACATCACTGCATGGCCAGTTAACCCCTCCCTATGCTATCCAAAAGTTAAAAATAATTTTTTGGCTGGAGTTACACCTAACAAAAATGTAGCTGTTCCAATTTACATACAAATTTAACTTAAAGTGGCCCTAAAGGCTCAAGTTTTTGTACCTTCATACATTCTATGAACCTTCTGTGTGCAGCAGGCCCCCAGCCCCCCTCCCCCAGTACTTACTTGAGCCCCATCCTGATCCAGCAATGTCCACAAGAGCCTTGGTTCTCTGGGGACTCTCACTCCAGATTGGCTGAGGCAGCAGCGGGAACCACTGGCTCCTGCTGTCGTCAAACACAGCCAGTGAGCCAATCAGGAGAGGGAGGGGAGGGGCCAAGCCACGGCCCTGTGTGTGAATGGATACACAGAGCCATGGCTCGGGAGCGAGACTGCTCGGGTGCCCCCATAGCAAGCTGCTTGTGGTGGGGGCACCCGACAGGAGGGAGGGGCCAGGAGCGCCGGTGGGGGACCCAAGAATAGGAGGATCCGGGCTGCTCTGTGAAAAACCACTGCACAGAGCAGGTAAGTATAGACATGTTTGCTATTAAAAATAAACAAGACTTTAGTATCACTTTAAGAACCCATCTTGTTTGCAACCCGGGGACTGCCTTTTTCTCACTACATTTGCTGTTTGTACCTGCTTTATCCATGGCAAAAAAATACTGTACTATGGCTATTGCCATTGAAAGCATTAAATCAGCCTGGTACGAATCGAAACAAATAGGCTACCTTAAAGAAGAACTAATCTTTGCAATACTTATCTTTGCTTCTATGGTCTGATGCCAGCAAGCTCCTTCACTGGCACTGGCAGCTTGTCCCCAGTTTCTTCTAGGTGCTGGTCTTTGGCCATGTGTAAGCAGTCATCCCTGGACACAGGTACTGGCACTGTGCTGGAATGTGAACTGAGCTACCCACGTGCCGTTCATTATAAATCCTATAGAAGACTGTGAGCAGGCAGGAAAGTTTATTTTATTGCAGATGAAGCATTGCACATCTCTTCTGCAATAAACAGCCTGCCTGCCTGCCTGCCTGCCTGCTTGCCTACTTACCCTCTTGCCTGCCTGCCTGCCTACCTGCTTGCCTGGTTACCCTCTTGCCTGCCTGCCTGCCGGCCTGCCTGCTTGCCCTCTTGCCTGCCTGCTTGCCCTCTTGCCTGCCTGCTGCTTGCCCTCTTGCCTGCCTGCTTGCAGTTTTTTAATATTACACTTTAGTTCTACTTTAATCCAATGCACATTAAATCATGCAATAACATGCGTTGATGCACAAATACTCTAATAAATAGTTTTGTATTATCTGCTTTCTCACCACATAGAATGAATTTAGCGCAGGTACACATCATCATTATTGGATGCAATAACATGGGTTGATGCACAATTACTCTAACATAGCACCACAATGATGTAAATTGGCCTTTAGGGATGGTTCACATAGGGTGTTTTCTTACCTAAACCTGATTGGTTGAAAATAACTTTATTAGCAATTCAGCCATTTAGGAATGACCCTAGGTTCACACCTAAGCATTTTCTGCAGCGTTTTGCAGAAACGTAGTACAGTCCATTTAACATGATTTCCTATGGGACAAGTTCACATCTGGTGTTTTCACCCGGTGCGTTTTTTGGAAAGGGTCAGGGACTTTTTTCAATGCAAGTTGAGTTTTCTGGTTCTATAGACTTCAATGTAAATGCAGCAGAAAAGCATGTACTGCGTTTTTGCTGTGTTTTTGCCGCGTTTTGGACGTTTTTGGTTTTAAATCTGCCTAGCAACAAGAAAACAAATGTCAAAAAACCCACAAAACTTAAAAAGCATCAAAAACAAAGCAAAAACTCAATGCAGAAATGGCTCAAATGCAACCTGCATAGGTTTGAACCTAGCTTTAGAAATGATGCCCCATCACATGGTGGCAACTGTGGGTGCAGAACTAATACATAAGGTACCACATCCTAATGTTTGCAATACATGAATAACTAGACACATTGACTTTATTTATTCATAATCTACATATAAAACAGTAATTTTCATAAAAGGCATAACATATAAAAATGTTTCCTTAATTAATAAGAGTACACATGGGTACAACATCAATCAGCTGTATGCTATAGCAGGGACTCTTGGGCTGCATTCACACTTGTGCGTTTTGTAGTTTGAAGCTCAAAGCTCCAAAAACGCTCAAACTTAAAAAATCAATTCTTCTGTATGGTGTTTGTTTGCACAACCAGGTGTAAACAGGCACCATAGAAAACAATTGATTTTTTTAAGTTTGAGCTTTTCTGGAGCTTTGAGCTTCAAACTACAAAACGCACAAGTGTGCATGCAGCCTTAATGTATTTGGGTCCAGGGGCGGACTGACCATTTGGAAACTCGGGCACTGCCCGAGGGTTCGGGGTCAGTAGGGGGCCCCATGAGATGCCCCTGGTACCTTTTTCATAGGCTTTTTTGAGTTTGGGCAAGGACACAGGGGCCCCATGATCCCCTATTGCCATGAGTTATCAGTCCGCCCCTGTTTGGGTCTGTTCATTAATAAGCTCTTCATGTTTCACAAAGTTAATCGCTTCCTCAGGAGCTGTGATGAATAACTCTAAATAAACAGAAAACAATCATTATAATACCGGTAGCATACATATGTGTGCAAGGTATATGCAACATAATTGTATCACGAAAATGCAAAGTGTTGCTGACAACATGTGCAATTACAAAAACAAGTATATGCCAATGCAGATCAAGGCAGGAGAGATGGATCCAATCCGGCAGAAACAGGGCACCAAAACGGATGCGGAGACCAATATACTACAAGGGCCATAAATTCTATAATTAAAGTAATATATGCAATGAGGTAGGATATACCCAAACCATAACATACATATATCCATAATCCACTTACATGTCTATCAACGAAGACAGGGTAAGATAAGTAAAAGGAACATTTTCAAATGTATAATCTGTTTAGGTCTGGTCTTGGTGTAGCCCGTGGAGAATATATATACTTACAGTTATCCCATATATGGACTAAAATATGTCATAAGTCCAAAGACCCCCCCCCCCTTCCCAAAGTGGGAAAACACCCATCAACTCACCTTTCAGGGCAATAATTCACGATACGATACAATTTCAAAACCATCAATGCTGCAGTGACTCTGTGTCCTCTACATTCAATACCACTATTAGGTAGCTGCCAGTTCCCCCTAATGTATCTGTCCTAACCTGATGCATCCACGCTGACCTGGGATGGTTTGTGAGAATACCTAAATGCATATGTGCCACACACCCAGTGCATGTGCACTACCCCCATCCACCAAACCAATGGAGAAGGGGCACTGGCCAGGTGAAGACCCAACACAGAACAACGGCCTCTGCTGGTGTCCCCAAATTCCGCACTTCCAATGGAACTTCATGCAATGGCACGTGACCATGATGTTTAAAGCCACACAGCCACCAGAAGGAGCACCCACCCAATGCCAAGAACCATCCATCCTCTATGCCTAAACAAAGTTACAAAACTTTACATGTATTGTGCTCCAAACACATTAAGGTTAATTCTCACATAAACAATACAAGTCGATAATTGATCAAGAAACCACCTTGATACCAATTCTTATCTCTAAAATATATACTCCAGATAACTGAAGACATAGCAAAACATATAATGCCCATACAACCTTAGTGGGCCCCTTATGTATATTACGAAGCGTATTGATAACGCATGTGTAACAAAGTATGACGCTGCAGCTGTTTCCAATATTTACTGAGAATTATAAAAGATGTGGATCTATCTTTTCATCCTAATATCCTGCCCTAATTAAAAGAAAGACATAGGGATAACTGGGAGAGAGGGGGCCCACATACCTCATATTTTTCATTATTGCATGACACACTAACCAATCCCTGTCTATTGCAACAGTTTGTAGGAGAGCATGTTATTAATCCCTGGTGGACACACTGCATTGAGATGTTCTATCCAAAGGATCTCTTTCTGTAAAATACTTTTGTCCCAATTATCCCCTCTGGAGTCCTTAGGAGCAACTTTCAAAACAATTGTAGCCATCTCTAGTTAGCCATGGGGGGCTAGCTAGGTTTTTTTTTAGTTAGAGTTGGATAGCAGCCTGGAATGAGTCAGCCAGGTTAACTTTAGGTCAGGGCTGAGGGTTCTGAAGGTCAGTTCCCTGATACCTGCCACTGCTTTAGAAGCTTGAGAAGTTTCTAGAAGGCAGTGGGTGGGGGTGAGGAGGGACTGATCTGCATACTCAAAGGACTCTGACCAACCCTCAAGAAAGAGGTTTAGCATGGGGTCAGGACAGCCCTTAAGTATGAGAGAGCCTACTAGGGAATTGGTCAGTGTCGAGTGGAAGATGGAGTGAAGGCTGGAGTGTAGAGCCTGGGAGGGGGCCCAGGGAGGGGCCTACCTACAGGCAGGAGATGGACAGGAGGATATCTCTGCCTCACTTTCCCCTGAGAACAGATTGGGAAGCAGGGAAGGAGCCAGCCCAGCGAAAGGCCTAAAGGCAGCCACCAACCCAAAAAACTTACAGAAGAGACAGAGTGAGTAATCCTACACCCCTGGACTGGATAAAGGGGAGAGGGCAGTCAGGTGGGAAACCCAACTAGCTCCTCATCTGGGACTGCTTTGCTAAAGTGGCAACTTCAGGGTCCCCTTGCCCAGGGATTCCCTCGGGCAGCTGAGTGAAAAGGCAAATTCATCTGGGATCTGAGGTGGTACACCAGGAGGGCTGGAAAGCCCTTCAAGAAGAGACTTTGTTGTCTATGGACTTGTACATAGTTGCTAAGGAGTTTGTCCTCATATTTACAGTTTCCTGGGGCATCCCATACTCCCCTCAACCCCATCCAAGTTCAAAAATTTCAATACCCCTTAATAAAACTACAAAAAAAAAAAAGCTTGAGGACTGCTTACTGTCTCCAGTGTGCAAGTGTGGGAGAAAATGCATGTTGCCTGGCTGTGAAGGACTATATGGGGACCCAAAAAGTCAGTGACTCCTAAGGAGGTACTGCTACACAATGAACGATAAAGGTCCAAATGTCTGCTCACTGGAGTCACCATTTTACCATTTGCTGAATAGTATATACAGTCATTAAGTCTTTGTCTCAATTTTCTAATAGTTTTTTCTACATAAAACGTACTGCATTTACAGAGCATTAAATACACAACACCCTCTATGTTACAATCCCCATAAAATGTAAGGCAAAAAACTTCACCATTATGCAACAAGAATTGATTAATTATGTGTAGGGTCATAGACAGGGGTGGACTAACCATTCTAGCACTTGGGCACTGCATGAGGGCCCAGGGTCAGTAGGGGGCCCCATGAAATGCCCCTGGTACCTTTTTATAGGCTTTTTGGGTGTGCTTTGAGTGTGGGCAAGCACACAGGGGCCCCATGATCCCCTATTGCCCGGGAGCCCCATGAGTTGTCAGTCTGCCCCTGGTCATAGGTATGGGATGGGACACATAATGGCTATTAGCTAATCTATCATGGAGGGATACGGTTCTTCCAAAAACTATTTCCGAATGCTATCAATGCATATTCAGCCTTTTAGCATAAAAGGTCTGCAAACTGGTAGAACAGCAGAGAATTCCACATGGACCTACAATCCATGGATTGGGACAATACATGTGAACATTATTAGCCTCTTTTACCTCCCTGCCCTCGTTAGGATCATCTGTTTTTTAAGGAATCTAGATGTATTCTTTAATGATGCATAAAGGTTTTCATTCTACTATTTCTTTGGACTCCAGCACATTTTTGTAGCTCCCTAGATTGATCAAATATGGCAAACCTGAAGTTTTTTGCTTTACGAAAATCCAAAGCAGAGAACAATGTGTCTCCAATGCAATACAAAAACCATCCTATTTATAAGCATTTTATACGAGCCATTCTAAAAATGGTTAAAAACACACAGAGGTACAGTTGTACCGTTCAGCGAGCGAAGAATCTCTTTGTATTAAATACATCTAGACAGGTGTATACACGTAGCAGAGGAAAATGCTGAATACATTCAGAGTTATCTGTCGTGGTAGTTATCGTTCTAAATCCAACACCCAATAACCTTTGCAGCTGCAAAGGGTATACTGTATGTTTCATGAGATGGTGTTCCACTAAGACGATTCCCAAATTTTCATGTTGAAATAAAAAAATGTGCTTTTGTTTGCTAATGATTTCTGGCCGGGTCCTGCTGATTGGCTAAACGAATGACAGTAGAGAGCCCTGTGTTGGTAAACCTAGCCAGTGTCATTAGTACAGTGACAGTGCATATTATTAGCACTGATCACTGTATTACTGTCACTGGAGTTGTCAGCGGCAGTTAGTTCCCCAAAGTTGGTATCAGATTGCCCTTCATACTATCACAGTCCTACTATAAGTCACTGATCACCACCATCACTAGTATAAGAAAAAATAAATGCCAGTGTGTATATATATATATATATATATATATATATATATATAATTTGTAGATGTTATAACTTTCATACAAACCCATCAATATACACTTACTGGGATTTTTTTTTACCAAATACATGTAGCAGAATACATTTTGGCCTAAATTTATGAAGAAATTTAATTTTTTTTTATGTTTTATAGCAGAAAGTAAACAAAAAATGTTATAATATAAAAAAAACTTTAATCTCAGTAATGATTAAGAGAAAGCTCTATTTGTGTGAAAAAAAAATTTAATTTGGGTACAGTTTTGCATGACCTCGTAATTTCCAGCTAAAGTAGCATGGTGTTAAATAGCAAACAATGGCCTGGTCATGAAGGCTATAAAATGTTCCGGAGCTCATGTGGTTAATCTGAGTGCTGCTGTATTCAGGATTACAAGAGGCTGTGGGCATTCTGACACTGGGGAGGGACTAACTGTCACTGACATCCCCAGTGACACTAATACAGTGATCAGTGTGTTAAAACCAAGGGTTTAGTTAGTACACATTTGCACATACATGCGTAAGCTACAGAGTCTCTTCAAGGCACCTCGATATTCTGCAGTTCCTAACTCTACAAATTTCGAGAGCCCCCATAGTAGAGGCACATGTATTTAATGGATAGACTGAGGGCAAGTGAACCTGAGGGAGCCCACCCCTCCTTAATGGTAGTGGAGCGCACTGGACACCCAGCATATAGCACAATGGCAGCCAAGGTGTCCAGTGTCCTAACTAAATCCCTGTTTTTAACGCATATGGTTAGATTAATTTGGTTTGTTTGCAAGCA
Source organism: Staurois parvus (assembly GCF_062004578.1). Taxonomy (NCBI): domain Eukaryota; kingdom Metazoa; phylum Chordata; class Amphibia; order Anura; family Ranidae; genus Staurois; species Staurois parvus. The sequence continues at coordinate 4,318,792 of NW_028317805.1, read as the reverse complement.
GGCTGGTAAGTTAAATTGTTGAACCTGTAAGATGAATTGCTAAATCAGTTACTATGTGCATCACCATCAATTGTGCAGTCTGAAAAAGTGTTTAAATCACAAGATTAGCTATACAGAATTACGACTCCTTTGGCAAGTGAAGCAGCAACATTTATGTACTTTGGCTCTGTATTTAGCTATATGTCTGAAGTTAAGCCGCATATAGAATCTATTAGTGACTTATGGTGACAAGAAGAATGAAAACAGATTTTCTTTCAGGTATATCTAAAACCCAATAACAAAAATGTAATATAGTGCAGCTTACCAGCCTTTGGATGTAGTGGCTACATTACTTTTTTTTCAGGTGCAGGTATAGAAAATACCTGTTGATCCTGTAAGAATTTCAGCGCTCTTATAACTTCCTGTGGACTAAAATGAAATCTCATATAACATTATCAGCTTTCTTAGCCAACTACAAAGCAACACCACTCTATGTAATAGATAGAACGGGGTGCTGGCAAATATGCCCCTTTAAAAAAGAAGATGAACGCCTTAGATTACTATTGTGGAACAACAGGTCTCAGCAAGCCTATCCACTATGTCTTCATGAGCATAAAATGGCCTCCATTGATTGGACAATGTTGGACTTTGGAGGAGGAGTTGTTGCTGTTAGATAGAGGGAGGCAGTTTCACTGTATACAGGTGACATTGAGCTGTTAGGAAACTACAGTTCCCAGGGAGCTGTGCGACCTTTGGGGAGGAGTAGAGATATTCTTAATGAACTGCTCTGAGAGGCTCGGGGTACTTGGCACCAGGAGGAGGAAGAGAGCAGACTCCCAGGCTAAAACATTGAGCTGGCCAGGAATGAGCCCACAATTGTGACCTAATCGGTTACATTCACAGCCTGCATCTACAGTGTTTCAGTGCAGATCCACCAGTCACCTGCTGCATCCCCAGCATTCCGAAGCAGGTTTGCCAGAGTTCGAACCATCAATCCATGAGGGGCACCTCTGCCATCAGTATTCACGGCTGATTGGTGAGAGGGTTGTCAACCCGTTGCACATACTGCACAGCAGGAACTGAGACCCATTTAGTCCTCTAACACAGCCTTGCCTTCCTGCTCCCTGGGTGTTGCACTGCCTAATAATTCATTCTAGAATACAACCACAGCATCTATCCAGGATTGTCCCATTGACCCAGAACTAACTTTACTTCCGAACCTGTTTCATTTTCTGGTACTGTTGAAGTTTTCTGCAAACTAACTTCACCTAACCTTCTTCCAATAGCTGTTCCTTGGAACTGTATACAGACGGAAGCAACCAAGTTTACTAGCTGTGCACCACCATTAAGAGCCCCAATGATAGCTGGCAGAAATAATCCTTCAAGGACTGCACCATTCCGTCTCACATCAAATTTTCCCATCCATAATCCATTAGTATTGCCCTATCTTATAACAAAGTCTATAATGGTCACTCTAGTGTTCTAGTAGCAGTGTAGTCTCCGAGGGGGGATTATGCTTCACCTTTGACAAGCTACTTGGTGCACTTTTGGTGACCTTGGTACAGTTTAAGCTGATCAGGGTATATAGTGAGAACTTGGCCCAATTACCTCTTGTGTTGCTTTCTGTGTGTGGTTTAAACTTACTCTGTATAACAACTAGTGTTTCATAACATTTTAGTCAAAATTCTGTATTACCCTGCCTTTATTTGACTAACTTTTTCCAGTACATTTATAGTATTAATTTACCCTGGTTTTGTTCCCCTTAATGGAGTTGGGTGTGTCAGAGTCTGCAGTGTAAACAAGAGACAAAACTGTTTCAGAGGACTCATCAAGACAGCAGTTCCTGGGGGGGGTGCTATATAGAGATGAGGAGAGGTGGAGGAGTTTGCATCTCAAACCAGGAGAGTAGCCTAGGGTGACAACATTGCACATCTATAAAGACAGTGCCCTGCATGAGAGATGTCACTCATGGACAGGAAGAGTTTCTTGGCTAATTCTCCAGGTCCAAATAAAGGTCCAAGAGAAAAAACTGTTTCAGAGGGCTCATCAAGACAGCAGTTCCCCTGGGGAAGGGGGGGGGGTGCTATATAGAGATGAGGAGAGGTGGAGGAGTTTGCATCTCAAACCAGGAGAGTAGCCTAGGGTGACAACATTGCACATCTATGTCACTCATGGACAGGAAGAGTTTCTTGGCTAATTCTCCAGGTCCAAATAAAGGGAAGATAGCCTGAAAACTAATGCAGCCACCACAACTAAAGACTGGTAAGCTGCAATGTATTATATTCTTGTTTTTTGGGGTTTAGATATGCTTTAGGTTCCACAATACATGTTTTCAATACATGTACAATGTATGCAGTATTAGAAGTGGCAAATAGGGGATAGAAAACATGCGGACAAATGACTTACAGGTTACAGAGAGAAACCACTGGTTAATTAACAAAAGGGCATGAAATCACCAAAGGGCATTTTCTCAAATAAACAAGCCATTATTGGGACACCAAACATGGTCAAAATAAACAGTCATATTGGTGAAAAGGATATCTTATTTATGCTTCTCTCTTCCTTAACTGTTTCTCAGAGCTGCTTTATATCAGTGTTCTCCAGCAAGACGAGAGCTCCAGACTTATTGGAAGAGGCGATTCTAGATCCTCCAGAAGTCCTAACTGTTCCGTCTATTAATCATTCATAAATCACAAAGCCAAAGCTACTCCTAATTATAGATTTCCCTTTGAAATGGGAAATCAAAGTGGAGCAAGACTGCAAACATTCCACTTCATCAAAAGCCGTTGCCTATAAAAGAAGCAATCAGATAGCTACCGGATTATGCCTAAAATCATTATGACAGAACCAATTTCCTCCCAAGGACAAGATTTGCAGCAACTTTGCAAATCGCCCAGGAAATGTTTTCGTCTTCGTGGCTCCTAAGCTCATTATAGGAAACCTCTCATAATGTTGCAAAGGCATTATGGGTAGGATTGTATAATTAAGAGATATCTCCAGTTCAATTCTAAGCTCACCGTAAATTTGTTTTTTCAGTTATGGGTGGATGCTGCTGGGCTGAATCAGTCACAGGCTCCTGGCATCTTATATTTATCAAGAGCAATAAGTGTGTTGCACCTTAAAACATGATTATCCTCCTACTATGAAGTCTTTCCTGCAGCTTAAATCATAAAATAAAGGCAGCGCTTAGAGCTAAGTGAATAATAAAATAATCACATTAATACAACAAACAAGCCCATAAAAATATTTTGAAAGTCCAACAAACTAGCTTAAGTGATAAATAAGTAAATATTTAAAAAGTCCCAAAAGAGAAAAAGTTTTCCACATGATTCCTCAACTCCAAAAATGTGCCACAAACCACTAGTGCAGCCTCCACCTATGAGAAAAGAACTCACCAGAGGGACTAACCTTCTGGTTGTAGGCAGGTCATAAAAGCCCCAATGTAAGCTTTTATTTGGAAAATGTATTGGTAATTTTAAATATCAAAATTTATGAGTTCTCCCAGAAGAGGAAAAGTATTTCACATGATGATTGCTCAACTCTAAAAACATGTCACATACTACCAGAGCAGCCCTCCACCTATGAAGAACAATTCACCAGAAGGGAAGTGCCAAGCTATGTTTATCATCTGTACATGTACCTCCGGTCTGGCCGTTTATAAGCAGCTGAACCTTTGCTAGTAAGTTCTTTTTTGATTGTTCATTTTAATAAACGTTATCACACTATTTGAGGCCTTTTTCCACGGGCTCTTTATTTCTGGGGAGCCTGTAATCCAGAAGGTCCTGGGACTGTGCCTAACAAGAACACATCTGCAAGTGACATCCCTGGATCCGTGATACAGCTTCTCTTGGAACCGATGACATCTAGTGGTCACCCTATAGATGACACCCACCTGATCCATTAACACAGTGGCTGGATATAGCTTCCATCCGGACAGATGACATCTAGTGGTCACCATATAGATGACACCTCCTTGCTCCAGTGATACAGTGGCTGAGTACCAGGGACAGGTCTTAAATGTCCCATGCGCTTTAACATGCGCTATCTGGTTAGTGCATTACTTGGCTATTCTTTATCATTTCTGAAATTCACTATTTCTGGCTCCTCACGCGTTGGAGACTGTATACGTATTTAGCACATCTGATGAACTTACGCCGTCATTTTGCCGATCCACATTCATATGGGATCTATCATATGTGTAATCATTGTTTAAGTTAGCGCTGCACTTTTATATTTTACCATTTACTTTGGAGGTTCACGAGGTGCCTTTTTGTGCCAGCAGCTACCCTATCTACATCCACACACTGCGCTCGATTTTATATATATTTTATATATAAGTTTATTTTATCAATTCACCAGAAGGACTAACCTAAAAGGACTAATGTAAGGTTTTATTTGTTTTTTTTAATCATTTTAAATAACAAAATACTGTACATGAATTGTCTCAAAAGGGAAAAAGTCTTTCACGTGAAATTATGATAATTCCTCAACTCCAAAAGTATACCACCAGCGGAACCCTCCATGTAAGTCAATTCTCCAGAGAAGATAACCTTCAGGTTAAATGCAGGTCCTACAAGGCTCACTGTATGGCTTTATTTGGAGAATGTATTTGTCATTTTAAATAACAAAATATATTAATTGTGGCGAAAAAGGAAAAGTCAGGTGAAATGATTACGAATCGTCAACTCCAAATATGTGTAACACCCCGCTAGTGCAGCCCTCCACCTATGGAAAAGAACTCACCAAAGGGACTAACTTCCAAGTTACAGGCAGGTCCTATAAGCCTTAATGTAAAGTTTTATTTGGAGAATATATTGGTAATTTAAATAATAAAATATATGAATGGTTCCAAAGGAGGAAAGTCTTTCACATGAAGTGATAAAGATTCCCCAACTCCAAAAATGTGCCCTCCATCTATGTGAGGACAACTCACCAGAGGGGCTAACCTTCAGGTTATATGCAGGTCCAATAACGCTCAGTGTGTGGTTTTATTTGGAGAATGTATTGGTCATTTTAAATAACAAAATATATGAATTGTCCCAAAAGAGGAGAAGTCTTTCATGTGAAACGATGATGATTCCCCAACGCCAAAAAAGTGCCACATACCACCAATACATCTATGTAAAAACCACTCACCAGAGGGGTTAAACTTCAGTACATATGCAGGTCCTGTAAGCCGTGTACCGGGGTGGGCTCCCCAGGATACAGTGAAGTCACGAACGAGGAAAGCAACCCCAACACCAGCTTTTGCCACAACAGAATTTTACTTAGATGTGGCAAATAAACACAACCACAAATTCTGAGAACATACAATAAATTTACATACACTCAGCCCAAAGGCTGAGACCCTTGTGCTGCACAGCACAGCGCCTCCTGATGGATGAAGGTAGAAGGTGTAGTAATTTACCTACTGGCGGGCACAACTAAGCTGCCACATCTTACCTGTTATTACCCTAAAAGCGCAGGAATCAGAGTATGGGTGTATGGTATGGGCTAGCCTGCGATGCAGCACAACAGCTTACAATCTTACACAAATCTACAGTATTCCCCCTCCCATAACTGGTCCTGTAGCACGTGCCTGATTATTCCTTCTGAGCAAAACGCCAGTCTGGCTTGAGTTTGTGGGATGTTATCAGCTCTCCAATGTGAAATGTCACTTTAAGTTATGGAGTCCTTCCAATGATCAGTAATAACACTTGTGACCTGACACAAACAGAGACCCTAACTAACTAACTATAGGCCTGGACTCAGTCTCTAGGCGCCAACACTGAAATGAGATGCGTGCACGATCTTACCGACCCGGGTCTTCTTTGCATCCGCTGGTGACTCTGAACAGAACAAATGTCTCTCCAACAAGCATGCGGTATCGCAGTGTATGTTGCTTTGTTCCTCTGCTCTCATCAGCATTCCTGGCAGCAATCTCCCTTTCTCTGAACAGGATCAGGGTCTTGGACACGATCAGCTTCACTTAGCTGAAGCTCTGGTTACTGAGGGATGTTCTCACACCTGGATGCCATCAGATTCTCTGCTCACACGGCTCCTGCATTCACCATCCTCCAAAACATGGCTGCTCTCGCTCTCCTTCCTGTTCTCTAAACTCTGTTTGAAAAACCCCACCTCTTCATGAATATAGAAATATCTATGCAGTCTGAGGCTGTGTTAGGAAACCAGTGGCATCTTGTGGCTAAACCGCAGAATGTCACTCCAGAACATTTAATTTACTCCACACAATAACTTACTGCACATAAACAATGTTCAAACAATGAGAGCTGTTTCCCCATCTCACAGTCCTATAAGGCCTCTTTCACATGGGCTTTCCGATCAGGTCCTCCTGCCCATTTTTCAAATGGATCCAATCAGAACCTCCATTCTTCTCTATGAAGCGGTGGGATGTGTCCGTTTACACCCACTGACATCCAAAAAGGGACGATCTGGTTGGATATAAACTGATAGGCAGTTTGTTTTTATCCGACCTCCCATTGAGGAGAGCAAGTTGCTCTGTGTCCTCTCTGCAGCAGGAGAGCGGACACAGACCTGTCATCTGCTTGCTCAGCAGGGATCAGCGGAGAGATTTCCCCCTGAGCAAGTGGATCCACTAAACGGGTCCGCCCATGTGAAAGGACCCCAAGTCTCAGTTTATGGTTTTATTTTTTAGAATTTATTGGTCATTCTAAATAACTAAATATATGAAATATCCCAAAAGATAAAAAGTCTTCCATATGAAGTGATGATTCCTCAACTTCGTAAATAGGACACACACAGCCAGTGTAGCCCTTTACCAATAGGAAAAGAACTCCCCAGTGGGGCTGACCTTCAGTTAATAGCAGGTTATATAAGGCTCAATATAAGGCTTTATTTGGAAAATGTATTGGTCACTTGGGGCTAGGAGATACTTAGATTTTTCACAGTTATTTTGAAGTGTGTGCAATGAGGTGTGATTTATTTATTTCTCTTTTCCAGCTGCCTGAAGATGCCAGATGGTCATTTAAATTACCTGTATGTTTTCAAAACAAACAGTGCAATTTTGTATGGACTGACCCTATAAGCTATAGACATCACACATTTAACCGTGACTGTTAAACTTACATTAATATGTCAAAGCCTTACATTTACTAAAATTTACCCATATATTTCAGTGTGCAGCTAGTTTAATTTTCTGTACAATTCTATGCACTATGACAACCTGAAGGCATTCTGTACACCGTCATTGTACAGAACTCCCCCAGAAAGTTCATTTTTTGCTTGTGCGATTGGCTCGCTGCTTTTCCAGAAGACTGCACTAAGATACAAGTCAAATTTTAGGAACCCCGTGCAATAGGAATTTCAGTTTTGATTAGATACTCCCCAAGGGTTAATTACTTCTAAACAGATACAGACATTGCAGCTTTACTCAAAAGAACACTGAGCATGCACCAGGTGATTATACGGAACTAGTGCCTCCCATTCAGAATCAGTATCCAAAGGACATAATGGATCAAACAAGTATTTCTTTAGAGCTACAAAAGACAGGAATCTGCTACAGTGTATGAAAAATCCTACAATGCACATAAATCACCTAGAAGGGGTTGTTTATTTCTCAAAAAAAGTGGCCTTTTATGTTCAAAAAATTATTAATAAAAGATATGCGCTACTAATTACAGTCTAATAACACTGCATGAGAGTATAAAAAGTACAGTGAGCGCTCCAATGGTCAGCAGCTGAACATTCAAGGAAAACACATAAAAGTCCCAAAAATATATATATAAAGAAAATGCAGCGCTGTGTGATGTTACTATATTGCGGGCAGATATAAATAATAAATTAAACCAAAGCAAATGAATAAATGAATCCATGAATAAATCACAGTACAGTAATGGTGCTCGCTGATTCCCAGTGCAAAAGTTAGAAATGCGCACTAACCAGAAACGTATTAATAATACGCATGTGTATATGTTATTATGGAGATTCCCCTCTCTTTTCTGGTCTGGTAATGGGCAGGAGCTGAAGATAGTAGAGATGAAGCGCCCTCGTGTGGTGAAATGGAGGTCCAGCAGGTCACAGAAATCCTTACAGAAGTGTGTGAAGTGGAAAATTCCTCCTCTCAAAGGCTGGTGTAGGGATCAATCTGGGTCTGCAGAAGCTGAAAAGGCTCATCGCAGAAGACACAGGAAAGAACCCATAGTGTAGTAGGTTGATGGAAATGATTTTATTCAAGAAAAACAGGAGTGTTCAGAAAAAACTCACAATGGTGCCAGGTTTAATCAAATGACTGACCCTTTAAGATTAAAGATGGCCGCCAGGCCTCCACGTGGCACCGGCGGTGTAGTGTCAATGGCGTCCTGGGCTCCATCTGATGCGTTTCGTGCGCACGCACTTCTTCAGAGGTAGAGCTGAGGATCACCATGACCAGATCACTGTCTATATATATAGTGACTGGCACATGCACACTAGTGCGGCGCCATCTTGCAGACATTCTGACTCCGGCAAGATGGAGCCGCACTAGTGTGCATGTGCCAGTCACTATATATATGTAAGGATTTCTGTGTGCAAGGTGTGGAAAATGCGTGTTGCCTGGCTGTGCAGAGCATAGGGTACCCAAAACCCAGCGACTCCTGAGGGGACAGTGCTACAGACAAAAGAACAGGTCCAATATGGTCAAAAGCAGCAGAGCAATGAGCAAAGCACTAACTACAAAGTACGGTAACACAATAAGCAATATAGAATCTATCTTGTACCAATGTGACTTCAGGAAACTTACTTTTGATTGGTCGCTATGGGTCAATGTAATTTGTACATGTAGATGCGTTCTAGCTACTAAAAAAACAAAATCAGACTTCTTCCAAAAACAGAATTTGCTATTGTTTCAATGTTGACAAGTTTCATGAATAAATTACTATTCTAAGTTCCGAAAACACTCCTTTCCTAAAAACAGACAGCTATAGAAATCCACAAATTTTCTAGAGGAAGCAATCCTTTAGTCAGACAGAACAAAAATATTTGCTCATTATTTTCCAATTACAATGTGAATAGTCAAGACTCAGCAAAGAATTCTGAATAATTCAAGAAAATGGGTAGAACTGTCAGCAAAAAAACAGTAACAAATAATGTTTATGTAAGTGACAATAACATCATGACAGTCTACCAATTCTAAAAATACAAAGTTATGATGCCTACACTCACACAATATCAGGGTCTAGATGCTTTTGGTGGAATGATTAACTAAATTGCACAATTAGGAATGTGCAGTATTTTAAAAAAGTGGGATACGGTAAGGGTCATATTTGTATTTTCTGACAGCTCCATGTCAGCACAGCTGGGTAAGGGCCCTGCCCCCTGCCCCCTGCCATGTTTCCAAGACCTAACTCATAAATTTGCTCCTCTACCTGGCCGGCCTAAAGGGCTGGTTGTCCGTCCATGCATGTGGGTTTCAGCTGGATGTGGTCCCTGGTGTACCAGCTAAATGACCCATAATCCAAGCTTCCCTGCTGCTGGTCCTCGTGGGGCAGCTTTTATCACGGCGGGGGGTCCGCTGGCTACATGTGAAGTGGGTAGAGTCTCCTCTATGCACTCACACCTGCATAGTGCCAGTGTTTACAGTCAGATGGCAGAGGTTGAGTGAGCTAAATGAAAAAATGCTTTGTTCCAAATGAATGCTGAATTGCTGGCTATTGTTGTGCCTTGCTTCCTGGAGCCGCTGTGCATACCCTGAGTTCCTCCACAGATAGTACTCTGCATAACAGGTGTACAAAGCAATACTTTGTCTGTTCACACATGGCATTGCCTGTTGGTGGCTTCTCATATTGTGCCATTATGCCAACCCCCTCTAAAGACCAGCATTCCTAGAGAAGGCAGAGGAGTCACCTGTGGATGTCTACTGTAGCCAGCATTGCCTGTTGGAGTATAGAACATCCTTTTAATATTTGTTTGTGGTCTCCAGTTTCTCACAAAAAAGATAAGGTCTTTATGTCGTCAATAATTCCCTTGGATGACTTGTGTACATTGCAGAATATTATTGTAATTCTGATGCATATTCCTACCTTTTTTGTTGCTTTTTTTAACAAAAAACTTTTCATCATGTCCTGTTCTCTGGAAGAGCGAGATTTGGTTCATTAACCACCGGGTGACTTCAGGGCTATGGTTGGAAGCTGAAGTATCGACATCCCTCTAGCAGTGATTAACCCTTTAGGATTTGTTACTAAGTAAGTTATTTTCTACTTCATTAAATTGAGGTTTTTTTGTTTTTTGGGGTTTTGTTAGCTGTTTTAAGCAGCATGCAAAACCCTGTGAAAGGATTATCTAGTCTGTCAATGAGCAGTCTCAGAGCTTTCCCAAGCAAGACAACCCTCTTCAGACTTTTCAAAAAAGAAGACACAGATAAACATGAATGTAAGAGTTTCACTCACCCTGTGGTTATGTGTTCTAACAAGGAGCAGTCTCATAGCCTTCCCATGCAGAACAGCCTCTTTAGAATTTCCAAAGGGGAAAATACAAATGGACATGATGATATGAATCTTGCTTTGTTCAGGCAACCACAAATGAGGATGCTGACACCCAACACGTTGTCCCATTCAATAAGTGGCCAGTGCACTCAAAGAGAGTTGTTTCCACTCACCCTGTTCTGGTGATTAGAAGTCTCATAGCAATGCCAGGCAAGACAGCCTTTTCAGACTCTATGAAAGGAAGAGGCAAATGAGCATGACTACGTATCCTGCTGGTTTAAGCAGCCAGGGATAGAGATGATAGAGATGATGACACCTAACAGGATGTCCCATTCAATAAACACATTGTCAATACACTAAAGGAATGGTTTCCACTTACCCTTTGAAGGGTTATCTGCTTTGGCAATGAGAAGCTGCCTAGTCTTCCCAGGCAAAGCATCCCTCTTCAGAGTTTCCAAAGTGGACGATGTGGGGGGACATGACTGCATGAATACTGCTTTGTTCGAGCAACCAAGGATAAAGATGACACCTAACAGGTTGTCACATGAGGCTAATACACTCTAAAGGAATGTTTTTACTCACTGTGAAAGGGTTATCTGATCTAATCAATGAGCAGTCTCCTAGCCTTCCAGGTAAACAACCCTCCTCAGAATCTTCCAAAAGAAGATTCAGGTTAGCATGACTGTGTGAGCCCTGCTGGTTCAAGCAACCAGGGATAAAGAAGTTGACACCTAACAATGTATCACATTCATTGACCATATGGACAATACATTCTAAAGAAGTTGCTTCCACTCACCTTGTGAAGGGGTCATATATTCTGCCAAACAGCAGTCTCAGAACCTTCTCAGTTAAAGCAACCCTTACCAGATTCGTACAAAGAACATGTGGACAAACATGACTGTACGATTCCTAGACAGTGATTAAGATGATGGTGACCAAGTTGTCACAATTAATCATGTGGTCAAGCCACTCTAAAGGAATTGCTGAATTCACCTTCTGCAAGGGCCATCTGTTCGAACAATGCCCAGTTTTCCTTCTAGGGCCATTATAAATGGTCTCAGAGCCTTCTCAAACCAATCAATCCTTATCAGTACTTTCTGAACAAGATGAGGATGACCTTTGTCCAGGTTGTTGATGCCTCCTTTTGTAAGGTTGATGAAATTCCTTTAAATAGAATCCAAGCTTTGGAAGTATTTCAAGTGCCTCCAGAAGACGGCTTGACAATTCCCTTATGGTGACTGAATCAAGTGCCTGTTCTACAAGATTGGAGTGTGTTGTCACAACATGATGTCAAGGGTTGTGAATCACCCCTTTGGTCGGTGTGTCCCTTATGGGATTGGCCAGATACATGACTTTACCATTAGGAGATGCTGTGGCCTTTAAGGATGTACCCAATAACTGCATTGTTCTTGATCTTGGAAGGTGAAGTCTGAATTAATAGTGGTCAGTTTGATGTTCAGCTTCAAGTTAAACATCTGTTGAGTTAAAGGAGACTGGAGTTCAAGAGTCCATTTCCACGCTTACTCCAGAGAGGGTAACTTCTGCATTTCTGGATGGGTGTCAAAAAAAAAAAAAGTACATAATCCAAGAACTCAGCAAAGAGCTTCATGTCAGGATGATTTCTGGAATTGTGCCAACCTGTACATGTTTTATGGGCACTTGGTGGTCCCTCCTTGGACATAGGTAGAGCTTTGGTGACGGACACATAGTCACCAAAGGCAGGCATTTCAGGTCATATCTGGGAGATCTTTCATCCTTCACATCTCAGATCCAACAGGTCAAGTAGACTCAGTTGTACTCTCAACCCTATCAAGTTGGGTTTTTGGACTGGTAGCAGTCAGAGGGCCGATGTCTGAAGATATGGCTTACTCCCTGTATGGAAGTGAGTCAAAACGTTTAGTTGGAAAAGCAGAATATTTTGAGATGTCATTCCCATCTGAAAACCTAGTGGCTGGTGGTGCAGTAAGACACCATTAAAGTAGAAGTTAAGAACTGAATTTCAGTCTCTCCTAGCCTTCAGTGACCTCATCCAAGGTGGACCTGTCCTGATGAAGTTAGCACAACGACTGTGGCCTACATCCGGAAACAAGGCGGCACTTCTTATCTCCCTCCTAAAGGAGGTTTCTCTGATTCTAGAGTTGGCCCAAGTCAATATCCTGCAGCTATCTGCTGCCTATACACCCGGTCAGAGGAATCTTTAGGCAAGCAATTTGTCCAGGACAGTCCTGGAGGACAATGAATAGCCCAGACTGCTGCTAGTCTTTTGAGGAATAACGAGCTTGGTAATCACTTCCAGAGGTAGACCTGTTCACATCCTCAGTCAACATAAAGTTGCTTTCTATTCCAGGGTCCAGCATCCACAAGCCATGGGGGTGAAGGTGCTGAGTGGATCTTCAGGACATCTTATGCCTTTCTGCCTCTCCCTCTGATTCTCAGTTTCCTGCTGAGGCTGTGGCAGGGGAAGGTGATAGTTCTGGTGGTGATCCCAGATTGGTTGAAGGGGCCTTGGTACCCTCTGCCCCTCCTAATGAGTGCCAATGATCCACTCTGGTGGTATTCCAGATTAGTTGAAAGCGCCTTGGTACCCTCTTCCCCTAATAATGAATGCCAAGGATCCACTCCCTCTGCCGGTAAGATCTAATTCTCCAAAGTCACATTCTGTCAGGGCTCCAGGGTATGACCAGAGGTATGTGAAGTGACGCAGGGAAACGCAGGCTTCAGATATGTTATAACAATGTAATTTATTAACACTAACAATACATAAACGCAGTGCAATACTAAAACATAACACAGTGCAAACGAACCAAACCAAACCACCCACAGATAACAAAACATACAATGCAAGCGTCGTCAGGCAGGCCGGGTCAATAACAATCGGGCAGGCAGGAACAGGAGGAGCAGGCAGAGAGTAGTCAGGTCACGAGCCGGGTACAGCAACTAACGGGCAGGTAGGTACAGGGGGTCAGGCAGGGTCAGCAACGAATCAGTCAGACAGGGACAGGGACAGAGATGCAGGTAACAAGATACAGGGGCCCAGGAAAAACACACACCAAGGCCCAGACTGCAGGTCTGGCCATCCCTTAAATACACCTGCATAATCAGCTTCAGGTGTTTGGCTGGCTGCAGGGTTGAGTCTCTGATTGCTGAGAGCACCCGCTGGCCAGCCCTGGTACTGCAGCCCACAAGGCAGGTGAGTCCCACCATTACTGGCAAGTCTATTCCTGACAGTACCCCCCCCTCAAGGAGCGGCCTCAGGACGCTCCAAACAGTCCTAGCTGGGCAAAATGTTCCACCGCCCGGGTCTGGTAACTGGCGGGATATCAAAGACTGGCACATCGGGCAGGACTCCGGGCAGCGGCACATCGGGCAGGACTCCGGGCAGCGGCACATCGGGCTGGACTCCGGGCAGCGGCACATCGGGCTGGACTCCAGGCAGCGGCACATCGGGCTGGACTCCAGGCAGCGGCACATCGTGCTGGACTCCGGGCAGCGGCACATCGGGCTGGACTCCGGGCAGAGGCACATCGGGCTGGACTCCGGGCAGAGGCACATCGGGCTGGACTCCGGGCAGAGGCACATCGAGCTGGACTCCGGGCAGAGGCACATCGAGCTGGACTCCGGGCAGAGGCACATCGAGCTGGACACCGGATCACCAGGCGGAGCAGCAGGCACCGGGCCCCCAGGCTCCCCGGCGGGCGCCGGGCTCCCCGGCGGAGCAGCAGGCATCGGGCCCCCAGGTGGGGCAGCGGGCGCCGGGCTCCCAGGCGGGGCGGCGGGCGCCGGGCCCCCAGGTGAAGCGGCGGGCACTGGGCCCCCAGGCAAAGCGGCGGCCACCGGGCCCCCAGGAGGGGCGACAGGCATCGGGCCCCCAGGAGGGGCGACAGGCATCGGGCCCCCAGGTGGGGCGACGGGCATCGGGCCCCCAGGCGGGGTGGCGGGCGCCGGGCCCCCAGGCGGAGCGGCGAGCACCGGGCCCCCAGGAGGGGCGACAGGCATCGGGCCCCCAGGTGGGGCGGCAGGCACCAGGCCCCCAGGCGGGGCGCCGGGCCCTCAGGCAGAGCGACAGGCATCGGGCCCCCAGGAGGGGCGACAGGCATCGGGCCCCCAGGCGGAGCGACAGGCATCGGGCCCCCAGGCGGGGTGGCGGGCGCCGGGCCCCTAGGCGGAGCGGCGGGCACCAGGCCCCCAGGAGGGGCGACAGGCATCGGGCCCTCAGGTGAGGCGGCAGGCACCGGGCCCCCAGGAGGGGCGGCAGGCACCGGGCCCCCAGGAGGAGCGACGGGCACCGAGCCCCCAGGCGGAGCGGCAGGCACCGGGCCCCCAGGTGGAGCGGCGGGCACCGGGTCATCAGGCACGACAACGGGCATCGGGTCACCAGGCATCAGGTCATTTGGCTCGCCAGCGGGCACCGCGTCATCTGGCAAGACAGTGGGCACCGAGTCACCAGGCACGACAGTGGGCTCCGAGTCAAGGCTCTGAGACAGCGGGCACCGGTCATCAGGAACCGGATCGTCTGGATCGACAGCGGGCACCAGGTCATCTGGCGTTGGATCGTCTGGCTCGACAGCGGGCATCGGGTCACCAGGCATGACAGCGGGCACTGGGTCACCAGGCATCGGGTCATTTGGCTCGCCAGCGGGCACCGCGTCATCTGGCAAGGCAGTGGGCACCGAGTCACCAGGCACGACAGTGGGCTCCGAGTCAACCGGCATGACCGCGGGCACTGGGTCAGACATTGGATCGTCTGGCCCGACAGCGGGCATCGGGTCACCAGGCATGACAGCGGGCACTGGGTCATCAGGCATGGGATTGTCTGGCTCGACAGCGGGCATCGGTTCACCAGGTATGACAGCGGGCACTGGGTCACCAGGCATCACAGCGGGCACTGGGTCATCAGGTACCGGATCGTCTGGATCGACAGTGGGCATCGAGTCAACTGGCCTAATAGGATCATAAGGCTGGATCAGTTCATCAGGCTGGGTAGAAACATCATGCTGGGTAGAGACATCAGGCTGAATGGAGGCATCAGGCTGAATGGAGGCATCAGGCTGAATGGAGGCATCAGGCTGGGTAGAGGCATCAGGCTGGGTAGAGGCATCAGGCTGGGTAGAGGCATCAGGCTGAATTGTGGGCGCCGAGGCACCAGGCTGCACCACGGAAGGCAGGTTCTCAGATGGGAGGCTGACCGGTTTGGATACTGGCAGGATGGTATTGGTTGGAAAGAACTTTCGCCTTTTCCTGGTTTTAGTTACCAGAGCAATGTAAGTAAGCGCAGGTTTGTAAACGGATGGAGCAGCTGGAGACAGAGAAGAGCTGGAGGGTGGAACAGGGGAGGGAACAGTTGCTACAGAGGGCTTCTTTACAGGGTTAAAGGCAGGATAGGTGCAGCGAGTGGGAACAGGGTACTGACATGCAGTAGATAGCAGGGTATACTGGGCTGTAACTGGAGGTGCTGTTGGGAATGCAGGAATAGAGCTTTGAAGAAATAGATTAGAAGCAGGACTGGGTTTTTGCAAGCTGACTGAGGCTGGGTGTAACAAGTCTGACCATGTCTGCAGTATGGGTTGAACAAAGCTCAGCTTACACAAAGCCTGTCTGACCAAAGACTGCACTGCGTTTATACAATCCATTAATACCTGTGGTGAACATGCAGCATAATGCTCCAAGAAGCAATCCACATCATCCTCTAATAACCATACCAGGGACTCTACCTGGTCTGCACTAAATGGTGGCAAAAAGTCATTCCTGCTTTCAGGGGTACCAGATGAAGCCAACTCTACACAAACCTGAATCAAAGGTTGCACCTCAGAGAACTCTGTGCCCTGATCTACTAGAACATGAGCGATCCGTATACATTCTAGCAGTTGATCCCAGGTATACTCCCTCAGAGCCTGATAAGCATATTCTCTGTCATCAAAAACCAGCAGATATAAATACACAACCTCATCAAGATCCATCCTTCCCAGCAACAAGCCAAGATGGCTTCCCTGTGCAGCCACTTCTGGTCAGGATTGGCCTTGGTGTAATGTCAGGGCTCCAGGGTATGACCAGAGGTATGTGAAGTGACGCAGGGAAACGCAGGCTTCAGATATGTTATAACAATGTAATTTATTAACACTAACAATACATAAACGCAGTGCAATACTAAAACATAACACAGTGCAAACGAACCAAACCAAACCACTCACAGATAACAAAACATACAATGCAAGCGTCGTCAGGCAGGCCCGGGTCAATAACAATCGGGCAGGCAGGAACAGGAGGAGCAGGCAGAGAGTAGTCAGGTCACGAGCCGGGTACAGCAACTAACGGGCAGGTAGGTACAGGGGGTCAGGCAGGGTCAGCAACGAATCAGTCAGACAGGGACAGGGACAGGGATGCAGGTAACAAGATACAGGGGCCCAGGAAAAGCACACACCAAGGCCAAGACTGCAGGTCTGGCCATCCCTTAAATACACCTGCATAATCAGCTTCAGGTGTTTGGCTGGCTGCAGGGTTGAGTCTCTGATTGCTGAGAGCACCCGCTGGCCAGCCCTGGTACTGCAGCCCACAAGGCAGGTGAGTCCCACCATTACTGGCAAGTCCATTCCTGACACATTCATCCATCACCTGACAGACTCAAGCTCATGACTTGGGTCTTGAGGCAAAGGCTAATAGATCTCAGGGGCTCTGTAAAGGTTGTGAATACTCTTATGAAAGCAAAGAAGGACAGCACTAACAGTGCCTGTAGTAGGATATGACATAAATTCACAGGATTACTGCTGATCAAGGTTTTACACTGGGCTCTCCACAAGTCTGCCACATTCTGAAGTTTCTGTAGGTGGGGCTTGATTTAGGTTTATGCATAAGTGTGATATGGGACCACATTTCAGCTATCTCTGCCTTCATCGGCATACAGTGGGCATCCAACACTCAATTATACTGTCCTTCAAGCTGCAACTTGGTTGAAACCTACCTAAGGGATTGTTTGTAAAGTGGGATCTCCCATCGGTGTTGGACTTGCTTGCATCAGATGCCTTCAATCAAAGTGGCCCCTTGTGGTACCTCTTGCCAAAAACTGCTTTCCTGGTTGCAATTACATCAACCAGAAGAGTGTCCATATTAGCTGCCTTGGGGTTTAAAGAACCCTGTCTTGTATTTATCCCGGAGAGGGTGGTACTCATGCAGATGCTCAAGATCCAAGATCATGCCTAAGTGGCCTTCATCATAGTCCATATCACATGGAAAGTTATCCTTCCTATATCCCTCTTGAGAAGTACCCAAGAAATTAGCTCATCAGATGTTAGTCAAGCTTTAAAATTTAACATCAAGGTGACATCTGGCATCAGGAAGTCGGTGTCCTTGTTTGTTATTCCAGGTGAAACGTGTAATGATTTTATGGTTTCCAACAAGATTATTGCCTCCTGGTTGGTGAAGCTCATCTCCTTGGCCTACAAGTTGAAAGGGTTGACTGTGCTGGGGGGGAATCACTTCTGTCCACCAAAAGGGTCTCGACTTCGTTAGCGGCAGCAGGCTGAGTGTGCCCAGTTGAGTTTGACAGAGGCATCCTGGCTTTTGCTTTTTAGCCAGAATTGAGGAGTGTGTAGCATTATCCGTCTCCTGTGTGGCTGGTTAGTTCCCAGCTGTGCTGACATGGAGCTGTCAGGAAAACGGAAAATTGAATGACAGATACTTACCGCAATTTTCCTTTCCTGACATGCTGCATGTCAGCACAATTCCCACCCAGCTTGGTAGGACTAGTTATAGAACACTGAGGATGCAGGTGGGCTCAAATTTATGAGTTAGGTCCTGGAAGCATGGGGGGGGCTTACCCAGCTGTGCTGACATCGAGCATGTCAGGAAAGGAAAATTACAGTAAGTATCTATCATTCAATTTTCCATTTTTCTGCCCCTTTTCTCAGGCTGTCTTAAGTCACTGTGCTTCTACTGCAGTCCAGCGCCTGGCCTTACCATCACACTAACAAGATCAGATGATATAGCCAAGGCACAATATGATTGAACACAAGGCATCTTAGACTGAAGACGCTTAAAGAGATAGTTTGCCAACTAATTGACAACTAGCATAGGGCAAACAATCACCCTACTCTGATAGCAGATTATTTTAGGTGTATGGATCCAAAGGGGGTGAAATACACAGAACACAGGGGCAGCAACATTAAGGAGATTGTTGTTTGGATAGAAGTAGAGATTGAGGAAGTAGCTTGGATTATAGTGAAGATTGCGGAGGAAATTTGGAAGGGAAGTAGTGATAGTAGCTGGAGAGAAATTCAGATTTCTAGAGGTTTGATACACAGTATGTGTTATACCTGTATTAGGCTTAACAACAAAATACATTGTAAAAATACTGTTACTGTATTTGTAAATCAAGCCTGAAACTAATGTTTACAGACTTCATTCACACAGGCACTGCTGTCAGTGCTCCTGATACACAGAGCAGGATCTGGCTCAACCTAACAGCCATGCCCCACAGATTTTACCAGGATGGCTGTTCTTCCTCTAAAATCTGCAAGCAGGGCTGTGGATAAGGAGGTACCACCAGTCTTCCTGTACGGGGCCCAGGACAGGAGAGGGGCCAAGGAAGCTAGATGAAGCAGATATGGGTAGGGATGGTGATTGGCATGGCAAGAGGCAATTACTGGAACTGATCCCCTGTATGGCTCTCTCTGCAGCAGCTGAAAGCTGGCTTCTTCTCTTCTCCCTGCCACTGGCTTTCAGCTGCTACAGAGAGAGCCATACAGGGGATCAGTTCCAGTAATTGCCCCCCCCCCCGCTGCACCCATCACCCTCCCTGTGCATCTATTTCCCCCTGTGTGCCCCCACCCCCACAGTGCTGCTGACTTCCCTTCTCTCCTTCCCACCGGCAGCTGCAAGCACACAATAGAATCCTTCAGCATGGAGAGTGGGGGAAGGGTCCAGTAAATATGTCACATTTACCAACCCCTTCCTTTCCTGAATAAACAGTGATCAGTACTGATCACTCACTGTGCTCATTCATAATTGAAGCATAGTAAAAAATGTTTTTGTTTTTTTTTTGGGGGGGGGGGGCTTTGCCAGTTTGGCTGTATGGGGCCCTGTGGTTTCCAACAGCAGCCCTGTCTGCAAAAGCAATGGGTTAGCAAGCTTCTCCAAACATCCTCCACCCCTACATATACTGCAAAGCCCAAGGCCGGAGTCTCCAACATCTAGGTCAGCCCAACCCTAACTCAAGCTAGTATGCAGCTAGTGAATTCCACATGAAGTCAGAATGCCTCATCTGTATATTTGTTTGTGGTCATGGACTGCAAGTATTAAAGCCATTAGATGAGCAGAACAGCCAAGCAACTAGTATTTTCTGCTAGAATGATCAGTGTCACGGACGCGAGATCGCTGCCACCAATATGCGACGATCCCACGATCGCTGTCACCAATATGTGACAGGCGTGGCGTCAGACCCCAGCCCTTCTCACCAAACTCGTGATCGAAGGACTAGCCGATCTAAAACCGCGCTGTCACGTGCGTAACAATGCCACATCCAGCTGCACCCTGCACAACGATTTTCCAGCTAATTGGACCACAATCGATGTACCGGCAGTCTGAATGCGATTGTTACTGGGTCAGGTTAATTACGCAATTAACCCTTCACACTGCCACCACCTCCTTTTGTACAGAGAAAGAGGAAACTCGACGATATCAGCTATAACGCTATAATGATTGAGATAATCGTCTGTATAAAACAGTCACGGTTATACAGAGGGTTAAACAAACAGTAGCGTTCTCTTTAGAGGCAGGAATTCGTAAATTGCAATTAATAGCTATAGAAACAGTTCAACACTTTCAGAAGGAAAGATTTATTACTAAAAGGTCAAACTGGTGCAATAAAATATTTGCAGAAAAAGATGTAACTAAGATATATATATAAATATACAGAGACCAACAGCACAGCAAAGAGATATCAGAGAGAGGTGAAAGGGTTAAGGTACTTGCCAAAGTCCTGAGTTAGCAGATCCAAGTTTCAGAGCGAAAGGGCACAGATCTCCCCAGGTGGTACTGATGTTAAAAAGGGAGAGGTCTTCAACTTTCTCTCTTAGGCCTGACAGCCCATTTTTGTAGTTCCCTAGCAGGGGGTGTCTCTGAAATCAAGGACCAATACCCTGTGTAGGAAGGGATCGTCTGGGCGTAGACCTAAACTAGAGCCAAAATCTCTTCTAGTTCATGCTTTGGCTCATAACTTTCCATATGCATAAGTGACACTCCACCTGCGGGTAGATTATTATGCAGACACGTCTGAGGATTGATTAGATATTAAATCTGAAATTATACACTGCATGGTTCACAAGATCTACTTTTCTGCTTTCCTATGTATTCGAGACAAGGAGAGTGACCTACCAAAATGTTCGTCTTCTCTTAGCCAATCTGACGATATGTCCAGTTTTAATGTAAGTCTCTCATATTCCAAGATATGAGACATAGGGGAAAAATGGATTTTAACAAAGGTTATCTGGCCATGTTTCCTGGGAATGTTCTTTGAACTCCTGGGAAAGCTTGCCTTATCTTATACGAGGTGTTACATTGCACAGCTTCTTTGGACAGCTAGGTCCCAGCTCCCTTGGGGACTTTATAGCTCGGGCCCTGGCCTCCTGTGACACTCCTAACACACACACACACACTGGCCAAATGTCGCTGTGACTCTCAGAGAGGGAGGGGGAGAATGAGGGGGAAATATGTTTGTCAGGATGGTTAACCCCTTTGCAAAGATGGCGGTTGAAGCATAAAGGGTTGAACCGCGTCCATCTCTGTGTGTACGCTTGCTACAATCAGCAATGGCAGATTTCTAACTTGTCCCAGTCCAGGTTTCTAGGAGATTACTACTTTTTCCTGCCTTCGAATCAGAAGCAAAATTGTCAATAATCCATACTTAGGACTCTATATATCTCTATCGTTATAAATTATTGAAACATTGTTGTTTAAAATTCCTACTTAAACCCATAATACCCCTAGTGCAGTATTTCCATTTAATGAACCTACTGCTCTGTGGAAGGGATATACAAACACTCATAATCTGGTTAGTCAGTTACTAAGCAGAGGAGATAGCTGTGACATTTATTAAGCACTGTAACCTCTGCTGTGTATTATTTCGTAATCCCTAATTCCAGTTTAAGCTAATTAAATGTTAACTTGTCAGAGTCTCGCTCAACAAAATTACTTCATCTGCTAAGCTCATCCCATGTCACGGTTTTCTTTGCACGCATGTTCGGCAGCTGGAAACTACTGCTGCTCTGCCGATGAACTCTGTAATACTGTTAAATGCATTCTTTTAACAGTGAAACTTGGATTTGAGCTTAGATTTTTGTGTTTGTTTGCATGCTAAATGAAAAATAAAGCCAGACATGATGTTATATAATAATATATTTTGGAGTTTATTTTCTAAAACTGGGGAGTGCAAAATCTGGGGCAGCTCTGCATAGAAACCAATCCACTTCCAGGTTTCATTGCCAAAGCTTAATTGAACAAGCTGAAGTTAGAAGCTGATTGGCTACCATGCACAGCTGCACCAGATTCTGAGTGATCCAGTTTTAGTAAATCTCCTCCTGTGTACAGTATGCCTATTTAGGAACTTTTTACTTTGCTTTGTCACCATATAATATTACCTCCTTTTATTTTCAGTCCCTTTAAATACTGACATGATCAGGTGCAATTTGTAAAGTTCCAGGATCAAAGAGAAATCTGTCTAAAAAGGAAAATAAATTCTGGAGAAAACAAAAAGAATTAAATAACCTTGTTGAGAGTCTTCATTGGATTACATTCTTTAAACAAAATGTTTCCATGAATAGGTTGGTGACAGTAATTCTTGGCCCAAAATAGGAGTATAGATTGGCCTGATTATTTTTACCCTTGGTGACATATTGGAGGAAATAGCAGAAAGATTGCCACTGAGTTGATATGACAAATTTTGTTCTCAAGAGATCAGTACTGTTAGATTTTGGTGTAGAGGTCACAGTGCTGATCTTTCTAGTTCCAAAGGTCAAGGGCTGATATGACCATAATTCTCATTTTAATCCTAACCTTCCATGAAAGTCTAACTTACACCCTCACTAGAACCCTGACACTAATGCATGCTGTAACCATAACATTCACAGTAACCCTAGCCCACTTTGTAACCCAAACACTAACCCTCCCTCTAACCCCAACCCAAACACTATGCTGTTTTTGTAATCAGTATATCCTCCCTGTAACCCTAACACAAATCCTTCTTGTATCTTGACATCTTGACACCTAATGTAAACCTGGGTTCGGAGATTTCAAAACATCTGACCACCTGCTGAAAATGTTATATTGTTCACAGATCTCAATAGCTTAAGGTACACACAATAAGTTAAAGTGGCATATCCCCATCCATCCCTTCCATACTCCTTATATAGCTCCATCTGAAATTTCACTCAGAAACACAGTGTCTCTGGACCTAACCAGATTTAAAGTGAACATGTGGCCAGAATATGAGCACTTCCAGCTTCCCTCTCCACCCATGCACACATAATCCGCTCTCCTCTTTACTCTCACAAAAATGCTGAGCTGCAAGAGAGAGTGGACAGTGCATGCATGGGTTCGGCGGGGGGGCAACAATGGTTGAATATCAATACAACATTCCCTTTAAAGTACCTAAGTACTAACTCTGTTCCTAGCACAGTTGCAAATATAAGTCTACATTGTTTCTAGTAATTCCCCCCAATGTTTCCACAAGTGATTAAAGGGTATATTCACCTTTAAAGCCATTTCCTAAATATGTCTTCATGCACTACATTGTCTCTAATATATTAAATTGCTGTGTTCCATTCCCCAAACAAATGTTGGGAATACAACAGCATGTACTATATAGTATTGTGTGTTAATATCACTTGACCAGTAGATGGCACTGTACACTAAGGTTACTAGTTGTGCATATGTGTAAAACCTGTTGGTTCTCTCTCCTCTTTTCTCTCTTCAAAACCAAGATGTCTGCTGAAATGTGTTCTGTATGTTTGCAACTTAAGCCACACAAGTAAAACAGAGTTCTGCCTCATCACAAGCTACCAGTGTCTTCTCTAACACATAACCAACAACAGACACCTCTTCAGCTGCTGACACGCTGACACCATTGTCCTACCTAAACTGAAGATGGCAGTTTACTCTTACAAAAACACTGAGCTGCAAGTGAGAGTGAACAACGCATGCATGGATCGGGAGAGAGACCGACAATGCTTGTCAATGTTGGTGTAAACCTCCTGCTCTCCTAACTAAAAAAGTGATAATACAAATAGCAAAGAGAAGCTGCTAACATCTAATCATATACCTAATGATCAAATGAGCAAGACTGAAAAAATTATGTAGCGCTACTCAAATAGTATATAAATAAATACATCACATACCATAAACACATATAAATAAATGTGATTCATAGAAAGTGACGAAGAGTGAAAAATATCATAAACATGACTTGATCCACATGGGGTCCAAAAAATGACAATAAAAATATTATAAGTGTCTAAACATAACCTGATCCTCTAGGGATCCTTTGTGAAGAAAGTGGATTATAATACACCAAAGTGATGGTAATAACTGAAGTGTGTATACCAATACTCTCACCGAGTATGGCATATAAGTGAATTGATGATAAATTGGATCTATGGTGATGGTGGATATTCAAACCAAAAAGATAGAATAGTCCAAATGGGACTAATATGTGAATACTGTCTTATATCAAATGTGCACACTTACTTAATATCAAAAAGCAAATACCCCCACGAAACAAATATCAACCCAAACATATAACTTGTGTTGAAAAAATAAATAAATAAAAAAAATGACAATAAAAAAATAAACCCAGAAGTGGAATGACCGTGTCACACTAAATACGAATGAACATGCAAAATAAACGCATGACACTAAAAAACTATATATATGTGAAGAAAGTCCAAATTGGTGCTTAAACACCACGCAGTCCAATGAATAAACACTCGTGCACGTGGATAGTGGATGTGCGTACCACAGAAGGATATCCACAAGTAGCTGAAATACCCGCTCACTTCCTTGCTTCGACCCACAAGAGTCAAAACAACTTTAGGATCACCAAACTGGATCCTCCATGTACATGATTCCTCTGTCACTGCGCACCTCTCCCTGTAGCGATCTCCCCCTCAGGAATATATGTAATGGTGGCGAAATCCTCTCCAGGTATACAGGTGTGGTATAAGCCAATATCTCAGTAGAAAACATAAGCAGAACCTCCCATAGTGTATTACCTTTTATTATATGCAGAATAGAGCAAAGCCTTCCAAATTTGGCACTCACATTATAATCATGGATAAACAAACATTTAGAACCTCATGTTCTGGATGTACTTGCATGGGTGTAGTAAAATGGCATCCGCGCCGGAAGTGCATCACTGCATGCCTACACACATTTATTAATATGTGTTTATGATATGTGATTTATTTATTTATATACTATTTGAGTAGAGCTACATAATGTTTTCAGTCTAATGCTTATCAATGGAACTCCAGGGATGCACATCCAATGTTGGGGGCGCTGTCCTTCACTCTTGCAAAGACGCTGATGTGCCAGAGAGGGTGGACAGTGTGGGTGGGAAGGAGTCCCGGAGTGCTTGTTCTTGGATATCTAGGGCCACTCTTCTAGGTCTGGGTGCGTCCTCCCATCAGGACAATAATATCAGCAGTTGAAGAGGTGGGTGTTGGTTTGGGGAATGAAGCACAGCATTTTAATATATTGGGGACACTATGGTGCATGGGGACCTTTTTGCGAAGTATGTGTAAAGGTGAACTTACCCTTTAACACATTTTTTTCCTGCACATCCAGATCTACTATCAGAATACTGGCAAGCAGTTCATCAGTGAGTTGTAATTATTTTGACAGCCAGCTATAAAATGTAACCCCTACACCACAAATGTTGATAACACCCACGTTCAACCCAAAAAAAAACACAGACTAACAAGTGAGCCTGTGCCCATCAGTAATGCTCCTTGAAGGAATCTTGACAATACACCTGCCATAATGAGCATACTCCTGGGATCTCTTCCTGTAGGAGAAAAACACCGCTTATCTATTCCATTATCCATCTACAGCAACTGTTTCTTAACATCGCGCCCTTGGCTATTTATAGTTATGCAACTAAAACAACCGCTGCTTCCAATTAGTCGTAAAATGCAGTTTTGCTAGGAACCTTGAATGCTTCACATTCACTATTCAGTTCATCAAAGGCTATGAATTAAACATAAGAGCGACGGGGAGATGTTTGTATTAAAATAGTCACTGCAAACACATATTCTTAACCAATGGTGAAGTACATGGAGTAAAACCCAGACTACCAAGAGCAGTCTATGTGACTACAATGGAATCAAAGCTGTCTACGCAACCACCCAGGGGATCTTCAAATATAGCTATACAGCAGGAAAGCCCATACGTCATATGCAAAGTCAACAAATTCACAATTTTATAGGCATGAGACTACCTTTGTTGAGGGTACAGTTGCTTTTTTTGAGTTTTAACACCTTGAAGCTCTATTCCAGCTTGGACAAAAACGAAACAAATGGATGTTCCAGAAGCTGTTAAAAATGAAAAAAAAACACTCTGCTTACTATACTCACCTTCTCTATAGTGCTGTCACCCACTCACCAATCCAGTGCCTGGCCTCTTCCATGTTAAATGGTGCCCAGCATATTTCAAACCACTTTCTGTGAGCCTAAAGCATCAAGACTTAGGAAGTCAATGGCCCACGCAACGGGTACTCTGACTTTCCTGAACTGCATGCTTGTTCCAGCATAGTGACAAAGATAGTACTGGAGCCAGTGACGTGCAGGCAGATAGCTTTCAGAAGTCAATAAGCCATGTCAACTTTCACATTTCTCGTCTCAGCACAGGTTTTCTTCAAAGCTTTCATGCCCAGAGGTCATTGATGCCTAAAAGACCAGACCAAATTTAGCAACAACAGCACATGTTGGTTAATTAAATAATAACTAAAATAAAACCAGCAAAAAAGTGGACAATGTCAGAATACCAAACAGGCAGAGTAGACACTAGCCTATGGGCTCCACAACAATGGATTAAAATAATATTGATTTAATTTTGAAATACAATTGCAATGAAGCTTTCCTTAGTTGTTTACAAAAGATATAAAAAAAATGAATCAACTCAAAGAAAGGAAAACTTTACATTAAAGACTCTATAGAGAAAATACTGTATTAATGTAATCTACCCAATAACAACTTAAATTACCCAAGCCATAGACATCAGGTTCACAATACAGTTTGTCTCTTAACAGCTCATCTTCTTCCAGCCGTCAGTTTGTAAGAAATTTTTGTGCAACCTTCGTAATGTAATGTACAGTAGTGATGGTCATCTCCATGTAGCTGCCGAC
Organism: Staurois parvus; assembly: GCF_062004578.1. Taxonomy (NCBI): domain Eukaryota; kingdom Metazoa; phylum Chordata; class Amphibia; order Anura; family Ranidae; genus Staurois; species Staurois parvus. The sequence goes on along the minus strand of NW_028317805.1, from coordinate 4,292,008 downwards.
ATGTACACTACTTAGTTCAATGGTATCCCACTAGAGAGCACGCACAAAAAAACTCCAGAAATGCAGGGGGGGGGCAAGGTTTTTACTGCCTAGGGGCTTCCACAGAGTTTAATCTGTTTTTGGGTGCTTAACCCCTTTGCGCCGAAGTCACACAAATATGTTGCCTCACAGAACTGGGCTTTTTTCCGTGGGGCCGCACATTTGTGTACCTGTCTTTCTGTTGGGAGCATGCCACACAGCACACTCCCAGCACAAAGACCGGGGTGTCACTGAGAGCCCTAGGTCCCATTCTAACAATCGGGACCCTGGAATCCCGATTCCGAGTCACATGATCGCTGTGATAGCCTCTGATTGGTTATCACAGTGATCAGTCACTGTATAGCCCGCCTCCCTTGTTTTTTTTTCTCTATGAATGGAGGAGAGAGATACATTGTATCTCTCTAACTCCTGGCACAGAGAAAAAAAAATGTTTGTTAAAAAAAAAAAAAAAAGATAAATAAATATTAAAAAAATAAAGAAAAAATACCTATATCAAGGTTTGATCTAGTTCAGTGCCAAAGTAAGTGTTTGGGTCAAGGTCAGGGTTAAAGGTCAAGGTCAAAGGTCAGGATATTTTTTTTTATTATTATTGGTATCCGTGTCAGTTAGTGTCAGTGTGTTTTAGGTATAAAAAAAACAAAACAAAATGTGCACTACTGTTTCTGGTCTGTACTACGGGTACAAACAGCAAATAACATACACATATATGGTATCGTTGCCATCGACAAGAGCTGGAAAATTTATTTTGGGTTGTTCTTTGGTGGTAGGTTATGGTAGTAACAAGAGACACACAGCTAAATTTAAAAAAAAAATTTGTTTACTATTTTGGGCCAGTTTTCCTTTGATAATAAAAACAAATCAGAAGATATCTATTACCATTTACCACCAAATGAAATCCCAATTTGTCCTGAAAAAAACAAGGTATAATTCACCTGCATGTAAAAAGTAGTTGTGATGATATGTACGGTTTTACTAAAACATGTCAACGTTGCAAAATTGTGCTTAGGCATTACGATTTCTTTTACTGTTAGGCGTGAAGGGGTTAATATTGCAGTAAGCAAGTATTTCCTAAAACAACAAGAAGGACACAAGGGGGAGATTTACTAAAACAGGTGAGTGCAAAATCTGGTGCAGCTGTGCATGGTAGCCAATCAGCTTCCAGGTTTTATTGCCAAAGCTTAATTGAACAAGCTGAAGTTAGAAGCTGATTGGCTGCCGTGCACAGCTGCTCCAGATTCCAAGTGCTCCAGTTTTAGTAAATCTCCCCCATAGAGTACGTTTTTCAGATATTTATTTATGCTCTAGCTTCAATCCTAAGATAGGAGTACTAAAAAGAATATTATGAATATCTTAACATAGACATAAAAAACATAAGTGCCTAAGATAAAACTTTCAATATGATTACACATCTTTCACAAAAGATGAATATTGTACATATTACAAATGTAAAGGTTACATTGAAGGTGAGGTGGATTGTATTATTCCTGGCGATAGTGACCAGTGAAGCAGTGATCCCAACAGGTGGAGTATTATTTTTTCATTATTTGATGCCCTAGCATTGATCTGGCCAGCTCATACCTGTGTACATATTACCTGGAGTATTAGCCCCTGCTACCTGCTCCCTGTGTGGTGGATTGATGTGATCACTGGCTCCCTTGAACCCTGGGTTTTTGCACTCACTGAAAGCAATAAACAAGGACTTACAACTACCTGCAGTTCAAATATCCTCCTGAAGAAGCAGGGCTCCCTGCAAAACACATCAAGGATGTATTTTATCGTTCTCCCTGGATGGGATTATCACACCATGTAACTCTTTGGTATGTTGTTATTACTTTCAAATCATACAAAATCTTAGGTGGTCTGTGTGACTATTTTTGTGGCTATTCCTGTTTAGGGATGGTGCTGGCCTCACCTGTGGATGGGATGATATTATGTAACTGTAGCACCCTCCTAGACAGGTGCTAGGTTTAGATGGATAGATTTAGTGTGTGTTTTGATAGGTAAATTTAGTTGCTCAACTGTAGTCAGTGTTGCTGTTTGTTAGGTAAAAGTATAGTTTGATCACTGTACTCAGTGAAGCTGCGTGGTGACGCTCTCTGGGACACCACGATCACGTGGTCCCTGCTTGACAGGCTCTCCTCTCCTCCACAGCTTCCCTCTGAGCGGACGGGCCATCCATCTGGATACCTGGCATCTTAAAGCTTGTGTTTTATATATATATATCCTGTTATGCACCATCCTTGATTAAAGGTACACCCCATAGAAAGGTGTTTATATGATTACACATTCCACAGCCCTGCCTGGCTCTTTTTCTATATTCTGATAGTCAGATCTGCTCAATGTGTTCAGCTGCTGCTAGTCTGAGAGCTCCCTCTGCATCCAGAGAGTTTGAGAAGTTTCTGGATGATAGGTGGGGAGCTATGCAGATAGAAACATGAATATTGATACAGCCCTGACCTATCCCAGAAAGGGAGGCTCTGATGGCATGCTGGGAAACTGTATATAATCGGTGAGCACACGGAGCTTGGGGTCTTTTTACTGGAGAGAATTAGTCCTGCCTGGAGGGGGCACGCTGCCCTTCCAGGCAGTGCTGCTATGTCTGCTGTTGTGAGGCCTCAGGTGGGTGACCTGAGGTCCTAGATGCTTAGATCTAGGAACAAAGAGAGCTGACTGGGGGGGCTGTCTGCTGAAGATCTGGTCTGGTATCACCCGAGTAAGGTGTCGCTTGGAAGTTGAAGGGAGGTAACCAGCTTTCCTTGAGCCTTGTGTGAGTACAGACAATTTTAGCCACTTCCCGTCCGGTCCGTGTATATAAAAGGCTGGACAGGAGCAGTGCAGGAGAGAGTGGCCATTTATAAACTTCTACCCGCTTCCCTGCCTGTGCGCTCTCCCTGGGAGCGTGTGGCACCGTGATCCGGAGCCTGCTGTGTCCAGATCGCTGTACTGGACCTCTGTATGGGGTCCCGATCATGTGATCACTGATTGGCCAATCAGTGATCACATGAATAGTAGTAAGCAAGATGTCACTTCTGACATCATTGCTTACTACTAGTGAAATTTGTGAATGATCACAGAGGTCATATGGTACAAGGCTATTCACAACAGCCTTGTACCATGTGACAAGCTGTGACCAATCAGAGCTCACACAGCATTTCTCAATGGCTGCAAGAATGCAACTAGAGTGAAGGAGAAATGATTGCTTTTACAGCCTTTAAAAAAAAATTAAAAATCTTTATCACCCCCCACAAGTAGTACACTATGGTGACAATGTACTGTCAGGGTGACAGTATGTTAAAAAAAAAACATAAATAATAATCTAAAAAATTAAAATTAAAATGTCAATTTCTTGAAAAATTATAATTTTTGGTAATAAACTAATTTGGATATTTTTTTTTACTAAAAAGATAGCTGAATACATTTTGGCCAAGATTTATGAAAAAAGATTATTTATTTGCAAAATTTTATAAGAAAAACACTTTTTTTCAAAATGTTTGGACTTTTTCATTCATATAGCAAAACAATAAAAATCCCAGTGGTGAATAAATACCACAAAAATAAAGTTTTATCTGTCTCAAAAAATGCTAAAAAATTCATATGGGTACAGTGTTGCATGACAGCGCAATTGCCATTCAAAGTGTGATAGCGCTGAAAGCTGAAACTTGGCCTGGACAGGAAGGGGGTAAAATGTCCGGACTTGAAGTGGTTAAGAAATCTTGGGGACCGGTGTGCTTTTGCCTCCCCTCTGGTGCTAGAGAATCAGCTGTTAAAGGGGGACACAAGCTGCTGAAGAGCTTTGTCCAACTAATCTTCTACATAAAGGAACTCTGCTCTTAAAGCTCTAAGAAAGATATTTATAACTATCACTACTACTACCACTGCTACCTTAACCACTTACCCTCCAGAGGATTTACCCCCCTTCCTGACCAGGCCAGTTTTTGCGTTACAGCGCAGCGTTACTTTATATGACAATTGTGCGGTCATGCAACGCTGTACATAAATTAAATTTTCATCCTTTTTTTCCCACGAATAGATCAACAGCCCTAGATTGATCATTGAAGAAATGCACGAATGAGCCTATGTTCCTGGCTACAGGGCAAAGCTTGTGGGAGTAGCGCTACATGACATTTCTGCATCTTGTTGTTACTGATATAATAATATATCGCTAGTACAGTTTGCATTTGATATCACCCTTGCATTTGTAATATGTATTCATTATCTGTCAAAGATGTGTAATCATATTGAAGGTTTTACATTCAGCACATATGTTTTTTTATGTCTATGTTAAGATATTCTTAATATTCGTTTTAAAGCTTGTATCTTAAGAATGAAGTTGGAGTTTAAAAGAATATCTGAAAATTACAAAAATACAGTATGTTTCTCTGGCGGATAAACATCAAACTTTGCATGAAAATTGACAAAAGTGAGAGTGAAGCTTTAGCTCTGTTACAGCAGGTTCATGGTGAACATTCCATGAAGAAATCAAATGTTTTGAATGGCATAGGCGGTTTAAAGAGGGGTGGGAAGATGTCTGCTAAAAACGCCAAGGATGGATGCGAAGATTGAGTGTACAAATAATGGCAGAAGAATTGAATATTCAAAATAAACAAGTGTAGCGCTAAAAATTATAAATATATTAGTCCACATAAGTAGAGGTATGCAGGATGAAGACTGAATCCATAAGTGACAATCTGTGCAGGTCTAGGTGAAAATAGCAGCAATAAAGATCCAGTGTCGGTGCTCCAAAAAAGTATGTAAATACGCATTAAATCAAACAGTAGAGGTCCCCTTTATGAGTTGGATATGATCCTGGCCAAAGATAATCCTCCTTCTGTATAAAGTTGGTGCTGTCGGAGCTCACAGGTGGTAAGAGATCCAGTCAGCCAGAGGTCCCCTTAAAGGGATGGGTGGGTGTAGAAGCCTGTGTGACAGGAACTCCCTTCTCTGGATACTGTGGTGGGTTGGATCAGGTGGGCTCTACAAATGAATTGCTCCGCATAGGAAGCCATAAAAAGTGCCCATAGTGTAGTAGGTAAAATCAATATAATTTATTAAGTAGTAGAATTTGCAAATTCCATAAACCAAATAGGTAAATTCCATAAAATCAAATGAATGTGAGCAGCTAGTGAAACATGGACTATCCGTCCAGAAAGAAAGATGGCCACCAGGCCTCCACGTGGCTCCGGCAGCGTGACGTCACAACGTATTGGCTCCTTCTAACGTGTTTCGTGCGCACGCACTTCTTCATTCTTCAGAGGTGGATACCAATGAAGAAATGAATATGAACAGAGAAACAGTGCGGCAGATTCTAAAGGTAGATTTGAGAATGAGAAAGATTTCCGCAAAGATGGTGCCTCAAATCTCCACAGAAGATCAGAAAGAACTTTGTCTTCAAATTTCATCCGATCTTTTGAAGAATGTAGAGGTGTTTGACAATTATTTTTTTTTTTACAGGGAATTAAATGGTCACACCTCTTATGTTGGCAGGGGACATGCTTTTCTACTCAAGCAGTGGCTGCTAACTAATAAATGAACCGTAAGACTTTGCACACCTTTTGTTTTGATGCACCTGGGATGCATTTAGCTGACTGAAGCTGAAAGTTCAGTTGGGTTTTAAAGCAATTTCATGGTTTTTTTTCAATTAAACCAGCGTTCTCCTCTAAAACTACTACCACGGTGTAAAAATATAATATCCATCTTGCCAAACAAGTTACTTAACTGCCACTACAATCTATGCACAAGATAATCATAATTCAATTGACCAAATGCGGCTAGCGTGACGGCTTCCTGCTAGGCGCATCTTAGGGGTCTAATCCTAGTTTGATTGAATTTCATTTAGTTTCATATAGCAATATAAATAATTGAACTTCAGAGCCTTTCATCACAGAATCCTGCCATTTACCGTGAAATTTATAGTTATTAGTTTTTCTCATAATCTGAGCACCTAAGCAGATGTTTCCAGCCAAGTTGTTGTATAATTGGAAGTGAGATATGTAGTCGTTGGTGCGTTCGGAGGGAAAATGCCCTGAGAGACTTTGCCAGCCTGCAGTATGTAATCTCGTCAACTGCGGGGCTATGCTGCGCTCAGCAATCTGCTGTCGTCCCTTCTTGACACAATGTAAACGCCATCATTGTTGTATTAAAAGTCAATCTATTTCAAGGGTTTCATTTCCAAGCCAGGAAAGGTTATGGATACAAATTACTGAGACATTTTTAGCGCTTGTCTCTGTTTTTTTAACCTCTTACTGTATTGTGATGGTTTATTAAAGCTGAACTCCAGGCAAACACACAGATGAAAAACATATATATGAGATGTTCTGTCCATCCAGCCCCGAGATTTACACAGCTCTGCCCCACAACACAGCCATGTCTATCGGGGGAAAGGAGATCGTATTTCTCTGCTGCAGTTTGCATTTTATCTATAGATCTCCTCCCCACCCACACTCTCTTGCTAGACAGTGATAGGGTAGGCAGCACACTGATGAACTCTGTCACTCTGTCTGTCCTTCTGTCAGCATGCTTCTTGCACTGCAGTACACTGGCTCCTTGTGCTGATTTTCCTTTCACTATATGCAGTAGACATCAAAAATCTGATAGCAAATCAAATTTAGTTACCTGCCCTGATTGCTTTAAAAAATGTATTATTGATCACAATGTTGCATTATATTGTGCTTGAATTCATATAAAAAAAGTGAATCATGGCCAGGGCCAGGCAGTAGACATTCAATTATTCTTAAAATAAAGTTCTTAAGCGGTAAATAAATAAGCTTTAAGGCTCCGTTCACATTAGCAGCAGTAAAATAGGGTTTTTTTCCTATTTTTGTTTGATTACAGAGTTGCTTTGAATGTTCAGAATTCAAGCCAAACCACTGGTACACAGTTCCACCTATAAATGTTATAAGTGCATATTTAAACTATAGGATTAGACCAGCGGTCTCCAAATTGTGGCCTGCGGACCAGGGGCAGACTGACAACTCATGGGGCCCCCAGGCAATAGGAGATCATGGGGCCCCTATGTACTCGCCTACACTCAAACCACATCCAAAAAAGCCTATGAAAGGTACCAGGGGCATCTCATGGGACCCCTCACTGACCCCGGGCCCTCAGGCAGTGCCAGAGTTTCCGAATGGTCAGTCCACCCTTGCTGCGGACTGAATACGGTCCTTTGCTTGCCTTTATCCAGCCCTTGGAGGACTATTCTTCACACTGGTATGGAGAACTATTCCTCCCACGGACACCAACAATGAGGCACCATTCCTGCTACTGACACCAATGATAGGGCACTATTCCTTCCACTGAAACCAAAGATGAGGGACCGTTCTTTCTACTCTTCCACTAATACCAACGATGGGGCACTATTCCTCCATTATTACCAATGATGAGGCAATATTGCTTTTTCTACTAACAACAAGTGCTATCGGAGCCGGAACAAGAGGTGGACAGGAGGGGTAGCTGCCCTGGGCGCAGTGGGGATTTTTGAGGGGTTGTGCCAGAATGGGTGATTTGGCTGGAAGAGATGTATTTTCATCACAATAGCTCTTCCGCATTTTTGAAGCAACACAGGAAATGACAGACATGGATTGGACACTGTGTGACTCTGAATAAAAAGTTGACTTTCCCTTAATCAAATAGGGACAAGCTAGGTGAATGAATCCATGGGCAGAGGGGAATCGATCAGTCATGACAGTACAAACTCCAGTATGTGAGTCCACCATTACAAGGTAAGGCAAACAAATAACACAGGGCATATAACTACACTAATACTATTTAAAACAACAAAAACATTTGAAAGTGTATAATGTCTTTAAATTAAAGTATATTAGTGACAGAAGAAGCCAGTTCAGCAAAGAGATCCAAAAGTCCAAGCCACATATGAATAATTATTGTGGTTGTTCCTCAGATTTTGACCTGACCAGTTTATTTTTCTTGTCCACTCAGAAAAGAACTTGACTAGGTCAAAAGGTGTGGTGGTTTTTTGTTTTTTTGTTTTTTTTTGGAGGGGGGGGGGTTGAACACTTGTGGTACCAGAAGTAAGATCCAGGATTAATCTGATTCTACCAGCCAAGTACCATTTCAAAGCTGTTTTATTTTCTCTATCTCAAGGAACAGCAATGTCAATCATGCTTCTATGGTTTGGACTTTGGAATTTATTTGCTGTGCCTGTTCTTTGCTCTTCCCATAAGATTACATGTGCCTTTAATATATTTCATGCATGTTATTTAGCTGCAGATATCCAAAAAGCCTTAAACTGTTGCTGGCCACTACCATCTTGGACATGATGCTCGAGGTAGTGAATGTGATGGTGCTGGAATCTTAGGTAGATGTTACTTGATACATGCGATTGGTTTTATCAAAATCATACTAGTACTATCCCAATGAGGCATCTAGGTTATATGTGGGCTGCTTACATACACCATGGAACTCCCACAGAAACCTCAAGATACAAATTCAATTGGTTAGGTCAGAAGAGTGTTATCAGGGCCTGGATCACCTGCTGGTGGCACTGTGGTTTCCAGAGTGGAAGAGTGTTGTTCCAGTGGGCACCAGCGGGTGTCTCCCAGTAGCTATCTGATCCCAGTAATCAGTCTCCACCTGATGCTGGCTGCTGGAAAGGCACTATTTATTATTATTATTATTATTATTATTATTACAAAGGGGGACAGAACATGTGACAGAACAATACCAATACAATGCAAAACATGAGGGGATTGAGGGCCCTGCTCTTTGGAGCTTACAATCTTGAAGGGAGGGGATAGTGGTACAGGAGGAGATAGCTGTGGGGGATAGAGTGGTAGGAAGAGTGGAGGAGGTCGGTCACGTTAGCAGGGGGTAGGGTAGGCTTCCCTGAAGAGATGGGTTTTCAGGGTGCGCCTAAAGGAGAGGAGAGTAGGTGATAATCTGATGGGTTGGGGCAGGGAGTTCTAGAGGATGGGTGACACCCTGGAGAAGTCCTGGAGGCGGGCGTTGGAGGAGGAGACCAGGGAACTAGAGAGAAGGAGGTCTTGTGAGGAGCGGAGTGTGCGTGCTGGGCGGTACTTGGATATTAGGTCAGTGATGTAGTTCCGGGCAGTATGGTGTCGGCTTTGTACGTCAATGTTAGGATTTTGAGTTTGATCCGTTGCGCAATCGGAAGCCAGTGGAGGGATTGGCAGAGGGGGGTGGCGGAAACGGAGCGGTTGGAAAGGTGAATGAGTCTGGCAGCCGTATTCAGGATGGACTGAATCGGGGATAGCTAGCAGCGAGGCAGGCCAGTGAGGAGGGAGTTGCAGTAGTTGAGTCGTGATACGATGAGGGAGTGGATCTTCTCCCCTTGTTGCTAGTCCCAGTTATGGCCTCCTTCTCTATCCGTCTCCTTGCAGCTCCTGGTTTACCCTGTTTATCTGTGTTCCCCATTTTTATATATTGTAATATAATTAGGTTTCTGGTTTGGTATATTGTCACTTGGTCTGTGGTTCGTGTCCTGTATATCTTCACTTTTGCTGTGTATTCTGTTTGCTGGTGTTGGATGGGTTTACACAGCCTGGCTTCAGTTGCCTAAGTACAGCGACACTGAACTGGTCACCCATGTACTCGGTATCCCTTACAAGTGGAGTGCCATTTCGAAATCCAAAAAAGAGGTTTAATTCCAAACATGTAGTAAACTAATATCCTGTGTGTTTCAGGGGCCACACTTTGCCATTACATTAAGGCTACAATAAAAATATATAAAACTCTTAGACTGTAAGCTCTAATGAGCAGGACGCTCTGTTTCCTCTTGTACTAAATTGCATTGTAACTGTAATGTCTACCTTCAAGCGCAAACTGTTGGCGCTATATAAATCTTGTATAATAATAATAATAATAATAATAATAATAATAAATAATACATTAAACAATTAATAAATGACTAAAAGATCAACATTGTGGATTGTGGACCTTCATGTAATCCTTTATTTTTATTCTAATGTTTTTATGATATTTCATAATATATTGTAGCTGAGATGAAGGGGGAAAACTGTAGCCCCCCAAACAATTTGACTTCTAAGTTTGTTTATTAGTTTACTAGATGTTTGGAATATAAAATGTGTTGCTGTGGTGCTCCAATCTTCTTACCCAACTATTGCATCTCTCCAGTAGACTGAGAGCTGTCACTCAAGTTTCTCCCCTGGCAGCTACAATAAGGATCCTTTCACACCAGCCACCACTTTATATTACAGCAGCTGGTGTGCGGTGCAGTCTGGTGGGTATCACTGTTCCTATTCTTTTTTTCTTTTTAATTGAACTTTATTGCAATGTCACAAAGACATTTCATTTCAAGTAAAATTGTCTGCCGTGTGGTGCGCTGAACAAAGTAGTACATGCACTACTCTTTTTCAGCACAATGCAATGGTGTGAATCTGGCACACAGGAGACAAGGCCTTGTCATGCAGCGGGACTGGAATAACTGCTCAGGGAAATCCCACTGTATGTGGTGTGAATGGACCCTAAAGGTTACTTATGGAGGTTTAGGGGAGGGGCAGAAGAGCTAGACCAGCACAGACAGTAATGAAACACTCCTAGAAGAAGAAAGGGCTCGCCTTAAAAAAGATCCTATATAAGCCTTACATTTTAGGCCACTCCATGGCCTACCTCGTAAACCCCACTCTGTGGTCAATATTTTTTTATGGTTACTAAGCAGACTATTGCTGGCTTTTGGAAGTCCCCCACTTTACAATTTGAGGAGGTCTGGTCTAGGATCCAAGGCTTCTTTATCAATAAAAAATGAACGGTGGTATTGGAGGATAATCATGATAAGATTCTCTCAGTTTGGCAACCTTGGGTGGACTACCACACAGTTTCCCATTTTACCACGAAGCTCACTAATCGTTGATGTGTTGGGATTTGCTGGGATGTTTGGGATGTGGGGGTCGTGTCTCCCGACTCTCCCCCCAGGCGAACTTATTTTCTTTGCTGGTCTGTTTCTTCTCTCTGTTCTCTTCCTCCTTTTTTTTCTGTCTTTTCTGAAGTGGGGGGTTCTGTGGTTCTTGGCCCTCTCTGGATTTTCTCATACTTTTTTTTTCTTTCTCTCTTCTCCCACATGGTTTGTTTAAAATAGACCAATTGCTTACCATATGTTGTTATCTGATCATTCTATGATTCTCAGGGATAATATTTCCTCAAGGGGGCGAGGCACTCTTTGTGTTTTTTTATGCCTTTCTTGAATGTATCTCATATATTGTATAACGTGACTGTGGGCTTTGCAGCCCTTTGTTTTATAAAGTGTTATCTGGACCCCCGTGTGGGCATTATATGTGTATTCCTGTGTTTCTGTAAGATGTCTCTTTCTCTTCTGTTGTCTGATGTCGCTTTGTATCATGTGGTTTGTCATGGTTTTATGTTTTTTTCATCATGTTTGATAAAACTTTTGGTACAAGAAGAAGACAGGGCTCAAAGTTACATTGCAATTCAATAAAAATAGTTTATACTTTTTTATCAACTAAACAGACTCTGATCTTTATTTTCACTGTATATTCATGCCAACCGTGTCAACACTGACAGCAACATCCTCATATTGATTTGTATGATCTGTGACATGGTACATTGAACATATCTCCTGTAATCACTACTGTCAGGAAAAATAAAGAATTAAAAAAATAATTTATGGAAAGAAAAAATAGCTACAAGTAAGCTTTTAAATATGTAATTTCTTTGTGCTTTAAATTGCAATTTTTCAGCAGGTGACAGGAGCACTTTAATGCTGAGATCCAATTCCAAAAGAAACGCTGTACCTTCTCCTAAAAAAGCTGGTTGACTGGCTGTCTTGACAACCCAAAGGAAATATTTTTCAAGTCACTAATCTGGAAGAAGACTTCAGATCACAAATTATTTAAACAGCTGCAATAAAATGACAGCCAAGCAGCTGACATTTTAAAAAAGAGGCCACCAATAGCAGCCTTCACATTTCTCTCAGCACAATTTTCTTTTAACAAGCACCTGTACTGAAAGACATACAGCACAAAGTCTGCCATTGCTGATCTGGTTCTTAAAATGCCAGTTGCCTGGTTTTCTGTATTTAGTATTAGTACAGTATTTTAGTATTTAGTAGGTTTTAGTATTTTGAGTAAACATGTAGCAGAAGTCAGAGCAAAGTCTAACCTCTTAATGGGAATTTTTCTTTTGGGTCTGTGACCAAAGGAGTGATGAACCCACTGGATTAGCAAAAGCACAGAAAATCAGTATTTTTAAGATTAGTTACATGAAAGGATAAAAAAAAGGTGAAAACTATCATAGGGAAAAAATATAAATTGTTTGTGATACACGGTGTTTTAGCAAACTAAATGTCCTCAATTTAAAATTAAGATTTGGATGTACTTTATGAACTCCAACCAGGGACTGACTTACTGGACCCCCCTTTAAGTAATGGACCCAGTAGATTAAATCATAAATTAAAGCTGGTGTTACACTAGTGGAATTACATTCAAAACTTTTCATTTCAAGAGTGTTCATTCAATTTTCTAATCATTAGTGGTGTCAAATCGACTTTCATTTTCAGCCATGGTAATGAGAAAATTCAAAGCAGGATGGAAACTTTTTCTCAAACAAATGAATTTTCAGCAGTTTATGTAGTTTTTGTTCAGTCCATTTGTCCATTTGTTCCAAAATTGAATGTTAAAAGTAAATAAAATGTTTAACTACTTGTGAACGACATTTGTCAAGACTTCAACAGAACTGAGAATGCTTGCACAAATTTCCATACAAGTATTTATTTAAAAAAATCTACTAGTGTATAACCAGCATAAAACCCCAAGCACTTAGCCCGAATCATGTCATGTTCCGAGTTTTCTCAGCAGGATCCTTCTTCGGGAACCCACACAGCTGCCTGGGGACATGAACTGTTCTCATTCAGTCCATCAATGGGAACCTTAGAGAGTCCCTAAAGACTCTACTGGTGGTGTGGTGACTTCACAAAGGGAGACGCCAACTTGACCAGTTGGCAAAGAGTCTGGACTGGATGACAGGTTTTAAATGCCTGGAAGGGGCACATTAGCGGGTCACATGATAGGTTTGGATCTTCTCCAGCTCCTCTGTTTTGTTTTTTACACCTGCATACTGGGTGGTCTGTTGTGCACATTTCAGATACTCACTTAGCCAGAGGATCAAGCATTGTCCTGCTGAGATCCTCTTGTCTTCTGCAACTGTTCAGTCACGATCCACCATATTGCTTGTGATCTCATCAAGAAGCCCGCTGGCTTTTCTGGGATCAGCCAGTTTGCCTCCCAATGACATGCTGCTAGGCATGCCTCCAGTCTCCTTTCTAAATAAAGGGCTATGCCTCCTGGGACATGTGACATGCATATCCCAGGAGTCACAGCAAGCACTGTGTATGTCATTTATCTAGGCAAGTGATGTGGATGGAGGGGTTTTTTACCTTTTTTTTCATTAAAACAAAACAAAAAAGATGGTGCTATTCATGCAGTGGAGGGGGGATTGAAGGAAAGTTCCCTTAGAGAGTGAGGGTCATCTTAAAAAAGGGATTTGTGAATTGGCAGGAAAGGAGTGAGTTGGAGGGATTCTAAATTTACCTGGAGATAGACTTTAATATTATGCTGGAAGTATTATAGTAATAATGTAAAACATGTAAAAGGCCACAAATAACTTCAAGATCAAAATGATAGTAATCCTGCTACATCTATGTTCATTATAGTTTTTTGTTTCTATTTTTTTTTTTTAATAAAGATCCTTTATTTCATTATGGCCAGATGGGTCACATAGATAACACAAGTGGGTTCCCAATTTAACCTTGCTGCTATAACCCCAAAATTGCCATTTTTCCATTGTTTGTAACCTATGTTTTCAATGATGACCTCATATAAACAGTTTATCCCTACAGCAAAGTGTACTATTCAGTTTTCACATCACTGTGAACATTGAAAGCTTACGCAGAAATACTACAATACAACTTGCAGGTAATATTTAAAGTGAATAGAAATTGTTATGAACCATCCAGCGCATCATGTTCAATTGACTGATCGCTGTTAAGCCATGATGATTAAGTCTGTAATACCTTCTATTCAGAAAGCAATTAGCCTCAGAAAGCTAAATGTATTTCACTTACATGACTATATTATTTTTTAATCTTTATTTTAAAAGCGCCATTCAGACACAAAATCAATAGTTTTAGTGTCCTTTTAGAATGAAACCACTGTGCATGTCAATAAAAATCATAGCTTAAAGTCGAAAGCAAGGCAATACAGTCAGCCACAGTTTAAATGTTTTCTTTCCACTAGTATATTTTGTGCATTCAGTTACTAAGAGATCATAAAAGAAATACCTTTCTTTTAACTTTTTCCAAGTGGTCAAATTACCACAAAATGCCAGCAAGCCCATCTGTGTGGTTGATGTGGCTGATAGGTGTGAATTCTTTCTGGGCTGACAATGCCTAAGGCCACACTGTATTCTCTATGACGTCTTTTCTCCTACAGGAATTTAGCAACAGAAAAATGTGATAAAAAGCTGTGTTTTTGCATGAGCTTTCACCATCTGGCATTAATGCATTTTACTGGTCAGAATGGTAATCTATTCTGGCCATTAGAATTTATTAATGTGCGATCTCGCCTAAAGTTAACACTTTAGGCATGAACGTTTAGGCACTTTGAAGGGTTATTATGTTCAAAAGCTCCTCTCCTGAACACTACTTTGGTGGGTTTTTTCTGCCTCTAAACACCCTTGCCTCTAAACTCCTATAGTGTGCATGGACACAGGCTAACATGGAGGGTCATTTGGAGTCCGAGAGAAAAAAAAAGCTCAAATGCCTTTAAAAGCATTGTTTTTGAGCTCAAGTATGCATGAGCTCTTAGAGCTATGGACATCAGTAGGATGATTGCACAAGTTCATACATGGAGCAAACTTTGACTGGTTCTTGATTAACAGGCTGAAATTCACTCCATGGCTGGCCCTGTGGCACCATCCCACCAAACATCCTTTAACTGAAAATTGAAGAAGACAGGTGGAAAATTGTCAGCCAAACAGAACGTACATCCAATGCATGAGTTGTTTGGGTATTTTGGCAGCTAACATTGTCCAAGAAATTCGTCCATCCCTGCTGTTTAGTGTGGATGGAGGAATCTGAAGGATTTTTTTTTCATTTAGGCTCAGTGAATAAAATCTATTTGTGTGTGACCAGCTTTAGAATTCAGTGGCATTGTAGGCCCTGCACAGACAGACACACTTGCCAGGCCATTATGATCTTGCTTTCCTTTGCAAAAGTGAGAAAAAAGGTTTTTGGGATATAATATAGTATGCAGAAAATATAAAGATCAAAATATATTCGTAAATTTGTACATTAAAAAAAGTGCACAAGTTAAACGTTCAGCCAGATGTGTATAAGAAATCAACTCTGAGATCAGAGGTGTTGGGGAAATTGTGCTAGCCCTCCAATGTTTGGCCTATAATCAATTTTAAACTTTTAAATAAAATCACAAAAATAAATATGTAGTCTCTGCATTACAGTCCTCTCCTGTAATGTCAAAATTTGGTGCAGTAAATAAGGCAGTAAAACTGCACCTCAGCTGACATCACTGTAGCACCCTCTAGTGTGCTACTAGAATAGCATAGTGTATTGCAGGTAAAGCCATTGTGTATGACTCACTGTGTGAGCCTGTGATTGAGGTCGGGTTACTGCAGGTCACCTGGATGACTTAACAGGTTGGGACTCTATCGCAGCCTACTGGCATTGGAGAACCATAAAAGCTTCCAGAAATCAGTAGGCAGGAAGGAGTGAAGACCTAATCTGCATATTTATGAGAGACTGGCCAGTCTCAGGCTTGGAAGCCCTGGTAGAATGATGGACCAGCCCATAAATATGAGAGAGTCAGACTGACAGGGGAGTCGGGGGGAAGATAGAGTGCTGAGGAGATTGTCAGTACCTGGGAGGGGTCCTTTAGGTCTGGGGGAAAGCCAGCCCCCAGGCTGGGCTCAGGCTGGCTCAAGAGGATACATTCAGCAGTGCAGCATGAATGGAATCAAGACCTGGAGCAGTGGGGCAAGGAGGACAGAGCGTGTACATCAGCACACCCTGGGATCCACAAGGGGAAAGACTGCCACGTGTAGAAAGCTTTCAAAGGACAGCGCTGGGCTCAACCATTTATCCTTGTCCTGGGAGATCTTCAGAGCAGTCAGGAGAGCTGGTAGTGTCTGCAGGCTGGGGGGCTAGGAGCAGTTCTACAGGGGAGAGGAGATATTTCTGCATGAAGTTACAAGAAGCTAAGCTGATTTTTGAGGGGCTGCAAGATCTGTGAAGACTGATGGCTTTGCAGGAAAGAAAAGAATAGTCCAGGATCTGTTTCTGTACATACAAAGGAAATTGTCCCCCTTTATCGAATCAAGCCAAGCTGGGCATACCATAATCCCTATTACCCTATCCAAGGTATCTCCCCTTATAAAATAACAAAACAAAACTTGCAGATTGCTCACTGACTGTGGATGCAAATGTGAGAAATGCATGTTGCCTGGCTGTGCAGAGCTTAGGGGTACCCACAACACAGCGGCCCTCATGAGTGTAGTGCTACATCAGCAAAAGGGGGGGGGGTCGAGAGGTCTGGGGGTCTCTACAGTCTTAGTGGCCCCTGCACCCAGAAATGACAGTAGCAAGGAACCTGTATGGGGAATTTGCTTGAGTATAGATGGCTTTACCTGGTAAGGAAACAAAAAGTCTTGGCAGGCTGTGTTAGGGGTGGGTGGGAGAGAGAGTTTTTGCACAGGGTGGGCTTTAAGCACAACTCTCCTATGGGTCTTCATCCAACATGTATTTTACCCTTTTTTTTTACTTGTTTTGTCCAGATGTCTTCAGGCTGGTCAAGTGATGTGCAAGGAGTTCTTTTTCTTCTGACCTTATGTATTGGTGGCGGGTAATCGATACAAAAGGCAGTGCTGATGTAATGATGTCAGCAACACTCTTTGCAATAATGTATGAGGGCACTGGTGATGATCTGCACTCTCAGGTTTTTGGGTTGAATGACACTAGGCACCACTCAACCCTAAAGACTGAGAACATCTAGTAGCAGAAAAGGAACAGGACAAAGCTAGAGTATGAATGAGTAAGACTTCATGCACACTGTGTGCTTAGCCCCAGTATATGACGTTACGGGGTTCAACACCAACTGGAGGGCATAGGCGCACCATCCAGCCCCACTTGAGGCTTTACGTAAGGGTACCTTTCTCGTGAACATGCTCATGTGGCCGTGGTCATGTGAACTCAACATTAAGCAGCATCCCGTGTTCAGAAGTGAGACATTCACCCTGTGCAACTGAAGATTTTTACTGTGAAACACTCCATCCCGTATCACTGCGCACTGTCTCCCAGAATGCAGCATTTAGAGGAGGACACTGCTGAGCCTGTGTTTCGAGCCACTAGCCCAGTTTTCCTGTCACCTAGCTCCCAATGACAGAGCAGGGGTTCCGAAGTAGACTGTGCGGGTGAAAGGAATGATTTTCTTTTCCCCTCAGAGACCCCCGGTCTGTGGAGAGATTCCTGGTTTATCAGCAGAATTCTGGGAACACCCCTTGAACACGGGAATAACGGCAGCTTATGTTCAGAGATGTTCAAAGTTTATTAGGCATTAATAAGATTATATAGACTACAGATAATAATAAGGGGGGGGGGAGCGAGTTTCAAAACTGTAACTTGTAAATTTCCATCATGAGCTAACTACATGAAACATAACATATACATTTCTTGGTACAAATTGTTTTGGCTAACTTTCTGAAAAACAGCCAGACAAAGACATTGTCAGGGTCATGTTAGCTTCTGTTGATACATCCTTGAACAACCAAAAACAGTTTCATTAAACTTCTAATATATCTGCAAAAAGCTAACTTAATACTTAAAATGGCGTATATTAACAAAATGGAAGTTATCTAGATCCTTTCAATCCCCTCTGAGATCATGAACCTGATCTCAATTCTTTACTTCATTCATCTTTTTGTACATAGCCAGATAACCTTCATTTGTATTTTGCGGCTTGGTAGCTCTAGCAATGCAATATAATGAACATTTAAAACATAGATATAAAGATAAAACAAAAAACAATATCATGACTATGCTTACAGCGATACCTTTCGTCTATGAAAAGATGGAACCAAATCCTGATCCTAACCAATCAAAAGGAGTCCATCCATCTTTTCCTATAGCTCTAGCTTCTTCCATCAAACCATCTACCTGTTCCCTGTGTTGCTTTATTATTTCATAATAATCTGGAACAGTCATTGTGGTATTATATATCCAAGTACAACATTCATAATCCTCTGTCATCTCACACAAACCTGTCAGAGCAGCACTCATGCTTTCAATAGCTAATTCTTGCATCTCCAGCTGTTTTCTAATAGCTCTGATCTCAGTATTTAGCAACCCTATGTCCTTAGAGTTCCTCTCCAGTATATCAATAATGTTGGTGTAATTATTTATTTTGTTCATGAGTGTTATTCCCCATCCCGTGTAGGTAGGGAACCATGACCAAACCTTATCGCCTGTAGAGAATAGATCTACCTTTTCTTGTTTGGTTTCCCTTTTCTGTCTCAGAGTTAGTTGGTATTTTGGGTATGTACTGGTTTTTACCTGATGTTCCTTTTGGTCTATAGCTGCCATAATTGGCACTAATTGGGCTACATAGCACCAGCCCTGGACATTACTCGGTATCCAAGGGTAACAGATCTTACCACAACAGATATAGGTATTGTTTCCCAAGGAAATCGGCAATTTTTGTATTGCAGAATGAAATTCAGGGGTGACAACAAGTGTAAAATAAAAAAGAAGTTTTCCAAACATAGTTTTCCCCACATTATCTTGTATCCCTTCTAAACTTTCATTCAGGGTTTTACCATTTACTTGCCAGAGTTTCACAGAAGAAGTTCCATCCCTCCTTCCAGGATCAGATATGTTTAATATGGACTGAGAGCACATTCCCTTTCCCTTGTGGGAAGTATTCCCCAGTCTAAAACACCAATCGGGGAGTTGAGTGACTCCCAGAGTTGGAAAAGATATGGTGGCATTAGAAGTAATATTGGTCAAACCAATACTTACATTCCCTTTTATTAACAAAAATATTTTGACTGGAACGGCCAGAAGAGGAATTTCATATGTGCTAGGATGTAACTTACTACATATCCAACATTTATCATAACCTGACTTTTGAGCATAAGCAGATTTAAACTGCATCATCAACATTTTTCCTGAAAAAGGATTGTTCTCTTCAAAACTTCTTTTTGACTTTCTTTCACTTTTGGTTATCTGGGTCTCATTTAAAACTAGTCCTTGACCACAGATACCTTTTATTAGGCCCAAGTCCTTAGGGTGATAAATACAGTTAGTTAGGATCCATACTGGCAGGAAAAAGAGCAGAGTCAGTGTGCCCAATAGGACCCAGAGTTTCAAAGCACCATGAGGGGCAGTAAGGAATGTCATCTTCAGGGTCTTTCTCACCGACTTCACCCACTCTTCGAGGATTTTCTACTTGTCCTTCACCTCCTTTTTCCATCTCGTGTTTCTCAGGTGTTTGGTTCACCTTCTTCATTCGACTAGCATGGATCCAGGACTGGGAATTCTCCACCAGAACAGCCGTTCTGGTAACCGCTATCACTGTAGTAGGTGGTCCAAAGGGGTAGCCTTGCTCCTTGTCTTTAGCGAGTTGGCGGACCACTACGACATCTCCCACTTGGAAAAGGTGTGTTGGATCCTGAAAAGATAAAGAAAAAGTGCGAGCAACATTTCTTTCAACCTTATCTAAACTCTGAATCAATTTTCTCACATATTCTTGTTGTACCAGGTCAAGGTCCCCTCTTTCTAACATAAGTGGCTGTCAAGCCCAAGGAGTGGGGAACGGTCTTCCCATTAATATTTAAAAAGGAGATAACCCTGTAGTCTTATTAGGTGTCATTCTTACCTCTGCTAGAATTGCAGGTAACATCTTCTTCCAGTGGGTATAGGTTCCTCCAGTGGCCTTCCTCAACTTATCCTTAATTGTCCTGTTCATCCTTTCTACTATACCCGAAGTTTGAGGATGATAGGGAATATGAAATTTCCAATCTATCTTAAGTACTTTTACCAAATCTTGACATACCTTGGCCACAAAAGCTGGTCCGTTATCAGAATTTATCTGCAGCGGGCATCCCCATCTGGGTATTATCTCCTGTGTAAGAATTCTGACTACAGTTTGTACATCTTCTTTATTAGTGACAAATGCTTCCACCCATCTGCTGAACATATCCACCATTACCAACAAAAACTCTTGCCTCTGTCCTATTTTTGGCATGTGGGTAAAATCTATTTGTAAATGGGTGAAAGGTGTAGTTGGGTACACTAGATGCTGGTGTTGTGATTTCTTTGGGTTCTGTGGATTGTTCCTTATACATGTAATGCACCTAGAAACATATTCTTTCACCAACCTAGATAAGCCTGTAATGTAAAAATCCTGCAATAATGTTTCACATGTTGTTTTCCATCCTCTATGTCCTAGACCGTGGTACTGTGCAATGAACAATGGGGCACTTGACATGGGAATGCATGGTTTCCCCTCTAAGCACACTAGACCAGAAGCTGGATCTAGTTGAGCTCCAGAACCATTCCAGTCTGCTAAATCGATTTTTGTAGCAAATTTTTGTAAATCTGCATACATCTGGTCATGTGGGGTGGTTGTGACGCTTGAAGTGAGCATAGGCATCTGCTCACTGGCCACCTGTTATTATGCCGCTACCTTATCTGCTAATGCATTTCCTTTGGCAATATGATCTCTGCGATTTGTATGTGCCCTGCAATGTAGAATGGCTAATGTTTTTGGTAACTGTATGGCTTTAAGTAGATCAGATATCAAGGAAGAGTGAGATATGGTTTTGCCATCAGCAGCAATGAATCCTCTTCTCTCCCAAATGACCCCAAAACCATGTACAGCACCATGGGCGTACTTGGAGTCTGTGTAAATGTTGACATCCTGTCCTGCAAATAATTGACATGCTCTTGTAAGGGCAATCAGTTCAGCTGCTTGGGCTGACTGATATGGGATTGGCTTTGCCTCGAGTATTTCGTCAGGAAGTTGCACAATGCTATATCCTGCATGGTAAGTATTATCATTTGGCCTAGAACATGAGCCATCTACAAACACATCTGGGGCCCCATCAAGAGCCACAGCTGACATGTCGGACCTAGGGGAAGTGTCTTGCTGTATGTGGGTTATACAATTGTGTTCTGGTGCCACTTCATCCTGTTCCCCCTTTAGCCCCAGTAGGGCATTCAAAATTGGAGCAGGGCCTGAATTTGCTGAAGAATATTTAATAATCAAGTTGGGATCAGATAGAAGAATCACTTCATATCCGCTCAACCTTTGTGCTGACATGTGTTGAGTGTGTATGTTTTTCAGTAGTAAGGACACTTGATGTGTGGTGTGTAGGGTAGTTTCATGTCCCAATGTGAAAGAAATAGCCATCTCTACCACCATCGCGCAGGATGCAACAGCTCTCAGACAAGCAGGCATGCCCTGAACCTGAGTTGGCACTACTTTGGAAAAAAAAGCTACAGGGCGGAGCTTGCCTCCATGTTCCTGAGCCAGGACCCCCGCCATGGTTGTACAATTTTCCCTAGCATAAAGATGAAACATTTTCTTATAATCAGGTAGTCCAAGACCAGGGGCTGTTACCATAGCATTCTTCAGGTACACAAAGGCATCAACCATTTCATTTGACCATGTGAGAATGTCAGGTGATTCTGAAAGTGTGGCAGACCTCAGAGTGTGATCATAGAATGAACAATCAGGTATCCATTGGCGGCAGTAACCAATCATACCAAGAAAAGTTAGCATATCCTTTTTTGTTTGTGGGCGGGGCAGACC
Source organism: Staurois parvus (assembly GCF_062004578.1). Taxonomy (NCBI): domain Eukaryota; kingdom Metazoa; phylum Chordata; class Amphibia; order Anura; family Ranidae; genus Staurois; species Staurois parvus. Next base: position 4,270,139 of record NW_028317805.1, on the reverse strand, counting down.
CACGAGAGCCGCAGCTCTTTTGTGACTGACATTCCTCTCACCATGACTTAGAATAAAACCAAGGTATTCAACCTGTTTTTGGCACCATTGCAATTTCTTTTTAGATGCTTTGTGACCATTCCCTGACAACCATTCTAACAGAGACCAACTATCCTCCTGACTGGCCGCCTGACTTGAACTACAAATCAATAGGTCATCTACATATATAATGAGGACCGAACCATTGGGAGGGGTCCAGGACCTCAGCGTGGTCTGGAGGGCAAGTGAGTAGACTGCAGGCGAATCTACATAGCCCTGGGGCATTCTACACCAGGTCATCTGGCGATTTTCATAATATAAATACAAATAGCGCCCTCGTCTGGTGGTCCACAGGAACCGAAAAAAAATGCATTTGTTAAATCAATCACTGTAAAATATTCTGCATCGGACGGAATGGAGGTAAGGAGTGATGGCACATCAGACACTATTGGGGCTAATGGAACCACCAAATTATTTATGGCCCTCAAATTTTGTACAAACCTGTAAGAGCCATCCGGCTTCTTAACAGGATTGATAGGTGTGTTGTAAGGAGAAACAGTTTCTTCTACCTTCTGTGGTATTCAGTTTATAGGCAGTAGCCTGTGTATTACTTGGTTCTATGTGACTAATGCTTTTTACATTTATCCAATCCCAAGCTGGATTATTTCCCAGAATACCATCAATGATCAATCTCATATCTTCCTGTGTGTAATTTCTTCCTAAACATGCCTTTTTTAAATAAGCAAGTGTACCTCCAGGAGATACTGTAGGCTTGGGACAATGTTTAACAATCTTATTAATATCTTCTAATTCTATGGGTTTTTTTAGAATTAGTTCTCCTGCTGTGAGAAAAGGTAGTGTCAATATAGCCAACTCCTTTCCTCCTACGGCCCCTTCATCTTCTCTTTTTCCCTCTAGTTTCTTATCCATGGATGTAAGCTGCATTCTAAATTCCTCCACATCTCTGCCCTTTCTATGACTGGTGTCACTTCTTCTCCATTGACCATCCTTTTTCTGTAATTTTATTATATTTACCTGTCCCTGTTCTTCGTATTCCAACTCTCCTTCGTTGTCATTATTTTCCATAAGGATGCCTTGAACTTGGCTACCCTCTTTGTCTGGTGATTTTATACTAATAATCTGTTTGGGTCTAGTGGAGGGGCCTGGCTGTATTGGTTGTAGATCCGGGACGGGAAGTGGTGCAGGGACAGGGGCAGGGACAGGGGCAGGGGCTGGAGGGGCATTAGGCTGGGGAGTAGTCATCCCCAAACTGATCAAAAAATCATCATCAGCAGCATTTTTAAAACAACTTAATGAAGGATATATATTATACGGAGGGGGTGGGATTGGTGTCTGAACTGTTTTCAGTCCAATCTTGGGTCTGCATGTCTTTTCAGATTGATGCTTTTCCTGGCATATTTTTAATGTATCCAATTTCAACTTCCTCTTTTGTTTTAAAGAGAAAATCAAATTGAACTTTCCCTTGCTATTATCAACCCAATACGGTGACCATTTTAACCAGTTTTCTCCCCCTTTCTTCATATAAACTTGGTCCCATTGTGGGTCCCCCTCATACCAAGGAAAGGCTTGTTTGTCCCCCAAACATAATCCCTTAACCATGTCTGTATGAAAAGGATCATTTGCCCCCTTTCTTGGGAATGGGTCTGTACTCCCCATAGCTTCTGTCCAGCCTGCCATACAATCCACCCAGGGATTTATTAAATAATAGTCCGTTCCACAAACTCTAGAAACATAATCCTTACAATTTTCTCCCTTTTCTGGGGGACCTGGTGGGTAACTACCTCCTTGACCCATATTTAGACAGTGGATAAGACAATTTTACCTTAAAATCTTATTTTGTTCTACACAACAAATTATCTTATACTTCTACGCAACAGAAAGAAAAAGCAAAAGACAGATAAACCAGAATCTGCTCCACAGACTTATTAACCTCTTGATAACTTCCCAAAAGTTATCTCTTCACTGTTTTACCAAAAAACAGTGTGTTCTACCAGAGAACAATCTGTGTTTACCAAAAACACCTTTTTTATAGTGCACTATTTTGTAACTCTACCAAAGAGTTAAATCTGCTTACCAAAAGCAGCTACAGGTTATCACGGGTCTATATAGACAATACAGAATGATTCAAGACCTTCCCTCAACACAGGGCAAGAAAGAGCTTTTAGTCATAAAAAGACAAAAGGTTTACTTACCAAGTGAGGTGGGTGGTCATCCCGGGCTGAGCCCCCAGCTGAAAGGAATGATTTTCTTTTCCCCTCAGAGACCCCCGGTCTGTGGAGAGATTCCTGGTTTATCAGCAGAATTCTGGGAACACCCCTTGAACACGGGAATAACGGCAGCTTATGTTCAGAGATGTTCAAAGTTTATTAGGCATTAATAAGATTATATAGACTACAGATAATAATAAGGGGGGGGGGAGCGAGTTTCAAAACTGTAACTTGTAAATTTCCATCATGAGCTAACTACATGAAACATAACATATATATTTCTTGGTACAAATTGTTTTGGCTAACTTTCTGAAAAACAGCCAGACAAAGACATTGTCAGGGTCATGTTAGCTTCTGTTGATACATCCTTGAACAACCAAAAACAGTTTCATTAAACTTCTAATATATCTGCAAAAAGCTAACTTAATACTTAAAATGGCGTATATTAACAAAATGGAAGTTATCTAGATCTTTTCAGCGGGGACCTTGTGCGTGGACTACTCCACGTCAATAACCCCTTCTGTACCTGCAGCTAGAGTTGTGAGGTCTTAGCTATGCAGGTTCAGTCCTGGGTATTCGGGGAACCGACCGCTAGAGAGTAGACATGGGCATGCTGAAAATTTATGTTTCATTTCTTTGGCATTCATATATTCGGAGGAATAGCTGGTTGTTAAGGAGAAGGCAGACGTCGTGTTTGTGCTTTTATTTACTTCTGACATTCTTTAGGGGGAATGAGAGCCAAACATTCCAGGTAACATGCCCTTAACATGGAGAGGGTAACTGGGGAGGAGGCGCCCCCAAAGCACCTTGTCCCCATGTTGATGCAGGGGTGACATATCAGAATCAGATCCTGGCCCTCCCATGTGATTGAGTATGGGTACAAAAAAATAAAAGTAGTATCAGAATATCAAAAATATCAAATGTAAATAAAAACATGAACACAGTTTTTGACAAGTCCTTTAATATAAAAAAAACAAACAAATAAACATGTCCCCCAGACAAAAACAACGTAAATCATAATGAATGCCAAACCACACAAAAAAAAATACCACTGCCTGCCGAACAAGACCGGTCAGATCAAAAGAGATTAGCTGAAAGACAGCCGCTTCTCCCCACCACTGAGTAAACATGAAACCGGGGTCACCCGGAGACGTCACCAGGTTACCACACCTCATGACGTCACTGAGAAACCCTTGTCCATGATGTAATGGAGGCGTGGTCACCTGGTGATGTAACCAGGTCACCCTACCCCCATGTTTACTTACCGGCGGATGAGAAGCAGCTGTCATTTGCAAGTGTCTCTTGACAGGACTAGTCATGTTCAGCAGGCAGTGGGATTTTTTTGTTTTTATTTACTTTTCACATTTTTTTGTGAATAAGCAGGGGCACTATGTACCCAATACTCATTCACATGGGGGGCCTGGATCTTGGGGCCACCTTGTTAAAGGGAGCTTCCAGATTCCGATAAGTCACCCCACAACCACCGAGCCAGGGATGTGGGGAAGAGGCCCTTGTCCTCATCAATATGGGGACAAGGTGCTTTGGGGGGGGTGCCCCCTCTCCCAAAGCAACCCTTCATGTTAAGGGCATGTGGCTTTAAATGGTTAAGAAAGGGGGGTGCTCCCTCATCCCCCCCCCCCACCTTTTCTGGCCTGCCCGGCTGCATACTCGGATAATATATGTGTAAAACACTACTATTCCCAACTATTTAATAAGCACACTTCACCTCTACCCTTAGAGGTGTACAATTATAAATACAAATATGCTCAGTGATCACTAATAAATACTATTCCCTATATAATCTCACATCTATAAATAAAGTCCAATTTTAAATTAAAGTCCAATAAAGCAAATACGTGTAGTCCAAAAAAATAGTTTCCAATATAAACCGACGAAAACTCTTCACTGCTTGTAAACCTTGATTACCTCAAAAAAACAAAAAGATTCACATAGTGCATTATCCTTTATAAAAATCTCATTACCCTATAAGGTTAATACAATCTTATTCACCCAAGTGAGAAAACACGTGTATATATCCAAAACGCATACACATGTGATATATTGTGCAAAACCATGCAAGTGAGACACTCTACCGTGCTACAAACTCCTAGCACAGTGCACACTTCTATTGGGGTAAGGAATATATACCCTTACCAATATTTAAGATAATATATGCTTTATTATCTTAATCCTCAGAAAATTTCTCTGGTGGTGTAGATCTTTGTATGGATATCCTCCGGATTAGCTTTATAAGGATCCTTCCACCCTAGCAGCCTGGAAATGCTTTCACCAAACACATCAGCCCGATTTCCATATATAAGGAACAGATCATAGCATAATACTGCCACATACTTTGATCAAAAACTTTTAATTATCTTGCTTACATTTAAAATCATCTTTAACCGCACATAATAAAAAACCTGTCTGCCATCCGGAATCCAGGAGAGTCCCAATCGCAACTCACAGCCGAGATTTTGCCCTCTCCAAGATGGCCGCCACTCTACTTCCGGAATTTTCGTATGCGTCTGACGTCACCTCCCTTTGACGCGTTTCGTCATTGGACGTAGTCATAAAGTCCCTTTATGACTACGTCCAATGACGAAACGCGTCAAAGGGAGGTGACGTCAGACGCATACGAAAATTCCAGAAGTAGAGTGGCGGCCATCTTGGAGAGGGCAAAATCTCGGCTGTGAGTTGCGATTGGGACTCTCCTGGATTCCGGATGGCAGACAGGTTTTTTATTATGTGCGGTTAAAGATGATTTTAAATGTAAGCAAGATAATTAAAAGTTTTTGATCAAAGTATGTGGCAGTATTATGCTATGATCTGTTCCTTATATATGGAAATCGGGCTGATGTGTTTGGTGAAAGCATTTCCAGGCTGCTAGGGTGGAAGGATCCTTATAAAGCTAATCCGGAGGATATCCATACAAAGATCTACACCACCAGAGAAATTTTCTGAGGATTAAGATAATAAAGCATATATTATCTTAAATATTGGTAAGGGTATATATTCCTTACCCCAATAGAAGTGTGCACTGTGCTAGGAGTTTGTAGCACGGTAGAGTGTCTCACTTGCATGGTTTTGCACAATATATCACATGTGTATGCGTTTTGGATATATACACGTGTTTTCTCACTTGGGTGAATAAGATTGTATTAACCTTATAGGGTAATGAGATTTTTATAAAGGATAATGCACTATGTGAATCTTTTTGTTTTCATGGGCATACTCGGATAAGGTTCTGGTATACATTTTGGGTGGAACCCCACACCATTTTTTTTTCTAATTTTGGCGTGGGTTTCCCTTCAAAATCCATACCTGAAGGGCCTGGTAAGAATTAGGGGGACACCCATGCTGGGGTTTTTTCTTTTTTTTGTTTTTTTAACTAGCACTCCTGAGGATTTACCCCCCTTAACGACCAGGACACTTTTTGCTACTCGGCGCTGCACTAATTCAAATGATAATTGCGCAGTCATGCAATACTGCACCCAAACTAAATTTACGTCCTTTTTTTCACACAAATAGAGCTTTCTTTTGGTGGTATTTGATCACCTGAGCACTTTTTATTTTTCACGCTATAAACAAAAAAAGACCGAAAAATTTGAAGAAAAACGATATTTTTTACTTTCAGCTATTAAAAATATATAGTAAACTCAAAGTTAGTTATAAATTTAGGCCAAAATGTATTCTGCTACATGTTTTTGGTAAAAAAAATCCGATACTGCAATTTACTCCATTTTTTTGCTATACAGCGCTTTGCTAGTTTAACGGACAATTGCGTGGTCATGCAATACGGTACATAAATTAAATTTATGTCCTTTTTTCACACAAATAGAGCTTTCTTTTGGTGGTATTTGATCACCTGTGCACTTTTTATTTTTGGCACTACAAACTATTTTTTTAAAAACAATATTTTCTCATTTCGGTCATAAAAAATATCCAAAAAAACTAAAATGTTGTCATAAATTTAGGCCAAAATGTATTCTGCTACATGTTTTTGGTTAAAAAAAAATCCCAGTAAGTGTATATTTATTGCTTTGTGTGAAAGTTATAGCGTCTACAAACTATGGCATAGATAATGGAATTTACACAGCTTTTACTTTCTGACTGCCCATCACATTTCTTGAGGTGCTAAAATACCAGGGCAGTACAAACACCCTCAAATGACCCCTTTTTGGAAAGTAGACACCCTAAGCTATTTCCTGAGAGGCACATTGAGTCCATGTAAGATTTATTTTTTTCCACAAGTTTCTGGAAAATTACAAAAAAAATTTTTTTTCAGAAAGTTGTAATTTAAATGATTTATTTCTCGCACAAATGGGGTATATGTGGAATTACACCACAAAATACATTCTGCTACTTCTACTGAGTATGGGGATACCACATGTGTGAGACTTTTTGGGAGCCTAGCCACATACAGGAGTCTGAAATCCAACGACCACTTTGAAAGCCTGAAGGTGCGTAACTTCCTCATTTCACTTCCTCAATACCTATCACAGTTTCGAAGGCCCTGACATGCCAGGATAGCACCAAACCCCCCCCCTCAAATGACCCCTTTCTGGAAAGTAGACACCCCAAGGAATTTAAAAAGAGGCATGGTGAGTATTTTGCAGATCTCATTCTTTCTCACAAGGTTTTGAATAATAAAAAAAGAATAGAAAAAATGTTTTTGTTTTTTTTATTCATTTTCCAAAAACTTGTGGCAACAAATGAGATCTACAAAATACTTACCATGGTTCTTATCAAATTCCTTGGCATGTCTACTTTCCAAAAAGGGGTCATTTGGGGGGGGTTTGGTGCTATCCTGGCATTTCAGGCCTCCGAAACTGTGATAGGTAGTCAGGAAGTGTAATGAGGAAATAAAGTCCTTTAAAAGCCTGAAGGTGCTTATTGGATTTTGGGGTCCTGTACTTGGCTAGACTGCCAAAACGTCTCTCACATGTAGTACCCCCATACTCGGAAGAAGTAGCAGAATGTATTTTGGGGAGTAATTCCACATATACTCATGGCATGTGTGAGCAGTAAATCATTTAAGTGACAATTTTGTGTAAAAAAATATATATATTTTTGTCATTTTTCAAAAACTTGTGGTAAAAAAGCAAATTCTTCTGTTGATTCAACATGCCTCTCAGCAAATAGTCTGGATTGTCTACTTTCCAAAAAGGGGTCGATTTGGGGGGTGGGGGTGTTTTATGCCCAGCATGAGAAGTTTATGCCACCCATCACTCACTCTTCTAACCACCTGAAGATCAAGCCTTTTCTGACACTTTTTGTTCACATGAAAAAAATCTGTATTTTTTGCTAGGAAATTAGTTTAAACCCCCAAACATTATATATTTTTTTAAAGCAGACACCCTAGTGAATAAAATGGTGGGTATTAAATTTTTTTATGGCACATAGTACTCGCGCAGCGATTTTTCAAAAGCAGTTTAAAAAAAAAAAATACACTTTTTTACTTTTAATGCACAAAAACACAATATATTGGCCAATTATTTGGTAAGGTATAAAAGGTGATGGTATGTCGAGTAAATGGATACCAAACATGACATGCTTTAAAACTGTGCATGCCCCGTGCAATGGCGACAAACTGCATGCATTTTTAATATCCATAGGCAACAATTTAAAAGCTACCATTTTGGATTTACAGAGGAGGTCTAGTGTTAGAATTACTGCCCTTGATCTGACGTTCACAGCGATACCTCACATGTATGGTGCAACCGCTGTTTACATACTGGCACAGGGTCAACGCTTGTGCACACAGGTGTGTGTGCATGGGAGGGGCGAGTTATTTTTTTTCTTAGTTATTTTGATTTTTTTAATTATTTTTACACTGTACCTTTAATTTTTTTTTATCACTTTTAATGCTATCACAGGGAATGCAAATATCCCCTATAACTTCAATGGACATTGTCATATATTATTTTTTGAGAAATCTGCGGTCTATCAGACTCTAGATATCTCCTCTGCCCTTATATTATCTAATCAAACCAAGATCGGTGTGATCAGATGCTTTCCCATTTACAAATGGCGCTGTTTATAGCCTGCGAAACTGAAGTGTTGAAATGCTCGTAGCTTCCGAATTCTTAGACTATAGAGATGATTGGCACCACTCTGGTCTCCAATCAGCTCTATGGTCAGCTGGCAGAAACACCGGCTGCATTCTCAGGTTCCCCCGATGGCACAGGACTGCCCGAGAAGGCCCTGGAAGGCAATGGGGGAGGGGGGGGGGCATCATATCCCGCAGCTTGTAAAAGCAATCCTGCAGCTAATTAGCCACTAGGATTGCTTTTACATGAAAGCCAATCGCCGGCTGAAAAAAATGATACCAGGATGATGCCTGCAGCTGTAGGCATCATCCTGGTATAACCATTCAAAATCCAGTGATGTACCAGTACATCGCTGGACCTTGTTGAGTGTATATGCTATGTTCTTTTTTTTTGTATGCAGCCTGTGGACTGAATGAAAAAAAGAGAAAAAATCTCTGCCAGAAAAAGTGTGTGGTATGCCCACCATTAGAATATACCGCCCTGCATCCACCCACTTCTAATGGTGGGCACACATTAGGTCACACTTTGCCACATGCGCCAGTTCCGAGATTGTACAAATGTCTAAATAGTGGCACGCTTGAATAAAAATTGTCCACATATAACTGGTACCCCATATGGAAAAAGGATGACGCCAAGTCCCAAACTATCTTGCCACTGCTCCCCATGTAGTCTGGGCATCCGGGGGCTCCGCGTGACTATCTATTCCCTCGTAAATCCGAAACTTATAAATATAGCATGTTGTCCTCTCACAGGTCTTCTACATCTTGCACGCTTGCTGGGGAGAAATTGTTTGAATTCAAGGCGCCCAGAAAAATTAATGAGGGACTTATCAACACAGATGTTTTGCTGGGGAGTATAGACATCTGCAAATTTTTGGTTAAGGTGATTTGCGAAGGGCTGAATTTTGTGGAGCCGCTCAAATTCAGGGTTACCCCGAGGATGACAGAGTGTATTGTCGCTGAAATGCATAAAACACATTATACTCTCATATCTATGCCTGGCCATGGCAGCAGAGAACACGGGCATATGATGAATCGGGTCTTTGGACCAATACAATACAACATTTCTTTTAGTAATGCCCATGTTGAGGGTTAGGCCCAAAAAAAATGTAAATTCGGAAACCGTAATGAGTTTCCATGCGACTGGTCTGGCAAGGCTTGTATTTGGGTTGGCGGCGATAAATTGTTGTGCATATAAATTGCTTTGATCCACAATCAACGCATACAGATATTCCGTGAAAAACAGTTCCAAAAATCAAGGAGGTATGTGAAAGACCAAGATGTACTAGACCGCTGGTACTCGCAAGTTCACCAAAAGGTGGAGCGGCACTAGTACTGTCACTCTGCTGCATATGAGAGTCATCAAAATTTACCGGCAAGTGCTAACAGAGATCAGGCCTGATTCTGCGAACACTGCGGTTTTGTGTGCAATGTATCAAGTGACAGTGACCTACTGACACTGCACTTGCTGGGGGAGAAGGGGGGGGTATGTGTAGGGGCTAAACGCAGGTGCTGGCAGGTGCCGGGGCTGATCCCATTAACGCTGCGTTTTTGGGGACGCTATACTAATGTGAACGCAAAGATATTGATCCGTTCAGACACTATACTAGCAATGGAGGTTTATTGTACATGAGCGTGCTCCTGGCAATCAAGGGGTTAAATGTGATGACTGGTGTACTGACGGGCAATCTGACACTATCTGGGAGGGGTGTGAAAACCACGGGAGCGCGAATCACGTATATATATATATATATGTGATTTTGCGTATCCATGCCGCCCTGTAGCAGTATTTCTGCTATAGGGCAGTCAGGAAGCGGTTACAGAAGCGGTTTGTGTTACGTCGCTGCGTTATTTTAACTGACAAATGCGCGGTCATGCAACACTGCACCCAAATTAAATTTATATCCTTTTTTTCCCACAAATTGAGCTTTCTTTCGGTGGTATTTGATCGCCTGTGCGTTTTTTATTTTTTGCGCTATAAAAAAAAAGGCTGACAATTTTGAGAAAAAAACTATATTTTGGACTTTTTGCTATAAAACATGTCCAGTAAAAAAAAATTAAAAATAAAGTTTCGTCATAAATTTTAGCCAAAATGTATTCTGCGACATGTCTTTGCAAAAAAAATCCCAATATGTGTAAATTAATGGATTTACGTGAACGTTATAGCGTCTACAAATGGCGGGAAAGATACTGGGATTTTTTTTTATACTAATAATGGCGGCGATCAGCTAATAATGGCGGGACCCGGTGATTGACACCCGCTGCTTCGATCGGTGGGATGGGTAGCCTCGCGTGCGCCCCCTACCTGTTTTGCAAAATGACATTTTAAAACGTGATTTTGCCCAGCGGTGCCACCTTGTGGCCATTTTTCTACAGCGGCTGGACGGCAAGCAGTTAATGCTGGCACTTGTTTTGTTTACATTCTGCTGTCAGCGGGAAATCCCACTGACAGCCTATGATCCATGGTTGTTTAGAACGTGGTGGCCACCCGCTCCTTAACAGCCAGCTATTCACAATGTTATTTTGGATGCTTTAAACATCCAAATGAAATGATTACATTCGGTAACTTCATCATACCTTTTTCTTGGATTTATTGATATTAATTACCATGTCCATTAAGAGATTCGTACACGTCTGAACCTCAAAAAATCATATTTGTTGCTGAAAATCACTTCATTACTAAATTAAATCTTCAAGGGAGGGAATCAGAGAACGGATCCCAACACAGAACCCATCATCCATGCCTGGTACCATTCTCCACTGTCTGGCTGCTATTACATTCCTACCAGTTCCTGGTTACCAGCGGCAATTATGCGTCTTCTTCTTCACCCCGTGTGTGTAACAGGCACTAATCTTTAGCATACATCATAAACCACCATGCACCCCTTTGCAGTAACTTCAGACCAGGTATGGAACATTTAATGGAACTTTACTGAGCACTCAGTACCACAGTCCAAAAGCACCATGCACATTAAGTAAGGTCCAACCCTAACTAACTAATGCAAGCTGCCCAGTGTATGACTTTCCAAAGTCAGAGCCCTCAAAGCCCATGACTTTGGCAGTGCCCTGGCTGCAGGAACGTTTCCCTCTGGGGTGCTCTGTTGGCTCTTGTGGTCTACATGGCTTTCTTAACCTGTTGCTGTAGGTCCCATCCAGACAGCAGAAAAAAAGCTCAAATATAGCCCCCCCCAGGGGTGGACTGACAACTCATGGGGCCCCCCGGCAATAGGGGATCATGGGGCCCCTATATCCTTGCCCACACTCAAAAAAAGCCTATAAAAAGGTACCAGGGGCATTTCATGGGGCCCCCCTACTGACCCCGGGCCCTTGGGAGGTTCCCGAGTGCTCGAATGGTCAGTCTGCCCCTGCCCCCCCCCCCTTTTTTATATTAACATGGGATGGAGGGCAGAACCTAAAAATGCCAGGGAAAGAGCTAAGCAGCGTTTAACCCCTTTTTTACCTGGATAACATGGAAAATGAGCAAAATACAGAAACATGTACCCAACAAGAAACGACTGTTAAGCCCCCGCTTACACCTTGTCAGCAGTCCATCAATCTTTCTGAGAGTTTGACATCTGCTGCAGCTGGACAGGGTTGGGTGGTGCACCTAGCAGTATGTACATTTAGGACAGTGTGCACCCATTCATGCAAGCAGTCTGCAATCTGGACATTCATTCCTGGCTGCATACTGCCCTACGTAGAAGTACCACTGAGTGCAACTCGCAGCCCTAATCAGTGAAGTAGTTTGACCAGTCAGACCATGTCTGCCCTCTGCCCATGGCTAAACACTGGAGTCTTATGCACAGGAGCCAAACGCCCAGCTGATTTTTTTAAACTGCCGGAGCACCATTAGATTAAATTTTTTTAACAATGGCAAATTAGTTAAAATGTTAAATAAAACAAACGATATGAATTTAAATATAACAAATAGAATATTAGGAAAGTGAGTAAATTCTTCCACATATCAATATTGGTACATTTTAAATTCCAACATCTACAACATCCTAAAACCTTGTAGAATGGCAGTTAGCAGATGCAGCAATTTCCATTTGTTAAAATATTTCAAATGATCATTAATTTGTGACACTGTGTAAAATGAAGCATAATTGAATTTCAGCATTCAAACAGAGAACAGATAAGGGTCCATCAATACAGAGGAGCAGGCACAGAGCGGTGGCAGGCACTATCTCCCTGAGATATTAAAAAGTATGCATGCCGTGACATTAGTTTATGAAGCAGAAATTATTATTCTAAAGTTGTAAGACAGCAGTTGCACTAAGACAAATCTGGAGATTAGCATTGGCAGAGCGCAGCACAATAGCCCAAAATGATACCAGGGAGACGCAGGAGGGATTGCTGCGGATGTAAAATTAAAGCTACAGTCCAGTGTGAACGTTTCATGGATAATCCTACTGAGTGCACACAATGGAGTGTTGTTAATAAAAGTAGAGAGTCTGTCACTGGGAAAATGTGCACTTCTAAAGTGGTTCTAAACACTTACATATACCCAGTGACCTCAGGTGAAACACAGAGATGAAACAAATCCTCCTACATAAGTTGTACCTGTTTATCTGATGTTATCTCTTCTATATAGCCATTCAAAGTGCAGAATGTATACAGCTTGTCTGAGGTTTAAAAAAAAAAAGGAGCGGAGATCTGAAATTACACACTGCAGAGCTCAGTGAAGATAGCTGTGAGAATTTATTGAAGGGAAGGGACATACCCCCCCTCCACACAGCACACAGGAACAGAGCTGGGGCTGTCAATCACAGGCTGGAGATCACTTCCCTGTCACCTTTTTTCTCTTGGTGTCAGGAAAACTTGTTAGAAGTGATTCATGCTAATAGCAAAGGAAAGAAGCAGCAGACAGAAATGAAACTTAGTGCTCCTAATTGAAACAAGCATTGACTATAGAGCAGGGGGTCAGCAACCATTAGATCGTGATCTACCAGTAGATCTTGGCCAGGTGACTGGTAGATCACTGGTAGGGCTTGCTGACCCACCATCCCAGTGCACCAAACAGAGTGCAATGCAGAGAGACTAAAGTTGGAGCTGTAGACGGGAGCAAGAGCTGCATAAGCCAATGTCTCCTCTGTAGCTCTGGCTCCTATGCCCTTTCATGGTTGGTGGGTGTAGCACCTGCCGAGTATGACCAATTCCAGTGAATGAGGCCACTCTGCAAGAGCCCTGCAACCTTGTGCAATACAGCAAACAAGAGGTTAAACAGGCAGTGGTGGATTGCTTTCTGACCAATTGCTTTAACACCTTGGACCATGCAGAAGCATGCGGTTGCGAGGTGCTTGCAGAGTGGCCTCATTTACTTGAATAGGTTGTGATTGGCAGACGGTAGTACCCACCAATAGCAACAGGGGGTTTATTCCTGCTGTGACATGTGACCACCTTTGGCTGCTGCTTTAGCAGCTAAAGAGGGTAGGGATTGGAGGCGATAAAGCTGCGGCTCAACCACAGGGTTTTACCAGCAGCCAAAGTTTCGCGTGAACAAGCCCTCAAGGGCTCATTCACAAGAGCAGTGACACAAAGTGACCCAATTGTGTTTGATCTGTGGTAAATGATACGTTGCCACCTCTCCACCGGATTAAACTCACGATTGCCGTGCAATGCACGCGATTGTGACACAGTAGTACAGCAATTAGAGGTTACATCAGGTGTGAGGAGGCAAAACTGTGCCCAATGATCTTTGACTTCTCCCATGTTGTTCAGGTAGCTCTCCACCTCTTTAAGGTTGCTTACTCCTGCTATAAAGGAACATGCTTTGTTCATGTTTTATGTCTGAGGTTCACAGCCACTTTAAATTGATCTCAATGCTGCTAATCTCCTGCAGGCTTTTTGCAGCCACATACATTTCTCTAATCAACAACTGTATGACATTTCTCAGGGCAGGTTTCCTGATGGTGATAGCACTGGACCGTGGCTGTGTAATGTGTGTTGCAGTTGCCACTTGCAGTCTCCATCAGAAGCCCATGGAGATAACACATGAGCACAAGCACAGGAACGGGGCGTTGTCACCCTGTAACAGGAAGTACCTGAACAATTACCTTCATGGCAGGTATTAATCTAAAGCTGAAGTTAAGGTATGGTAAATTGTTCAGTTACATTGGTCCAGCTTGGACCAAGCTGGTATCACCCCTCCCTGACAAGAATGTATATACACCATATTGCCAAAGGTATTGGGACACCCCTCCAAATCATTGGATTCAGGTGTTCCAATCACTTCCATGGCAACAGCTGTATAAAATCATCACCTAGGCATGCAAACTGCATCTACAAACATTTGTGAAACAATTGGTCGCTCTCAAGAGATCAGTGAATTCAAGCGTGGTGCTGTGAGAGGTTGCCACCTGTGCAATAAATCTATCCATGAAATTTCCTTGATACTAAATATTCCACGGTCAGTGGTATTATAACAAGGTGGAAGAAACTGGGAACAACAGCAACTCAGCCACGAAGTGGTAGGCCATGTAAAATGACAGAGCGGGGTCAGTGCATGCCGAAGCGCACAGTGCGCAGAAGTCGCCAACTGTCTGCAGAGTCAATAGCTGAAGACCTCCAAACTTCATGTGGCCTTTAGATTAGCACAACAATAGTGTGTAGAGAGCTTCATGGAATGGGTTTCCATGGCCGAGCAGCTGCATCCAAGCCTTACATCACCAAGTGCAATGCAAAGTGTTGGATGTAGTGGTGTAAAACACGCCACTACTGGACTCTAGAGCAGTAGAGATGTGTTCTCTGGAGTGACGAATCATGCTTCTCTGTCTGGCAATCCGATGGATGGGTCTGGATTTGGCGGTTACCAGGAAAATGGTACTTGCCTGACTGTATTGTGCAAAGTGTAAAGTTTGGTGGAGGGGGGATTATGGTGTGGGGTTGTTTTTCAGGGGTTGGGCTTGGCCTCCTAGTTCCAGTAAAGGGAACTCTTAAGGTGTCAGCATACCAAGACATTTTGGACAATTTCATGCTCCCAACTTTGTGAGAACACTTTGGGGATGGCCCCTTCCTGTTCCAACATGACTGGGCACCAGTGCACAAAGCAAGGTCCGTAAAGACATGGGTGAGCGAGTTTGGAGTGGAAGAATTTGACTGGCCTGCACAGAGTCCTGACCACAACCCGATAGAACACCTTAGGGATGAATTACAGTGGAGATTATGAGCCAGGCCTTCTCATCTGACAGCAGTACTTGACCGCACAACTGCGCTTCTGGAAGAATGGTCCAACCTTCCTATAGACACCCTCTTAAACCTTTTGGACAGCCTTCCCAGAAGAGTTGAAGTTGTTATAGCTGCAAAGGGTGGGCCAACTCAATATTGAACCCTAAGGACTAAAACTGGGATGCCATTGACGTTCATGTGTGTGTAAAGGCAGGCGGCCCAATACTTTTGGCAATATAGTGTATGTACGGCAGTCAGGAGGCGGATATTAGTCTGGCTTCAATGGATACCATGAAAATCAGATAATGACTTCCATAGGTTCCTGCACAGCGTTTGTGTTTCACTGACTGGTTTCATGCACACCCTGAAGTTTTTCTTTAAAAATCACATGCTATGCTGGAAATCTTATTGTTGAGAACTGTGCCCGTACTATTGTCTTGTATAATGTATTCAAAGTTATTTTTAGATCTACCATTAACTATGTAATGCAAGAACCTGCGTGGTTTGATGCAAGCTGAATGGATTGTTTATGTGTGTGCTCCTATTGCATAGTTTTGGTAACTCCAAAGCCCGCCATAGACAGATCAAAATTTGGCCGGTTCAGCAGGAACCAACCGAATATCAATCCATCCATGGGCAGGCTGGTTGTCCTGAAGTCAATCTATCAAACAGTTTCAGTACAACCAACCTGTTGTGTTTTCTTGTTTGACTATGGCAGACGACTATAGTCCCCAGCAGTGTTCATTGTATTCTGACAGTGGGGAAGGTTCCCCGCCAGCAGAGCACAATAGCACTGCAGCAGGGATTCTCCCATCAATATTAACTGAGTTGATGGGGGAATAAGCAATTTTCTTTCCTTCAACCCATAGTTGAAGGAAAGAAAATGACATCATTTATGGCCAGCTTTAAGGAGATTGTACATAGATTGTACAATGAGATTGTATGGCCAGTTTTAGGCTATGTTTAGATGTGCAGCAAGTATGCTGTACCTATGGAAAGCAATCCATGTTTTGATTTCTTTTCAGATACATTTAACAAACGTTGAGGAGGTGATTTGCTGCATTTACCACCTGTTTTGGCCTCGTAAATGCCCTACCAATATACATTTCTTGCCCGTCCCATTTGCCTGAATGAGTCACATTCAATGGCAGTACTGCCTCAAAACATGGCAGAAGCAATCATTTTTACTGCGGGCGCAAAGTATATCAGCTGTGGCATGTTAATGCCCCCACCTGTTGCCTTTGCTTATGGAGGGGGCGGTTGGGAGGCACCTAAATGTGGCTCGACTGTATGTATTTTTTTGCACCCTCCAATCGCAAGTCTAAACAAGACCTTAACTAAAGGAGAAAGACAGGCATTCTGGGGAATCAGCGGAGTGATAACTTTTATTTAGTGTAGTGGAGTAAAGACACAAACAT
Source organism: Staurois parvus (assembly GCF_062004578.1). Taxonomy (NCBI): domain Eukaryota; kingdom Metazoa; phylum Chordata; class Amphibia; order Anura; family Ranidae; genus Staurois; species Staurois parvus. Next base: position 4,253,259 of record NW_028317805.1, on the reverse strand, counting down.
GTCAATGCATTTTGGCCATTTAAGCCTCATTCATGAATAGCATACATCTCAAACAAACATGTTAAATAGGTAATACAAAAGCAAGCCCTTAGAGTGTGTGAAGATACAGTATTTTAAAATATTAATGTAATTGATGCTGCAGCTGTTTCCATCCTTCTACTAATACTCTCTTCAATGTAATGCCACTTTCCAGGACAACGAGGTTCCATTCGTGATGAATGAGCTTTGTATGATTATCTGTGTGTAGCCATCTACAAGGTGCACAGAGCACACCAGTGACCTGGTGTCGTCATGATACAAGACACATAGCAAAAATGGTCCTATTTTAGATGATTAAGCAGAGAATTGCAGTAGATACAGTATATAGATAATGGGTAATAATTTTTGTGTGTGTGTGGAGGGTGATATTTATGAGTGGATTAGCATACAAATGACATGATAGTTTCACTGCAAATGGATTTCAAGGTGAGATAATTGGGCTGGGAAGGGATAGAAATGATAGTGTCTCCTTACCACATCATATGTGTAGAGATAATGTTTGATAAAAGGTGTCATTAGTCATATGAAGAAATGGGAGAAAATCTTCCTGGATCCTTCCAGGTATAGTATTGTATTTGCAAAATATGAACCTGTATGTCCATTTATCTATCTGTCTGTCTATCTATCTATTAGGTCCACAGTGAATCCCCGGATTTCACTGAATTTGTAAATTGCAAACATTTGGTTTGAAAATTTTGCAGTTTCAAGTAGAGGAAAGTCAAACATACAGAACCTTGGTTAGATTTGAGACGGGTTTGGCAACCTTTACTGCACTTCGGGTGCCAAATCCGAGCTCCATGTAAGTCAATAGGAGCCAATGTCAAAAACCAAAACTGGCCATTTTTTAGCTAATATGTAAGGATTTTTTTTACTAAAAAGATAGCTGAATACATTTTGGCCAAGATTTATGAAGAAAAATTATTTATTTGCAAAATGTTATAAGAAAAACACTTTTTTTGTTTGGGCTTTTTCATTTATATAGCAAAAAAAATATAAACATCCCAGTGGTGAATAAATACCACCAAAATAAAGTTTTATCTGTCTCAAAACAAATGCTAAAAAATTCATATGGGTACAGTGTTGCATGACCGTGCAATTCTAATTCAAAGTGTGATAGCACTGAAAGCTAAAAACTGGCCTGGACTGGAAGGGGGTGAAAGTGCCTGGACATGAAGTGGTTAAAAATGCTACATACTATTACCAATTCTCGAAGTGAACTTTTGAGCACAACTGTGTGTATGTGTATGTGTGTGTATATATGTGTGTATATATATATATATATATCCCTGATAATACAACTGATTGACAAAATCCATGATCTATCATTGGTTATTTTTGGTTGCAGAGCTGTAAATTGGCCAGGGTGGAATAACAAAAGCATTTCTATAATCTTTTACAGCAGTGCCATCTGGTGGACAACGAGCCTATAGCTATACCTGCTACACTCATCTAACAGCCAGAGGTTATGTTTGAAAAACCACAGCAGGCTCTCTTCGCCATAAATAACGTCACTGAGTAATTGTGAGAATTTTATCATACAAACTAAAATAAATACAAGGTATCATAGCGGTACATATTTTAATACCTTATTGAAAGGCAATTAGAAAGTCTCCATTTTATTGCACCCTTCTAGGCTTCCAGCCTTGCTCCTTATATCCATATATCAAGTTCTTGTATGGAGAGCCTGTCAGCCAGATCAGCTTTAAAATTAAAAGCCCTGAATGAGAGAAGACAGTGCAGAGTTTCTTCTATGATGTTTAAAGCTGTTTAAAGCCACTCCTGTGCAATCTTCTTATCATGGTCAAAGGGCTAAAGATAAGCGAATCAGCCTGGTCAGGTCCCAGGCTGTCTGACAAAGGCATCATAAAGTCCAAAAAGGGAAAACTTTACTCGGAACTCCATTGAATAGTTTCTGTCCATTTTCAGAGGTTGTTAAAGGGCATGGAGAGCTGGGCACAATATCTTACAGCCAGGAGAGGACCCACCTTTCAATAATACTTGGACACCAATCCATTATTTTACATCAGGGGTAGGCAACCTTTAACTACTTGCCCTCCTGAGGATTTTCCCCCCTTCATGACCAGGCCATTTTTTGCGTTACGGTGCTGCGTTCCTTTAACTGACAATTGTGGGGTCATGCAACTCTGCACCCAAATGAAATTTACGCCTTTTTTCTCATGAATTGAGCTTTCTTTTGGTGGTATTTGATCGCCTGTGCGTTTTTTATTTTTTTGCGCTATAAGCAAGAAAAGACTGACAATTTAGAGAAAAAAACAGTATTTGGGACTTTTTGCTATTAAACATGTCCAGTAAAAAAATTTAAAAAATCAAATTTCATCATAAATTTAGACCAAAATGTATTCTGCGACATTTCTTTGTTAAAAAAAGTCCCAAAAATCCCAATACGTGTAAATGAATTGGTTTACGTGAAAGTTATAGCGTTTATATAGATAATGGGATTTTTTTTTTTTCTACTAGTAATAGCGGCGATCAGCGACTTTTTGCAGGACTGTGGCAGACATTCTGACACTGGGGGGGGAACTAACTTGCTGTCACTGACATCTCCAGTGACACTAATACAGTGATCATTGCTAAAAAAAGCACTGACACTGTACTAATGGCACTGGGCAGGAAGGGGTTAATGTGAGGGGCGATCAAAGGGTTAACTATGTGCTGGGAGTGTTTTACTAGGGGGCGGGGGCTGTTCTTCACTGTAAACACACTGATCGGGATGGCTGTACTGTGCACAGCCATCCCTAGCATTGTGCTCGAGCTGACAGGGAGGAAGATTGTTTGTAAACAAAACAATCTTCCTCCCCATTGGAGATGCTCGGCAATCACGGGGCGCTGGTGGGTAATTACGGGCCGGGACCCGGTGATTGACATCCGCGGCAGCGAATGGTGGTGCTGGTAGGGCACGCGTACGGCTCGCGCATGCCCCCTACCCAGAAATGCAAAATCACATATATATACACGTAATTTTGCGCACAGGTGCCCCCCTGTAGCAGTATATCTGATATAAAGCGGTCCTTAAGCGGTTAAGAGGTGGAGATCTACCTGAACAACATGAGAGAAGTCACAGATCACCAGGCACAGACTTAAACCTCTAATTGCCGTAGTACCGTGTCATAAACTGCAGCGTATCAGTGTGAAAGCAGCCCTATAGTAATATGCCCAATGTATTGTTTCACGCTGACCTGAAGATTTCTTCTTTCCTGCTACTGGCACCACTCTGGAGACCGCTAGCTGGGATAAGAGGTGGAGTGCAGTTGGGATCACTCCACATGGGACAGGAGCCACCAGTACAGAGGAGGCATTGGCTTATGTGGCTCTTGCTCCCTACTACAGCTCCCACTATACAAGTAGTCCCTCTGCATTTCACTCTGTTTGATGCTCTGGGATGGCAGTTCAGCAAGCCCCTATCATGATCTACCAGTCACCTGGCCAAGATCTACTGATAGATCACAATCTACTGGTTGCTGACCCTTTAAGCTGATGCCTTTAAGCTGTATGTGGTGTTATGGAATAGTACAATTTTCACTAACAGCATCAGCGACAGCATGCTGGCATCTCATGTTTTGCATGTGTTATTGATTTACTTTTACATTTAGCTTGTCTTAAACACAGCAGCACCTTCCCACAAGGATTCATTAAAACTTGAAAAAAAAAGGCTTTTTAATTAGTTTTGGCTGCAACACCTGATTTTTGGTTAATCCTGATTGCACGGTGAAAGCAGGAGCCATAGAAGATCTAAAAGCTATAGGAAAGTTTTCTGTTGAAAAAAAAAATAAAGCCAAAAACCTCAACTTTGTGCAAATTGGCCAGTGGCAAAATAGTTTAATGGTGTGGTTTATGTGCTTCTTTACTTACAGTACCAAACTGCATTATCTTTTAACACTACAGTTTAACCATTTGCCCTCTGGAAGATTTAACCCCTTTAATGACCTTTTTTCCTATGCTGCACTGCACTACTCTAACTGGTAATCGTGCAGTCATGCAATGCTGTACCCAAATTATATTTATATACTTATTTTCACACAAATAGAGTTTTCTTTTGCTGGTATTTGACCACCACTGCTTTTTTTATTATGTAAACAAAAAAAGGCCAACAATGTTTGCTATAAAACATATCCAATAAAAAAAATTTAATTTCTTTATTAATTTAGCCCAGAATGTATTGTGCTACATGTCTTTGGTAAAACAAATCCCAATAAGTGTATATTAATCGGTTTGCATGAAAGTCATAGCGTCTACCAATGACGGTATATATACAAGAATTTTTATTTCTTTATTATACTAGAAATGGCGGCGATCAGCATCTTCAAGAAGTACTGCGATAGTGCAGTGGACAATCTAACACTAACTGTGAAGTGCTGCAAATAAAGGGCACTGTTGCCTGTGTCAGGAAAAAGCTTTCCTTGCTGTACTCGAAAAAAAAGACCTTAGAAAAAATAAAACTCCCTCAAAACAATAAAATCTAAAACACTACATCCCATTCTAAAACAAATAACCCCAATCCCAAAGGCTATACCCCAAGAATTTTTGTGATCGCTCCCTATCTACTTTAAGCCTTCAACAAACACTGACTGTATATATAGCACTGTTCAGAAGCACTGTATGGCAATATAGCAGAAGCTACCTCCCTATGCAAACACTCTGTGATCTTTCCCTATCTGCTCCAGATCCGAAACGCGTCAAGTGTACATAATTTGCTGTTTGTTTTTCTCATTTATGTATCTATTGTGACAGCATTTCTGCCCAGCAGCACTAGGGGTGTCAGTTTGAATTACAACCATGGCACCACCTGTATGGCTTTTGCATGGTATCCCTGTGCTTGCTAGACATATGTAAAATTAAAAATATAGTTTTGGATCGATTCGTTAAGTTGCTAATTTCATTTTGTTTCATTTGTAATGTGATTCATTTTGTTTATTCATTTTCGATCGGATTCAAATTTTTCCAGTGGACTTGAAGTGGTCAAATTTGAATCTAAAATATCGAATTTCATTGTGAAGAATAGCTGGTTTTAGTCTATTCAAAATGCAAAATTTGTATTTCGGAAGATGATTATATTCTTTCTATTTCATTCTATTTTTCTCTCCTCCATTCTTTTTTTTTATTCTCTTCTATTCTGATTCCTCTTGTACCAAATTGTATTGTAACTGCATTTGGAGGAGTCAATAACACTGTGACGTCACGCCGCCGGAGCAACGCCATCTTTTCGCCAGGACGGTTAGTCCAAGTTACACTGATATTTGCATTTTCCACCTGGAAACCTGCTACCTTCTGGATGTTTTATGCTCAATAAACTACCTTACTATACTACACTATGGAGTTTCTTCTGCTTTAAACTCCCCCGAGAAGGATTACTTTACAGATTCGCAGGACTCGCAGTAAGGATTTCCATATACCTTGTGAGCTGACCTGTCCATCCCTTAAAGGGACCCCGGTTACCTTTCCATCATACAACAGAGGCTACAAGATCCAGGCACACTCAGTGAGGGATTCTACTCCATTCCTGACCAGACCTTGATGACCTTCAGTAACATCAGGATATTTATATACAAATGCGCATTTTATTATGAGCTCTGGTGAGTGAGCATTCTTATCATTTTTGACTGCACAAGCACCAACTTCCAGTTGATTACAGGATTCACGTTTTATGACACCAGCTATCATACAAACTATTTTATACAGTGATTGCATTTTATTGGTCATTTTTGCCTATATATTTTAGCGCTGCACTATAATATAATTTTTTTTTATTGTAACTGCAATGTCTGCCTTCATTTTGTATAGTCCTGTACAAACTGTTGGCGCTATATAAATCTTATATAATAATAATAATGATATTCTTTTTTCTATTCTATTCTTTTCTTTTTGATTCTGTTCTTTTCTAATCTATTCTATTCTGTTTTACTCTATCCTTTTGTAGTCTATTCTATTCTTTTTGAAATTCGAATTTCGCAAGATGGCTACATTCTAACACTAATATGCATAGGCTTTGAAGAAATCAGCAATTGTTCGCAATATGTTCATATTTCAATTTTGTTTTCAAATTTGATTTTGTTTTCGAATTTGATTCACATTCAGTTAGAATTTGATTCAAATTTCAGACAACATTTAGTTTTGTTATTATGGATCCGTTTAAATTCATTACTTTTGTAATTTGGAAATTTGGATACATCCAAATCTCAGAATAATGAAAATGTTGTCCAAATTTTAGTTTGGAACGAAACTAACTGCACATGTCTAGTGTCTGTGTGGGTTCCCCCAGGTACTCTGGTTTCCTCCCACACTCCAAAGACATGCTGATAGGTTAATTGGCTCCTGTCCAAATTGTCCCTAGTATGTGTATGTATGAATGTGAGTTAGGGACCTTAGATTGTAAGCTTCTTGAGGGCAGGGGTTGATGGGAATGTACAATATACTGTATATACTGTATGAAGATTGATGGTGCTATATAAATACCTGTAATAAATGATCCATGAATTAAAAGCTAAGCCTCACCTACCCTCCATCATCCCGTTCAATGAGGGCACTTTTTGGCCAAGTCGAGTATTCTTACTGATTAGATGATGGTTGTGATTGAATGGAGCTTAGCCCCAAAGTTAAAGTTTTTAGATATGCTTTAAATGGTTTTCAGTCAGTTTTCAAATACAGTCTTTTTCTATTATACAGAGACTGAATGAGCTAAAGTGAGGAAGAAATCAATCAAAGGCACCACACGGTCCTTTCAATTGATTTCTATCCCATTTTTTTGTTTTGCTTGTTTGTTTGTTTGTGTGAGTGCTTGAAAGCAGAAGAGGTCTGTGGTCAAAAATTGACTGGAAGCAATTTTAAAACAGATTTCATTTCCAACAATAATTTAACAAATCAAGGACAATATACAACCAATAACAAGTTGTATATTCATCGTGACAAGTTGTATATTCATCGTGCTGTACAGATAAATGGCAACCACCCCAATCTATAACTAGCCTTTACAGTAAGGTGCACATGGAAGGGGATATGCACATTGCAAACCACAGAATTTTTACCCTCATACTAACCAGCTAGCCTGCAATAAAACCAAATTAGCCCTGACAGTTCTAGTGTATTGTGGAAGCGTCCATGGTTTGTGTAGTCTTGACCCAAATTTACCCCCACACCTCCCTCTTCCATTCTTTATCTTGTCCCAGCATTAGTTGTTTTTTTCTTTTACCTTGTTCCTGTAATAGGAAACAGTTTTTTACTACTTTTTCTGATATCCCCAGTCTTATAAAACTCTTGTGGGGGAGCTGTTGGAAAGTTGGTTCCTATTGACAAAGGCATTACACCAGAACTACATCACTCAAGAGTCCAGTGTGTGAACAGGTCTTTCACTGCTATAAGTGTTCCAACTTGGAGACTCTCAAAACTAGAGCTAGGATCACAGTATACAGAGGAGCCTTGGCGAGGCACTGCAGCTTCCACATGTATTTGCAAATGTGTGCAACTAAACCTTCTGTTTTAACATGGACCGGTCTAATTTGGTTTTATTGCAGGCTAGCTGGTAGGTGTTCTGGGAAAGTTTCTGTTGTTTGTAATATATTAAAATATGTATAGTATGTGAAGTGAGCTTTATAAACCACCTCCATTCAAAAATACCAAAAACATAAAAAAAAAACCCCAATATTTTCTCCTTTTATAAAACATGTCAAATAAAATCACATTTCTTCATAAATTTAGGCTAAAATGGATTCTGCTACCTGTCTTTGGTAAAAACCAAACTGCAATTTTGGGGACACTATATTACTGCGGACACTAGTATAGTTCTGATCATGATCAGATATTGATCCATACAGACAATATACTAGTAATGGTAGTGATCAGCAGCTTATAGTAAAAGAAAAAGACAAAAGTCCATCTAGTTCAACCATAAAAAAAAAGTTATAATCCTATACCCACAGTTGATCCAGAGGAAGGCAAAAATCCCAGCAAAGCATGAATCATTTTGCTCCTACAGGGGAAAAAATTCCTTCCTGATCCCCCAAGAGTCAATTGGATATTGCCTGGATCAACTTTACCTGTAAATATGTGACGGGCAATCTAGCATTAACTGGCACTGGCTTGGAAGGACGTTAATTGACTAGTTGGCACTGACATCACTAGTGACACTAATACAGTGATCAGTGATAATACTGTAGATTGTACTAATGGCACTGGCTGGGAAGAGGTTAACATCGAGGGGCAATCAAGGGGCTACCTGTGTGCCTAACAAGTGTAATGGGTATAGTGTGCGCTGCTTTTACTAACAGGTCTGTCTGCTTTTTCTCCCTGAACTCAGAGTTGATTTCAGGGAGAAGAAACAGACAGATCGCTGTCTGTGCACAGAGTTCTGTGTGTTTGTCTACACAGAACTCTGTGCTGTGATTGGCCACAAGTGATCAGCAGGTGTACAGCCATAGTCATTGGCTGTACCGTCGTGCTGTGTCCAATCACAGCACAGGTCTGCAGAGGGAGCAGGAAGTACACTGCAACCTACAGGTACATTGTGGTGCCTGGCTGTGCCGCCCTATCACGCACTGCCCGTCGGTACCTCTAGTGATCCACAGAACGGAATTCCCCAGGACGCAGAGTCTGAGCACCAATCTGCTTATTCACCAGGGCCCCTGATGGTGGGGATGGACTTGGAGCAGACCGAGACCAGGTCACGACCCCTGAGTGCACCCAACTGTGACAGAGGGGACCGCCGGAGGTATGTAGTGGAAGAGAGCCTGATGTGAAGAGGCTGGCAGTCCGGGGCAGGGGGACTGGATCCGTGCAGGATGGATGGATGGATAACAGTGCAGGTATAGTGTAGTCAGACGGGCCAGGTCAGTCACAGCGGAGTCAGGATGGTACAGAGCAGCGGGTAGAGAATAGTCAGGTCACAAGCCAGGTTCAGCAACAGGAGGTCAAGCAATCAGGAGTAGGCAGAAGAGTAGTCAAACGAGCCAGAGGTCAGGGCAGGAGAAGTCAACAGGAACCAGGATCAAGCAGGGTCTTCAACAAGGGATATCTCTCAGGAACAGATCAGCAGGGAACAAGGAACAAAGACCATACGGCAACTTGAGTCTGCACAGGGCTGGTTTAAATAGCGCGCCCTGCGCTGTCATTGGTGCCAGGAGCGTGTCTGTGAGTGTGCATGCGCGGCCGCCTTTGCTGCGGTTGCCTATGTCCTAGCTCCCGCCAGCTAATGCGCCTTGGCGTTCTGCGCATGCGCCGACCTGTGCTCCGCCGCGATTCCTGACACGCCCGCTCGCAATATATCTACTGCGATTGAGTCGGCAAGAGGTTAAAACACAGATGCTCAAAAAAAGGATATTCTCAGTTCATTTTTTCAATTTGATTTTTCCGTCAACCTTAGGATACGGTTGACTTCAGAGGAAATTATTAACTCAATAATTATTACTATTACAAACCTGCCATTTGGCGGCTGTACTGGAGTTTTTATATTAAGAATTGTCGTGTTCCAAATGAACATTTCCAGCATTTCAAAGTAATGCAAAGCTCTTTGGAAGAGCTCAGGCAGTTATCTTAGATTGTAATGAGAAACCATCTGTCTCTCCACTATTAGATGTGCAAATAAATGGATCCCCTTAGTTCCACATGATCCAGCAATGTGCTGCTTTGTAGCGTGCTTATAACTGACATAACTGTGTACAGGTTACAAAAAATACCATTTGGAATCATTTCTGATGAAAACATTTCCAGGCCAATAAATCAATGTTCTTGTTATATTCACATCTGTGCTCCTCAATATAACAGAGGTCCAAAGCCTCCTGGTGGGACTAATTTAAAATGGAGCTTTAATGCAGGTTCCTCCTCCAGTTTGTTAATGCAGCAGCCAGGAGAGCTGGGACTGAGCCAGACATATAGGCACTGATGAAACCTTTTGAATATTTGGACAAATGCATAAGCCCAAGTATGGGGTTGATTTACTACAGGCAAATAGACTGTGCACTTTGCAAATGCAGTTGCTCCGGAGCAGGGGCGGCTCGACAACTCATGGGGCCCCCGGGCAATAGGGGATCATGGGGCACCTGTGTCCTTGCCCAAACTCAAAAAAGCCTATGAAAAAGGTACCAGGGGCATCTCATGGGGCCCCCCTACTGACCCTGGGCCCTCGGGCAGTGCCCAAGTTTTCAAATGGTCAGTCCGCCCCTGCTCCAGAGTTTAGTAAATGGGGAAAAGCTTCATTTTCCAAACAATACCCAATCGCATGCAAGGAAAATAAAGATTTAAAAAAACAGCAGTTTTACTTGCATGTGATTGGATGTTGGAAGTCAGCAGAGCTTCTGCTCATTTATCAAGCTCTGGAGCAACTGCACTTTGCAAAGTGCATAGTCTATTTGCCTTTAGTAAATCAAACCCTTTGTGTTTTTCCTATGGACATGTTACCTGTATATTGTATATGATTGTAGTCATTGGATCATGAAGAATATTGAGGATAAGTATTGACCAAATGCTGAATTATTGAAATCTGTTTCCTCCCTAGTGAAAAATTATGCTTTCCTTCACACTTGTAGTATGTTGCTCTAAAACTTGGATATTGGGGGGGATTTACTAAAACTGGTTCACGCAGAGTCTGATGCGGCTGTGCATGGTAGCCAATCAGCGTCTAACCTCAGCTTGTTCAGTTGAGCTTTGGCAATAAAACCTGGAAGCTGATTGGTTCCTGTGCAGAAGTGCACCTGATGTTGCACATCCCAGCATTGGTAAATAAACCCCATTGTCTGAGTATGTACGCCTGTCTACATTGCCTGAGCCTATACCTCTGTCCACATTGCTTTAAGCATTATTAAACTCAAAAGCAAACATTTGTTATCCTGCAGAGTGATCCTTAAATGTCACGGATGCATTCATTTTCTTTTTGAAACTTTCTTTTATTTTCACCTGGTGATCTGGCCATTAACTCTGTTGTTTTTCAATAGAACAAGCTGTCCTTTAAATGTAGCAGTTAGAAGATTGGAACAAAGCATTTAGCATTGACAAGGGTAATCATCTTTTATTTATTATGTAAAACCTTTATCCCAAAAAGAGAAAACTGTTGCTGTAACTGCTTATAAAGTGTTAGCTGAAGTTTGGCTTCAGTTTGTTAGTGTATCAAAATCTGCTAGTAATTCTAACACTCCCCCACCCCCCAGATTGCCAATGCAGCTGTCCAAAGGTGCCCCCTGTGCTCCTTCATCCAAACGTGCCCCCTGTGCTCCTTGGTCCAAAGTGGGGGCTCTCTAATACAGGAGGTGTATTAAATAAAAACAGAAAAAATACGAGCGCTGGATAAACAACCAAAGAGCGGCTAGCATGAAAGGCAAACACCAGGAGCCTCAAAAGAAAATATATCAAACAACCATGCAGCGCTAATAAGTACAATGATGCATGCAAATAGTCATACGGTGCATGTAATAACTGGCAAAGTGAACACCACTTAATACTAAAATAGATCTTGTAAATTATCTAAAAAGTCCAGGGATAATAATGATGGTGAATAAACATCTTCAACAAGAGTGTTCTTGCGGTGCATAATATATAGAATTTCAGGACAAAAAAGTGACACAATAAGTGACTTCTGTGACCATATTCCTCCCGCAGAAATGAGTGTAGATTGCACTAACCAGAAAGCGCAATGATAATGCGCATTTGAGTGTTAACCAACTCCTGGTCATCCGGCTACTGAAAACTGCAACTGGATCACAGAGTGGTCATCTGGCCTGCATCAGCTGCGCAAACATCACAACCTCAGGGACACCAGATATCAGAGGGCGTGTAGTCGTCTCGCCACCGGGGGGAGTCTAACCAATCATGATGTGGCCACCAGATCATCCCAATAAGCCTTGAAGGAGGGGGGGGGCTCGGAAGTAACGAGCCAAGACAACAGAAGATTCTGATAGTGTAGTACTTTATTATCCACAACAGAAAAATAGACAAATAGCTGAAAAATACTACTCACATGTGTAGTGAGCAGCTGGTAGCAGGGAATTCCAAAATGGCCACCGGCCGTCCACAGGGGCCATGCGGTGTGACGTCACAGGGTATAAGGCACCTCTCTAACGCGTTTCGTGCGATGGCACGTTATCAAAGGGAGTGTGCCTCCTGTAATGACATTACTTAAATAGCGTTTGTAATTACATGTAATTACAGGAGGCACACTCCCTTTGATAACGTGCCATCGCACGAAACGCGTTAGAATGTGCCTTATACCCTGTGACGTCACACCGCATGGCCCCTGTGGACGGCCGGTGGCCATTTTGGAATTCCCTGCTACCAGCTGCTCACTACACATGTGAGTAGTATTTTTCAGCTATTTGTCTATTTTTCTGTTGTGGATAATAAAGTACTACACTATCAGAATCTTCTGTTGTCTTGGCTTGTTACTTTTGAGGGCCCCCCCCACCTTCAAGGCTTATTGGGATGATCTGGTGGCCACATCATGATTGGTTAGACTCCCCCCGGTGGCGAGACGACTACACGCCCTCTGATATCTGGTGTCCCTGAGGTTGTGATGCTTGCCCAGCTGATGCAGGCCAGATGACCACTCTGTGATCCAGTTCCAGTTTTCAGTAGCCGGATGACCAGGAGTTGGTTAACACTCAAATGCGCATTATCATTGCGCTTTCTGGTTAGTGCAATCTACACTCATTTCTGCGGGAGGAATATGGTCACAGAAGTCACTTATTGTGTCACTTTTTTGTCCTGAAATTCTATATATTATGCACCGCAAGAACACTCTTGTTGAAGATTTTTATTCACCATCATTATTATCCCTGGACTTTTTAGATAATTTCCAAGATCTATTTTAGTATTAAGTGGTGTTCACTTTGCCAGTTATTACATGCACCGTATGACTATTTGCATGCATCATTGTACTTATTAGCGCTGCATGGTTGTTTGATATACAGGAGGTGTATTACTGGCCAGATCACCAGGTGAAAACAGAGGGATGAGGTTTAAAAAAAGAAAATGAATGCAGCCACCACATCTAATGATGATCTTGGTAAGTTGCAATATAATAACATTTTTTGTTTTGGGTTTAAAGCAGAGTTCCAGCCCCCGGATTCTTCAATCGGCTGCTGAGTGCTGGTGCTGCCATCTTGACTAAGGGAAACTGGCAGTGAATCCTTGCTTCTTCACATCCGGTTTCCTACTGCACATGTGCAAAGTGCACTACACTGGGTGAATGGGCTGCAGCCCTCTGGGACCTGTTAAGTGTCCCAGAGGGCTGCGGGGGGGGGGCGAACTGAGCCAGAAGTGGGTGTGGGTACCTGTCAAAACCAGGTACCCCCCCCCCCAAAAAAAAGGTGCCAAATGTGGCAGTGGGGAGGGAGGAGGCAGAAAAGCGGAGCTTCCACTTTAATATGGATGGATGGAACTCCACTTTAATATAATGTTGAGCCTGTACTTCCATCTCCATCGCTTGAGCCTGTACATATGTCCACGTTGCTTAAAGTATATGAAAACCCTCACCTTATAAAACAACCCATTCAGTTTAAAATAGAAATTCCAAAAAAGTATATTAAATTGAAAAAATTTGTTTTAAAAGTGATTACATACCGAGATGTTCTCATCTACTTAAAGAGTTCAGAGAGCTGGGGGAGGATAACCATCACCATACTAATCTTCCAAGTGAATGGCTGCGGGGGGGGGGGTGTATCAGCACAAGCCTGATCATTGGATTAGCTCCCAGCACAGCTAGAGAACTGACCACGCTGTGCTCTCTTGCCTAGTGTGGTCAGTTTTAATAGGAAAGCAGGGGAACTTTCAGGAACACCAGGGATTTCACAGAAAGGAAGCAATACAAAGAGAACAGGATACTTTTTCATACAAGTACATGGTACAGCAGGCACATAGCAGGAATATGAAATGTTGGATTGACATATTCTTTAAGCCTGTACTTCTTTCTACATTGTTTGAGCCTTTATTTCTGCCCACATTGTTCAAATTTCAAATGTTACACTCTGATCACTGGGGAAGAGGAAACACAACTTTCTGCCTGTGCCAGACTGATGACATAATTTCAGTCTAGACAAATTTGCCTACTAGAGCTCAAGTAATGCTTTTTAATGATAAAACGCAGCATTGTTTTTATTTTAGAGAAGAATTCCAGGGAGAAAAAAATCCCAATGCATTGGGGATATGCCCACACTGCATGGGTTACATACTCGTTATATGTCTAGGGCAGTGGTGGCGAACCTATGGCACACGTGCCGCAATGGGCACGTAGAGCCCTCTCTGTCGACACACTAGCCAAGTCGCCCCAGCAGCCGAGCATTGGATAACAACGCACATAGAGGCCATTCGCATGCTCAGAAAGGAATAACAGCGCCAGACAATGACGTCATGAGCCGCGACTCATTAGCCGCAACTCGTCCAAGCTTTGAATTGTACGTCAGTGCATTGCCAAGGATATATATATATTGGACTGGCTGTGAATTTTAATACATTTGTTTTCATTAACACAAGATTTTAGCTTGTGCTGGTGGTCAGTGGAACTTTGCCTCCTTGTGCTGGTGGTCAGTGGATTTTTGCCCCCTTGTGCTGGTGGTCAGTGGAACTTTGCCCCCTTGTGCTGGTGGCCAGTGGAACTTTGCCCCCTTGTGCTGGTGGTCAGTGGAACTTTGCCCCCTTGTGTTGGTGGTCAGTGGAACTTTGTCCCCTTGTGCTGGTGGTCAGTGGAACTTTGCCCCCTTGTGCTGGTGGTCAGTGGAACTTTGCCCCCTTCTGCTGGTGGTCAGTGGAACATTCCCCCCTTGTGCTGGTGGACAGTGGAATGTCCCCCCCCTTGTGCTGGTGGTCAGTGGAACCTTGCCCCCTTGTGCTGGTGATCAGTAGAACTTTGCCCCCTTGTGCTGGAGGTCAGTGGAACTTTGCCTCCTTGAACTGGTGGTCAGTGGAACTTTGCCCCCTTGAGCTGGTGGTCAGTGGAACTTTGCTTCCTTGTGCTGGTGGTCAGTAGAACTTTGCCCCCTGTGCTGGTGGTCAGTGGAACTTTGCCCCCTTGTACTGGTGGTCAGTGGAACCTTGCCCCCTTGTGCTGGTGGTCAGTGGAACTTTGCCCCCTTGTGCTGGTGGTCAGTGGAACTTTGCCCCCTTGTGCTGGTGGTCAGTGAAACTTTGCCCCCTTGTGCTGGTGGTCAGTGGAATGTTCCCCCTGACTTCACCATAAATATTGATAACTCCATCCTCAGTCCATCCCCTCATGCCAGCGTACTAGGTGTAATCCTAGACTCCCATCTGACCTTCCAGCCCCAAATCCAATCGCTGACACAATCATGTAGACTTCACCTCCACAACATCTCTAAGATATGACCGTTCCTAACCCCAGAAACCACTAAGCAACTTATTCACTCCATTGTCATATCACACCTCGACTATTGGCCTACCTCATCGCAGGCTATCCCCCCTCCAGTCTATCATGAACGCTGCTGCCAGACTCATCCACCTCACTAACCGTTCTGTATCTGCCACCCCTCTCTGCCAATCCCTCCACTGGCTCCCAGTTGCCCAACGAATAAAATTCAAAACACTAACAATGACTTATAAAGCCATCCACAACACTGCCCCAATTTACATAACCGATCTTATGTCTAAATATCACCCAAACCGTACACTCCGCTCCTCGCAAGACCTCCTACTCTCTAGCTCCCTTGTCTCCTCCTCCCATGCTCGTCTCCAAGACTTCTCCAGGGCGTCACCCATCTTCTGGAACTCCCTACCCCAATCCATCAGACTATCACCTACTCTACTTACCTTTAGGTGATCACTGAAAACCTATCTCTTCAGGGAAGCCTATCCTGCCCTCTGCTAATACTGGAATCTTCTACTCTTCCAACCACTCCATCCCCCACAGTTATTACCTATTGTACCACTCACACCTCCCTCCTAGATTGTAAGCTCCAAGGAGCAGGGCCCTCAAATCCCTCTTGTATTGAACTGTATTGTCTCCCACTATAATGTAAAACACTGAGCAATTCGTTGGCGCTATATAAATCCTGTATAATAATAATAATTGTGCTGGTGGTGAGTGGAACCTTTCCCCCTTGTGCTGGTGGTCAGTGGAAATTTGCCCCTTGTGCTGGTGGTCATTGGAACTTTGCTCCCTTGTGCTGGTGGTCATTGGAACTTTTCCCCCTTGTGCTGGTGGTCAGTGGCACTTTGCCCCTTGTGCTGGTGGTCATTGGAACTTTGCCCCTTGTGCTGGTGGTCAGTGGAACTTTGCCCCCTTGTGCTGGTGGTCAAAGCTCTGTTATTGTGTTTTTCTTTTAAGACAAAAGATGTTAATGTACAGGTAGTTTTTTCTAAACTAAAACCTCTGTATTCAGGTTTAATTGAAGTTGTTGGCACTTTACAATAAACAAGTGGGTTTTGGGTTACAGTTTAGGCACTCGGTTTCCAAAAGGGTCGCCATCACTGGTCTAGGGGATCGCAGAGAAGAGATATACCTAATCTGCCGATCCTCCAAGCTCAAGACTGGTCCCTGCTGCTCCTGCCCCCCCACCCCCACACACTAGCAGTCTTGTGAATGCACTGTTCCTGACGTCAATGCACCCATAGACCGGCTCTGGATGTGAAGACGGCAGGAACAGTCCACAGCTGGACAAGGGGGAGCGCTGTTTTCCAGGGGATTGAAGGATTGGGTAAGTATAGCCTTTCAATGCGCCCCTGGACAAAAGGAGCAGTTAACCCATGTACTGCAAGCACAGCCCCACTACATGGGAGGAAAAAAACATTTCTTGGAGTTCTGCTTTAAATACACTGCTACTCTATATATGTTACATGCCAGGAATGTATTCATGCAGACTTGTAAAAGCACTTAAACGTTTTCATGAATACTCTGTTCCTTTTTTCAGAATGTTTTAATGTAGCTTTGGCCCTGTACTGATTAATGTTCTAAGCAGCTCTTCAACTAAACTTGCATTGTAAAGCAAATAGCAACACACAACTGATAAGAAATCAATGTTCAATTTTTGACTGCTCTATACAGATAAAAAGTGAAACTTGATTGGTTGCTTACTGTACATCAAATGTCTTTGATCAGCCTTATAAAATAAATCATTTTGACTTATGTAGCTATACAGAAGCATCCAGGATATACTGTTACACGGCTCATCGGGAAGATGCATTGTTCAGAGGAATGTGTGTTCCATCTGCAGATTTTCAGTCTTCCAGTAAGCTTTTACCACTGTCCAGTGAAGTATTTGTATCAACATTCCTGTAATAAGCGCTCAGTCATTTTTTTTCGATGGCATACAATATTGGTAATTCGGCAGGACTTTAAGCATGCAGCTTGCTCATGCCTTTTTTCCTATATAAAAGCAAAGCAAGTAAATGGAGGCAATTCATGTAATACAGGGCACTGGCAGAAGAAAGACCACACTCTATATATTCATAAATACGTTAAAACCTTTTGTGCCTCTTCAAAACCATTTCAGTTGAGTATGTCGGATTTCCCTGTATAGCAAAATGGAAGAATTTCCCATCAAAACTGATTTCTAGACATATAGCTATATATAGAGTTAAGCTGGCCATACATTAGTAGATTTCTGAATGAACATTCATGTGAACATTCGTATGAAAATTCTTATCAGTGAAAGTTAATTTACATAATGAATAAAAATTCATTCAAAAATCATTCTAAAATACTTAAAAAAAACCTTGCTTTTAACATTCAACTTTGGAATGAATGGAATTTCCTGAACAAAAATCATATTCACTGTTAGAAATGTGTTTCTTTGAGAAAACTTTTCCATCTCACTCCTTCAAATTTTCCTGCCACTGCAGTCAAAAACAATTGTTTATTTGACCCCCCTAAAGTTTGGAAAATCAAACAAATGTTCTTATGACAAAAAAATGTGAATACAATTCTGCTAGTGTATGGCCAATGTAAGTGAATAGATGCGGTCCTACTAACAGTTAGCCGACAGCTAGCTAGCAAAACTGACCAAAGCAGCATTGCCTTTTTTTCCAGAACTGAATATGCTTTAGGTCTGTAAAACTGCAATACAATTCCATAAACTGAGGTTACAATATGCTTTTATTTGGAATTTGCATGTTCTCCCTGTGCCTGCATGGGTTTCCTCCAAAGACATGCTGGTAGGTGAATTGGCTCCTGTCTAAATTAGCCCTAGTATGTGTATGTATGAATGTAAGTTAGGGACCTTAGATTGTACACCCCTTGAACGTAAGTGACTGATATGAATGTACAATATTCAGGTGAAACTCGAAAAATTTGAATATTGTGCAAAAGTTCATTTATTTCAGTAATGCAACTTAAAAGGTGAAACTAATATATGAGATAGACTCGTTACATACAATGCAAGATAGTTCAAGCCGTGATTTGTCATCACTGTGATGATTATGGCTTACAGCTCTTGAAAACCCCAAATCCACAATCTCAGAAAATTAGAATATTACATGCAATCAATAAAACAAGGATTGTACATAGAACAATATCGGAACTCTGAAAAGTATAAGCATGCATATGTACTCAGTACTTGGTTTGGGCCCCTTTTGCAGTAATTACTGCCTCAATGCGGCGTGGCATGGAAGCTATCAGCCTGTGGCACTGCTGAGGTGTTATGGAAGACCAGGATGCTTCAATAGCGGCCTTCAGCTCTTCTGCATTGTTCGGTCTCATGTCTCATCTTTCTCTTGGCAATGCCCCATAGATTCTCTATGGGGTTCAGGTCAGGCGAGTTTGCTGGCCAATCAAGCACAGTAATCCCATGGTCATTGAACCAGGTTTTGGTGCTTTTGGCAGTGTGAACAGGTGCCAAGTTCTGCTGGAAAATTAACTCAGCATCCCCATAAAGGTCGTCTGCGGAAGGAAGCATGAAGTGCTCCAAAATCTCCTGGTAGACGGCTGCATTGACCCTGGACTTAATGAAGCACAGTGGACCAACACCAGCAGATGACATGGCTCCCCAAATCAACACAGACTGTGGAAACTTCACACTGGACTTCAAGCATCTTGCAGTGTGTGCCTCTCCATTCTTCCTCCATACTCTGGGTCCTTGGTTTCCAAATGAGATGCAAAAGTTGCTCTCATCAGAACAGAGGACTTTGGACCACTGAGCAACAGACCAGGTCTGTTTTTCTTTAGCCCAGGTAAGACACTTCTGCCGTTGTTTATTGTTCAGGAGCGGCTTGACAAGAGGAATACGACATTTGAAGCCCATTTCCAGGATCCGTCTGTGTGTGGTGGCTCTTGATGCACTGACTCCAGCCTCAGTCCACTCCTTGAAAGTTCCCAACACATTTGAATGGCCTTTTCCTGACAATCCTCTCCAGGCTGCGGTCATCCCTGCTGCTTGTGCACCTTTTTCTTCCACACTTTTCCCTTCAACATAACTTTCTATTAATGTGCTTTGATACAGCACTTTGGGAACATCCAACTTCTTTTGCAATTACCTTTTGAGGCTTTCCCTCCTTATGGAGGGTGTCAATGATGGTTTTCTGCACAACTGTCAGGTCAGCAGTCTTTCCCATGATTGTGATTCCTACTGAACCAGACTGAGAGACCATTTAAAGGCTCAGGAACCCTTTGCAGGTGTTATGGCTTAATTAGCTGATTAGAGTGGGACACTTTGAGCCGAGAATATTGTAACTTTTCACAATATTATAATTTTCTGAGATTGTGGATTTGGGGTTTTCATGAGCTGTAAGCCATAATCATCACAATTATGACAAATCACGGCTTGAACTATCTTGCTTTGCATGTAATGAGTCTATCTCATATATTAGTTTCACCTTTTAAGTTGCATTACTGAAATAAATTAACTTTTGCACGATATTCTAATTTTTCGAGTTTCACCTGTATATATGTAAAGAACTGCGTAAATTGACGGCACTATATAACATTGACAAAATAAATAACATTTCAATATAGCATAGCTTTAACAAACAATGAATAGACTTACAGGCATATGTGTATTAAAGGGAAAAATGAGAGCTTCACTTATGTATTCTTTTGGAAGCTGAAATGGCACTGCAGTGATTTGTGGATAATCTTTACTAACAAAAAAGACACTTCCTGTTCCTTGGTTCTGAAGAAAATAAAAAGGGTGAAATTGCCATGAAATAGATGGCTTCCTATTTAACACAATAATCTGATAGACAGTACAGAATATTTTTGTCAATCTATTTGTCATTCTGTTCTCACTGTTTTGATTTATACAACCCTGGCATACTGTAAAGTCAGAAAGGGTGGCACCACTATTGAGACCATAGCAAAAGGGAAATACCAGCAGTCTATGTAATGTTTTGCTCCGAAAAGAATGCCTGGGTGGAACAGATGTTGTTTTATTAACATTGGGATTTTTTGTTTTGTAGAAGATTTGTGTTTTGTGATGTATTGCCAGTGGTTTAGCTTTAGTGGTCCTCAAGCTCTGGCAATATTGTTTAACCACTTGCCTACCAGGCACTTATACCCCCTTATTTACCAGGCCAATTTTCAGCTTTCAGCGCTGCCGCACTTTGATTGAGAATTGCGCGGTCATGCAACATTGTACCCATATGAAATTTTGTTCATTTTTTTCTCACAAATAGAGCTTTCTTTCGGTGGTATTTAATCGCCACTGCGCATTTTATTTTTTGCGCTATAAATAAAAAAAGTACAAAAAATTTGAAAAAAAAAAAAAGTTTTTTTTGTTTCTATTATAAAATTTTTCAAACAGGCAATTTTTCTCCTTCACTGATGTGCGTTGATGAGGCAGCACTGATGGGCACTGATAGGCGGCACTGATGGGCACTGATAGGCAGCACTAAAGGGCACTGATAGGCAGTACTAATGAGGTGGCACGGATAGGCGGCACGGATAGACAGCACTAATGAGGTGTCACGGATAGGCGGCACTAATATGCAGCACTGATAGGCGGCACTGATAGGTGACACTGATGATGGGTACTGATAGACGGCACTGACTGGCATCACTGCTGGGCACTGACTGGCGGCACTGACTGGCACAACCGCTGGATACTGACTGATGGCACTGACTGGCAGCACTGCTGGGTTGCACTGGTGGGTGGCACTGGTGGGCAGCACTGGTGGGTGGGCACAGGTGGGTGGCACTGCTGGGCACAGGTAGGTGGCACTTCTGGGCACAGGTGGGTGACACTGCAGAGTGGCACAGGTGGGTGCACTGCTGGGCACAGGTGGGTGATCTGCAGGGCACAGGTGGGCGGAGCTAGTGGGCGCACTGCTGGGCACAGGTGGGCGGAACTTGCGGGTGCCACTGCTGGGCACCGATCATCAGGGCACTGATCATCAGTGCCGTGATGATCGGTGCCGATCCCCGCTCTGACAACTGCCGGTTCTCGGCAGTACTTTCCTCACGATCTGACAGCGTGAGGAAAGTGCAGCCGAGAACCGGCACTTGTATTTCCCTCTGATCAGCGTGTCATTGGACACCGCTGATCAGGTGGTAAAAGGCCGCTGTGATTGGCCTTTTACCACATCACGTGATCAGCTGTGTCCGTAGGACACAGCGATCACGGAGATCGCCGGGTGCGCGCCCCCTGGGGCGCGCAGGAGAGCACGTTCTGGGCGGACGTCATATGACGTCCACCCAGAACTGGCCGGCCGCAGTGCAGCCGTCATTCGGCTATCTGCGGTCAGCAACAAGTTAAAGTGCAATTTCAGTCAAATATTAACTAAGCCTAAGCCTTTTCTATCTACTGTGTGGAAGGAAAAATCTGTATACCTACCTATTCTGAGGCAGCTCCAGTCTGGTCACATTATCAGGTCTCAGCGCTGGCTTCAGCGTAGGGGAGGGACAGCCTGTCGGTGATCTCCCCACTTCACTGAAGCTGGCTGTGGCAGTTGTGCGCATGGAAACATGGACCTGACAACCATTTTGTTAAGGTCTCCCATCTTGTGTCCTGGTCTGCAGATATCATTCTCACTCTTTCCAGTCCCCCCCTCCCCTTTGAATGGAACGTGGTCTGTGTGTGTGCACTGGGGGTCACAAGTGCATAAGGCACAGCTGGATAAGTTTCATGGTTGTAACCCCATTTAAGCCTGGTGCCAGAGGGTCTGATAAACACTTTCATCTGCCCGGTCGTAAAACTATAACTCAGTCGGTCACTTGACATGTAAGCATTACCTCAGAGTGGCCATAAAACGTACATTTCACATGAGTCATTTCTCATACAAATTCATAAACATCCGCAGGAACTGAGCACATTGATATAAAGCATATATTCAGATAGGTCATTTTAATATGAGTCACCTGACACCTTACATCCCTAGGTAGCGTCTACAAGAGAGTAGAAAGCAATATATTTTTATCCGGAATGGCAGGATATGCCATATTTGGTGTCTGGACATTCAGAATATTCTGCATATTAATCTGCCAGTGGCTAGGATGCTACATGCTACATTGAAGGTTATTGACCATGGTATAAACTTGTGAGGGATTTGGTCATAACCTGGGTCCCTGCCTAACACCCCTCCCCAAATGAGGCGATTTGGTCCTTGGCTTCAGGAGACACCCCCTGCTGGGATACTAGAAAAAGGCTGACATGCCTGGAGCAAAAAAAAGAAGAGATACTTCCCTTTTTAACATCAGGAACATCTTTGGGAGAAAGGCAACCCCTTTTCTTCGGACGTTTTGCAAGTATCCTACCTTCTGAAACTTCTTTCTTTTATTGCTCTGTTGTTTTATTGCTCTCTCTCTCTCTCTCTCTCTCTCTCTCTCTCTCTATATATATATATATATATATATATATATATATATTTGTTACATCTTTTTCTGTAAATATTTTAATTGCACCAATTTGACCTTTTTAGTAATAAATCCTATTTTCTGAAAAGTGTTGAAACTGTCTCTAAAGCTTCTAGTGCAAACAAAAAGAATCCCTGTCTCTGAAGTGTGCTACTGTATGTGATAATCCTCTGAAATACATCTGTCTGTGGTGGCAGTGTGTATTACAGACACTTATATTAATATCATAGTGTTACTGCTAAGAGTTGTGAGTTCTCTCCTTCTCTGTAAAAAGGTGGTGGTGGCAGTGTGAAGGGTTAATTGCGTAATTAACCTAACCCAGTAACAATCGCTCTCAGGCGGCTGGCACATAGATTGTGGTCCCGCAAGCTGGAAAATCTTTGTGCAGGGTGCAGCTGAGAGTGGCATTGTTACGCAAGTGACA
Organism: Staurois parvus; assembly: GCF_062004578.1. NCBI lineage: Eukaryota > Metazoa > Chordata > Amphibia > Anura > Ranidae > Staurois > Staurois parvus. The sequence continues at coordinate 4,230,070 of NW_028317805.1, read as the reverse complement.
GCGCAGTCTGGGATCGGCTGGTCCTTCGGTCACAAGTTGGTGAGAAGGGCTGGGGTCTGACGCCGCGCACCGTCACACTGGCCATTGGAGAGATCATGTGAGTGGACCAGAGTGCCCTCAGCATAGGTAAGTATAGACTTCTTTTCTTTACAGAGTAGTCAGAATGAGTTTAGAATGGGGGTGTAAAGTAGGTTTAGGTTTCGTTACTATTTGTGGACTATATTTCCACTATACTTCCATTTTAAGTAATAAAACAATCAAGTATCTAACCTTATAATAAATATTTGGTTAGATCGAGTGAATTGGCCAGGGTTCGATTTTCTGGCCGTTTGTCAAAACTGTTGTGAACTTTTAAAACTGCAAACTTTTATCCGAACCCCATTAAAGTCTATGGGAAGGTGAGAAATCTTGAAAGTCAATTCTGGCCATTTTCAAGTATTATATGTTCAAAATTGTAAAAAAAAAAAGGCATAGGGAGCCAGGCACTGTTATTGAGGACATGTACCAATGCAAAAAAAAAAAAACATTTGTCAGAAAGAGGATCTCTCTTTTTTTGTGACTCTGGGCACGGCATAAGTAAAACACCTGTGATTTCTGTCACATGCTTGGGAGATGCCCTTTAGCTGTATGTGGTATTACTGATCAGTATGATTCTCAAGACATTGTATTTTGGCATCAGATATTATTTTGGATGTGTACCTGATTTTTTTTTTAAATTCTACATTTAGCTTGGCTTCAGCAGCAGTATCAAATTTGATTCATGTTAAAAGCTTTTTTAGGTAGTTTGGGGAGCGACTCCTGATGGTTAATTTCTTTATTAGGTCAGGACTTCTGTGCCCAAGTCGTCTGTACCATGTATGAATGCAGTTTTAATGTTTTTCTTCTACCTCATTGCAGTTCATCTGATACAGTTCATTTGTAAATTTAGCCCTTGCAAGTAAGATATCCCCTTTTGTGATGGCACAACTGTCATCTTGGTAGGTAACTACATTGCCTTGTTTTGTGAGCTTCTTCACTAACAAGATTTGTTTTAAGAGCAGGGACATAGAGAACATTTTTCACAGATATCTTTCTGGTGACACTCTGGGAAATAGGACTATAAAGAAAACTGTCTCCTATCCCTTCTGATTCTATTATTTGCCCATTAGCTGTGGTGATTTTTTTCTGTTTACTCTGGTCAAGGTGAATGAAAACATTTCTGTCATTTGTCATGTGACTCGTAGCTCCTGAATCAACACACTATGCTTGAAAAGATGAGGTGCAACTTTTGGATTGAAAACATTATTCATAATCAATTTCTTCCTTTGAACTTTTGCAATTTTGTAGTTTGGTTTGTTTTTGTATTCTAGCTTTCCAGATTCTGCAATCTGCTTTTAACCCCTTCCTGCCCAGTGTCATTAGTACATTAGTCATTGAAATGTCAGTGGCAGTTAGTCAGTTCCCCCCCCCCGGTGTTACAATGCCCGCCGCAGTCCCCCTATAAGTTGCTGATTGCCACCATTATTAGTATTAAAAGAAAAAAAAATCCAGTATATATACCACCATTTGTAAACGCTATAACTCTCAGGTAAACCAATAAATGTACACGTATTGGGATTTTTTTTAGCAAAGACATGTAGCAGAATACATTTTGGCCTAAATTTATGAAGTTTGATTTTAAATTTTTTTTTTTACTGGATATATTTTATAGCAAAACGTCAAAAATATTTTTTTTTTCTAAATTGTTGGTCTTTTTTTGTTTATAGAGCAAAAAATTAAAAACACAGAGGTGATCAAATTCCACCGAAAAAAAGCTCCATTTGTGGGAAAGCTTCATTTTGGTGCAGCATTGCATGACCGCACAATTATCAGTTAAAATAACACAGCGCCATATCGCAAAAATGTCCTGGTCAAGAAGGGGGGTAAATCCTCTGGAAGGCAAGTGGTTAAGCTGCAATCAGTAGCGGACGGGAGTGCTTGTAGGCTGTGTCAGGCTGCTTTATTTCACTTGCACCCACAGCAATGTTGACCTGACTTGCAGTGATCGACCGACAGCAAGGCCACAGAACGCTACATATTTAAGTCAATGAGGAAGTGCTGCAAACACCTCAAAACCGTATACAGTACATGTAGTTGCGGCAAATTTGTCAGAAAAAATGGGGTTAAAACAGGCAGAGAGGAGGTGTTTCTTACCACCTGTTAGGAGCCTGCAAATCGGGCTTCAGAAGCAGGGGAGTTTTAGATGCATCTAAATCTACCCTTACTATGTTCTTTGTCTCTTTTTTTTTTTTTATTTATCAACAGGTACAATATTATTTTTAATATTTTTCATTGGGGGGGCTGCTTTGAAGAGACATCAGGGGTCTACAGTATACAAACCTCTAATCTTTTTTTGAGACAGAGAAAGGGACTGAAGACAGTCCCTTTCAGAGAGAGATCACTTTAAATCCTTCATGACGGAGGGTAAAAAAAAAATCCTAAAGCCTAAGCACAGTTTTGCAACTTTGGCATGTGTTAGTAAAACTGTACATATCATTGCAACTACTTTTTGTATCCAGGTGGCTTATACCTTGTTTGTTTTTTCTCAGGACAAATTGGGCTTTCAATTTATGGTAATGGGTATCTCCTGATTTTATTTTTTTTTTTTATCTTTGAAAAACTGGCTCAAAAGATTTCTTTTTTTAATGTAGCTGTGCACTTCTTGCTATTACCATAACTTACCACCAAAGAACAACCCAAAATAAATTCTCTTGCTCCTGACAATCGCAGCAATACCACATACGTGCATTATTTGTTGTTTGTACATGTAGTAGGGTCCAGAAACAGTGGTGCGCAGAATGCTGCAGGTAGACGGATTCCAAGCATGCCCCACTTTCAGTTTTTCTGACTTTCAAAGCATTGGCTGACCTGGAACCCATATACCTGTATGAATCACCCCATATGTCCCAGTTCCCTCCCTCCATTGCACAGAAGAAACTCTCACTCAACCCTGCTGATCAGTAGACCCTTTCCCTGGACATATTTACATGGGAATTATAATGCATTTTTCTAAACAATTTAAATATACTGTAAACACTAATAGTTTTTAGGTTTTTTTTTCACAAACATTTATTGCAGTTTTCTTCTATGGTGCGGTACTTGTAGAGCATGCTGGGCTTCTAAATAAGAATGTTCACTTATAGTTATTGTGCTTTTGCAGATAGAAAATCTAGACAAAGGAGGGATTGGGATTTATTCATTTATGTAAATCTATCTCTCAACCCCCCCCCACCTCACCCCCTCACCCCCCGAATCACATACCTGCTGAGCGACATATCAGACTGGATGTCGCTCCACTTCCTTAAACTGAACCTCTCCCCTATTGACTTCTCCATCACATCCAACAACGCCACCATCAAACCCGCCCCGCAGGCCAGAGTACTTGGTGTCATTCTGGACTCCAACCTATCCTTCCAGCCCCAAGTCCAATCTTTAACAAACTCGTGCAGACTCCACCTCCGCAACATCGCCAAAATCCACACGTTCCTAACTCCAGAAACCACTAAACAGCTCATCCACTCCCTCATCATATCACGACTCGACTACTGCAACTCCCTCCTCACTGGCCTGCCTCGCCGCTGGCTATCCCCGCTTCAGTCCATCCTGAATACGGCTGCCAGACTCATTCACCTTTCCAACCGCTCCGTCTCCGCCACCCCCCTCTGCCAATCCCTCCACTGGCTTCCGATTGCGCAACGGATCAAATTCAAAATCCTAACACTGACGTACAAAGCTGTCCACCATACTGCCCTGTACTACATCACTGACCTAATATCCAAGTACCGCCCAGCACGCACACTCCGCTCCTCACAAGACCTCCTTCTCTCTAGTTCCCTGGTCTCCTCCTCCCATGCCTGCCTCCAGGACTTCTCCAGGGTGTCACCCATCCTCTGGAACTCCCTGCCCCAACCCATCAGATTATCACCTACTCTCCTCTCCTTTTGGCACACCCTGAAAACCCACCTCTTCAGGAAAGCCTACCCCACCCCTTGCTAACTTGCTGACCTCCTCCACTCTTCCTACCACTCCATCCCCCACAGCTATCTCCTCCTGTGCCACAATCCCCTCCCTCCTAGATTGTAAACTCGAAAGAGCAGGGCCCTCAATCCCCTCATGTTTTGCATTGTATTGGTATTGTTCTGTCACATGTTCTGTCCCCCTTTGTAAGGTACAGCGCTGAGCGAACTATTGGCGCTTTATAAATACTGTATAATAATAATTTATGTATATATAAAATCTAATATCCTGCTGTTTAGGTCACAATACAAAATGCCAGGTGCCTCTCTCCTGTCACATGCAATTTTAATATTTACTTGAATAGATTTTTTTAATAAAGTGCAAAACTTTTTGAGTTTGCAACATAATAAAATATAAATAAAATGAAAAAACGCTCTACATTTTTTTAAAAGACAAAATAATGATTATTCAGTACTGTGGAATTAATTGGTGCTCACTGCATTATAATTTCCAAGATACTGTTTCTACCATTAACATGTTTTATACCTTGCTTTAAATCCATAGGGAAGAAAAAGAGCTAAAAAAAAAAAAAATCATTTATTACCATTTATTTTGTGTATTTGCAGACCAACTTGCTTCAAGCAGAAATATTACAGAGAAAAAGATACACCTCTGGAATACCACTTTACTGCCTTCACAGGGGAAATTTCCCCTACCACCTCAACGGGAGGAAAAGCTCAAAACATCTTTAATAGAAAAAAAAAAAAAGGACTTTCTAAATAGAGTTTATACACCACTCTGTAAAAATTCCCAGCTCAACTTAACAACCAGCTTCCAAACAAACCGAATTATCCTGTCTATCAGTATATGTTAAAAATAGGGGTTTAGTTAGCACACATATGCAAATACATGTGTAAGCTGTAGAGCCTCTAATTTGATTTGTTTGCAGGCTGGTTGGTAAGTTGAGCTGGGAATTTTTCTCTTTTATTGTTTGATATGCGTTGCCCTTCCATGTGCTCCTTGCTGTGAAGGCCAGTTATAGACTGGAGCAGTGGCCATTTTTCATACTGTTGATTTGTTGGCGAGGGGACTCATTGGACACCTTAGTTGCCATTGTGCTATATGCTGGGTGTCCAGTGCGCTCCCATACGTTTAAGGAGGGGTGGGTTCCCTCAGGTTCACTTGCCCTCAGTCTATCCATTGAATACATGTGCCTCTACTATGGGGGCTCTCAAAATTTGTAGGGTTAGGAACTGCAGAATATTGGAGTGCTGTGAAGAGGCTCTGTAGCTTATGCATGTATTTGCAAATGTGTGCTAGCTAAACCCCTGATTTTAACACATACTGTTAGAAAGGACAATTTGGTTTGTTTGCAAGCTGGTTGGTAGGTTGAGCTGGGAATTTTACTCTTGCATGAAACGCAGGCATGGCATGCCCATTCAAATGAATGAGCTGTCACGCCCGAGCAAATGCGATTCTCAGAGCCCCAATAGTGCGAACTCAGCCATTTACACATGAGATGGGGGGGGGGAGTGTTAAAAAAATGTGGTTGAGCCACATTTTTGCCACCCCCAACTACTCTCATATATACACACACACATACAGTATGTACAAAGCCTTTGTAAAAAATGCAGATCTACTGACCTTCTCACTTGGCTGACTTTCATGCTTGAGTTTGACACCCCCACTACCCGGAGATATGTTTATTTACAAAGTTCTGCACTGTAGGAGGATGCCGAACAGGTCACCAGTGTGGAAGAAGACTATCCCTCTTCTTTCGGGGCTATGTACATTGTTGGCTCTGCACATTACTGTCAAATCTCACTTTACCGTCAGTTCAGAGCTCTGCCAGTCTCAGCCCTGTATATTATATAGGGCTGGGACTGGCAGAGCTGTGAACTGTCGGCAGCGGGAGAGGGGGAGAAGACAGGAATGCAGCATCCCAGTTCAGAAATGTTGACACACAGTATATATGTTGTGATACAGGGAATGTTTAGCTCAGTGGTAGATGCAGTTTTTGTATAGTGAGTCTAAGTCAAACAGGCATTATAGTTAAGAGCCTGGTAGCCCATTTTTATTAAAAGGGAGAAAACAACACAAAAGTCCATCCAGGATTCCCACACAGGGAGAGCAGCTGCTTCTCAATAGTTCACTGAAGGAACATCAACTCAATAGGTACTTACTAAGATAGTCAACTCCATTCATTGTTTTATCTCATGACAGGTTCATGTTATTCATTTATTACAGGTACTTATATAGTGCTGTTAATTTACACCGTGCTTTACATATATACAGTATATATTGTACATTCACATCAGTCCCTAACCCTCAAGGAGTGTACACTCTAGGGTCCCTAACTCACATTCATACTAGGGACAATTTAGACAGGATCCAATTAACCTCCCAGCATGTCTTTGGAGTGTGGGAGGAAACTAGAGTACCTGGAGACAACCCACGCAGGCACAGAGAGAACATGCAAACTCCAGGCAGATGGTGCTGTGGTTCGGACTCGAACCAAGGACCCTACTATTTGCCAGGCAGAAATGCCTGGCAATGCATTTAGCCAATGCATTGCCCAATTTTAAAACATAAATATCACTTACGTCAGACATACATGGATCAAAATTCGTCCAATTCAGTAGGGACTGGCCGAATTTCAATCAATGTATGGGCTATCTGGTTGTACAAGTCTATCCAGCCTGTTGGGTTTTTCATGAACGATCAGTCCCACCAGCTATAGCCAGCAACATTGATCATTGTATTCTACTAGCAGGGAAGGCTCGCCAGCAACAGAACACAACACAACAGAGCTGCAGGAGTAATTCCCTCATCAACATCGAATGTGTTGATGGGGGGAATTGGCACAATGTATGGCCAACCTTAGTCATAAAATTATAAATAATTTTTGCACCAAGTGGGCATTCCCCTTTAAAAACCTTACTTCCTCATAAATTGTTGTTTTATTTCATGATGTAACATGTTTCCATTACCCCCAATGGCCTCTTTTTCTGTTCTTCTCAAATGAAACTTCACTGAAACTCATGTGGCTGCAGACCAACATATCACTATAGCTCTTCAACCAACAGAAGCACCAAAGTCATCCAAGCTGTACAACTCATGCTACCCCCTCCCAGAGCTGCTTCTCTGCATTTATTAGAGATGAGACAGTTGTGAGGCTGCCAAGCCACTAGTGAGAGAGGGGTGCATAATGAGCTGAGTGAAATGACTTCAGTGCTTCTGCTGTGAATTTTAAGGATGAATTGCTCCACAATGCTAGCAGCTGCAAAGGTCAGTGAGGACTTGTTTTAAAATGTATTTACTGCTTGTTAAGAAAATGGAAATACTTGAATGGTTATAGCCTGGCCACTGGTTCACTTTAAACTGTACTGGAGCAAGGCTTGGCAGATGCATTTTTAAGCAGTTCATCATCACTAAAACCACGAGTCTCCACATATTTCAGTACAAGGGCCACATTTCATATTTCTTAAATATTCATAGTCTGCAAAAAACTGGCTGGGTTTGGCCGATAGTTTGGAGACCCCTGATCCTAGACTATTACAGCACTACATTCAAAATCAGATCTAATTGGAGGAAGTTTGACTCTACTTCCTGGTAGTAGCACCAATGGCACAGCAAAGTTTAATGGTACTATGTCAATGAATAACAATGAAAGTGGAAACCCCTTTAAACTGTAAATAGGAATAGACCGGGATAAAAATTCTTTGCTCCAGGCAGCGGAGTTCCATCTGCAGAGGAAATTTTACAATTTCATGCATTCCAGGATATGGACTGAGTCTCTGTTCTGTGTCAAACATAAGCAGTAACTTTATGTTTTGCCCATGAATTCAGTAATAACAAAACAGGCCTCTTTTATTTCAAATCACAATGATTTGTCATTTAATATTCATCAATATCTTCCTATTAGCCAGCAAGCTTATTTTTTTTTTCAATATTCAGAAAATAATTAAAAGCAGGACAAGACTGTATGAGGGAAAGCCTCCTCTGTATAGGCACTTTATCCACATCAGCTGTCTGTATCATTCATAATCATTTCCCGCAGCTTTAGTGCTTTCACCCAGGAGACTGCTGCATGCCGTTGCCCGAGGCCAAATACTAGTTATATTATGTAAATGACATGTTTTTCAGAAGTTTGTCTAAGCAGATATAAAAAGGAATAAATACCAGTAAAACTTTTTATTTTTTATTTCTGTAATTTTGTTTCTTTTGTAGTTTTGCAGGTTTATGGCAGAATAATAAACTTTATGGCTATAGAGAAGGGAAAATCTTGCTATTACAAACCACAGAACAAAAAGATCAATATGAAAAGAAAAAAAATTGCTTAATGCACATTGGGATCCCATTCAGGTTTGAGCAAGTTAGGAATTTAATGAGCTGACAGTGCTCTCTGCTGGAAATGATCAGACATTGCAAAGCAGGAAGAAATTGCTGCAAAACAGTAGTTTGTTATTATTTCACTTGTCCTCCAGAAGATTTACCCCCTTTAAAAGCAGAGCTCCACCCCAAAGAGGAAGTTCTGCTTTAAGGACCGGTCCCCCATTCCCCGTTAAGGAATGGCACCTTTATGGAGCAGTTACCCAAAATTGACAGGTACTCGCTCCCACTTCTGCTGCGAACGCCTAGGCGATCGGAAACGGATGTTATCCTCCCCCCTCCCTCAGGAACACTTGACATGCTCAGTGAGCACCCGGCTGTGAAGTTGCAAGCTGTCACAGCCGGGTGCCCACACTGCAGATACTGGCGCCGGGAACACAGGATGGCCGGTGAAACGGGCTGAGGGGGGAGCAGATAAGTGTCCATTTTTTAAAAGTCAGCAGCTACAATTTTTGTAACTGCTGACTTTTATTTTTTTATTTTTTACTGGAACTCCACTTTAATGACCAGGCCATTTTTTTGCTATTCAGCACTGCGCTGTTTCAACTGGTAATTGCACAATCATGCAATTATGTACCCAATCGAAATGTATGCCCTTGTTTTCACAGAAATAGAGCTTTCTTTTGGTGATATTTAATCATCAATGGTTTTTTTGTTATATAAATGAAAAAAGACCAAAACATTTTTTAAAAAACTATATTTCTTACTTTCGGTTATAAAAAATATTCTGCTACATGTCATTGGCAAATAAAATCCCAATATATGTATATTAATTGGTTTGTGTGAAAGTTATAGTGTCTACAAATATATATATATATTTTATTTTTTATTTTTTTTAATTTCCGCAGCTTTTACTTTCTGACTGCCTATCACATTTCTTGAGGCGTTAAATGCCAGGGCAGTACAAAATTCCCCCAAATTACCCCTTTTTTGGAAAGTAGATTACCCCAAGGAATTTGCTGAGAGGCATGTGGAGTCCATGGAACATTTTTATTTTTTGCCACACATTTTTGGAAAATGACAAACATTGTCAGTTAAATGATATATTGCTCCTGCATGCCATAGTTATATGTGGAATAATACCTGAAAATACATTCTGCTACTTCCGAAAATCCAATGATCACTTTCAGGCTTTCAAAGGGCATATTTCCTCATATCACTTCCTGACTACGTATCACAGTTTCAGAGGCCCTAAAATGCCAGAATAGTACAAACCCCCCCCCCCCCAAATGACCCCTTTTTGGAAAGTAGACACCCCAAGCAATTTGAAAAGAGGTATGATGAGTATTTTTCAGGTATCATTCTTGTCACAGGGTTTTAAAGAAGAATAAAAGAAAAAATACAATTTTGTGGCAACAAATGAGATGTGCAAAACACTCTCCATGCCCCTTAGCCAATACCTTGGAGTGTCTACTTTCCAAAAAGGGGTCATTTGTGGGGGGTGCTTCTACTATCGTGGAATTTCAGGGCCAACATTAGAATCTTATGCCACACATCACCCACTTTTCTAACCACTTGAAGACCAAGCCAATTCTGACATGTGAAAAAACAGTTTTTTTTGCTAGAAGATTACGTTGAACCCTCAAACAGTATATATTTTTTTAAAGCAGAGGTCCTAGAGAATAAAATGGTGGATGTTGAAATGTTTTATGTCACACAGTATTTGTGCAGTGATTTTTCAAACACAATTGTTTTGGAAAAAATATACTTTTTAGAATTTTAATGCACCAAAACACAATATATTGTCCAACTGTTTGATAAAATATAAAAGATGATGTTATGCTGAGTAAATGGATACTAAACATGACATGCTTTAAAATTGCGCACAGATGGAAGGGCCCTGGCCGGGGGTCAGGGGGGCCCTTCATGGTTTCTTGCACGAGGGTCCTGAACAGGGGCACACTGACCATTTGAGCACTCGGGCACTGCCTGAGGGCCCGGGGTCAGTAGGGGGCCCCATGAAAGCCCCCTGGTACCTTTTTTATAGGCTTTTTTTGGGTGTGCTTTGAATGTGGGCAAGGAAACAGGGGCCCTATGATCCCCTATTGCCCGGGGACCCCATGAATTGTCAGTCCGCCCCTGGTCCTAAAGGTTCTAGTTATGCCACTGAATCAGAGAAATGCAAAATAACACCCACCCCCAGCCATTTATGACTACATTTAACTCTAAGGACCATTTCACACTGCTGCTCTGTGGTTTTGCTCCAATGTGGGTGTGCCTGTGGTTTTTGAGAGGGCTACTCATGGTTTTCATAGACTTTCTATTATGTCCCGTGTTTTTGGCACATTTACAAAAAGTCCTGCATTCTGCATCTTTGGTGCACTGTAAGAAAATATGCCAAAAATGCAAGACATAATAGAAAGTCTTTGGGAAACCACAAGTAATGCGCATGAAAACCATGGGTGGAGCGGACAAACTGCAGAGCAGCGGTATGAAACCACTCTCATGGGCAAAAGGTTATTTGCTGAGAGCACTAGATGGTCAGATTACTTCCCTACATAAAAAAAAAGATATACCAGGCTTAGTAACTATAACATTGGATAATTGCTCATTGCGTGAATTTTATCCAAAGCAATCACTGAATTTGCCATTCATAACCTTGGTGGTAGGACATTTGACAGCTTAACCACTGCCACCAAAAAGTTTCCTTACCTAGACTGAGAATTTGCTGTCCCTCATTAGCAACTGATGTCCTTTGTAAAGTCATTTGGATAAAAATTTAAAGTGTATGTAAAGCCATTTGTTTAGTGGTGAATAGAGTAGGAGCCCGTATTAAAATCTTCTGTAGCCTATGGTAGCTCTGTCCCGAGTTATCGTAGGGCTAGAGCAGCTGTTGGGACCAATGCCCCATTGTGCCTTAGCATAGAGTGCCATCCTGTTCTTTCGGGCCACACATGCACAGTGTGTACTCTCTCCTGTCACCTAAGAGGAGCTCAGTGATTTCAACAGGAGAGAGTACACACTCTGCATGTATAACCAGAAGGAACATGACAGCACTCCCTCCCATGGCACTAAGAAATTCTGGTCCCATAGACTGCTCCTTCCCTAAAAATAACTAAGGCTTGAACCATCACAGGCTGTAGACCAGGGGCATCATACTCAATTTCATCATGGGCCTGCCTTAGCATTATGGTTACCCTCAAAGGGCCGATTGTTTCTGTAAGACTAGACGTCCAGAACACCCCACTCCCCTTTACATCAGATGTCAAGATCCCCCCACCATCAGAAGTCAAGAGCCCCCTACAATCCCTTACATCACAGTGTACTCCCCTTACCTTGGGCTGTTGCTAAAAAGAAGCTGGGGGTGGACCTGTGAAGCAGAAGGTGCAGGGTCTGGAGTAGGACCAGAGGAGGGCTGGAGTCAGCTGCTGGAGTCTGCTGAATGCTAGTACCAGGGGAGGTGGAGACAAGGGGGTGTCGTGGCTGAACAGAGATGCGCAGGATCTGTTTTGTCCTCCTCTCTGCTGTGGACTGCAGAGACAAGGTGGAGGTGGAGACAAGGGGGGTGCTGCAGCTGCAGGAGAGGTGTAAGGGCCACATGAAATGATCCACGGGTCTTGTGTTTAACACGTGTTGTAGAAGATTTAAAAAGGCTACATTCTTCGAACTGAAATGGAGCCCTGATTGGAAGGTAGGTTTTGCACACTATGCTGCTATACCAATATGGGACAACATAGTTGGATTTTTGGTACAAGTGAACTAATCCTTTTAGCACTTGCACTGATTCATTACAAACATAATTCCATGCAGTTTACATCTGTCTGTAAAAGACCCCTGGCATCTGTCTGCTTTACCTATTAATGAGACGTGTACATCACAGAGGAGAACAAGCAGCTCTCAAAGTTCTTTCAGTCTTGTAGCGGCTTCAGGTTCTGGAATAAACAGATACTTGCATTCCTACCGTTCACATAACAGAATACCAATTATGAACACTACTTCTCAGCAAAATTAAGAAAAAAAGTACCGGCCTCCAAATACAAGTGTATAATGACAGGGGAGAATTTACAGGGCCGTAACTGTGATCATTAAGTACTTTGGCTGTTTGCTTACAAACATAATTGGTAATCGTTGGTAATTCAGAAGCTGTGTCTGCGGCCTGCAGCAGAGGGCCCTTAACTCGTTAGAAAACACATGAAGCTTTTCAAAAATTTTGCTGACTCCTTTCATATTGTTGTTTTAGAAGTCATCAGACGACAAAGCCTTTTTCTTCTTTTTTCTTTAAGGTGTCCTTTAGTATACATGTAAAAAAGATAGCAAGTTATAGGTCCTGTTGATAATATCTTGGGTGGCTCCAATCGGGGTGCACTATTTAAAATTGCTGTCTTTTTCAAAGCTGTAGATCCACTTTTTTTGTTATTATAATTATCATTTTGATTGTTATTTCTAAGCAACTTTGTAGAGTACAATGAATCACAAGTCAAGTGTTAGCTAAACAATCTTAACTTTCTGGATAATTAGTTTGGGAATTGAGTGCCCCTGCTCATGAAAATAAACTGGTGGGATTTCACTGTGTTTGGCTTTAACTAGATATTTCTTTTAGTAATTTTCAATAAATAATATCTTACAATTACAAATGGTGAAAAAAAAGCTTCTTTAAAAGGGTACACACCAGTGAGGAAGGAATTAATGATTTTAGTTTCTGGAGGTGTCCTTTAGCTTGTGCCTGACTGCTGCTGAGTGTTCTAGAGATGTTCTTTGGCCTATGGCTGATTGGTAGTGAGTGTTCTGTAGGTGTTATGGAGGTGACTGCCTGGAGATGTCCTGTGGCCTGTATCCGATTGCTTGTGAACTTTATAGAGGTGTTCTTTTAACCTGTGTCTGATTGGTGATGAGTGTTCTAGAAGTGGTGTTCTCTAGATGTCATTTAGCTTGTGTCTGATAGATAGTGATGCTCCGGAGATGTTCCCTAGCTTGTGTCTTGTAAGTGGTAAGTGTTCTGGAGGTGTGCTTTAGCATATGCCTAATTGGTGGTGAGTGTTCTAGAGGTGATGTTCTGGACATGTTCTTTGGCCTGTGGCTGACTGGTGGTGAGTGTTCTAGAGGTGATGTTCTGGACATGTTCTTTGGCCTGTGGCTGACTGGTGGTGAGTGTCCTAGAGGTGATGTTCTGGAGATATTCTTTGGCCTGTGGCTGACTGGTGGTGAGTGTTCTACAGGTGATGTTCTGGACATGTTCTTTGGCCTATGGCTGACTGGTGGTGAGTGTTCTGGAGATGGTATTCTGGACATGTTCCTTAACCTGTGCTGGTTTTTTGGGAAGTTTTCTGGAGATGTTCTTTGAGCTATGGCTGATTGTTATAAATATTTTTTTAAATTTGGTTGTGCCTTCCCTAGATAAGTGATATCTAAATATGTGCACTAGTAAACATTTGACCTAATATCTAGCTATAAGTAAGAACCAATATCAAATAACAATATTACAAACACAAGCCTCCACGTGTTACTCAGTCCTGATTAATAATATGCAAACATCTGTATACATAATCCCATAAATGTAAATGACAGTGATCTTCTGTGACATCTTCCCCACTCCGTGTTCATAAATATGAAGTGACTCCCACCACCATTCAATATTGTGCTCACCGTTAGCTTTGACCTGCAATCAGATAGGTCAGGTGAGCTTTCCCCAGCCTAGGGTAGGTCTCATGTCTTGTTCCTCCAATGCAGGTATTCTCCCAATCATCTACAATGACACCCATTTGCTGGGTGTATGGCCCTTTAAGACCGCAATGTCCATTCTGCAACCAATCTCAGCAAGAGAAGGGGTGCCCTAATAGTGTAGTAATTTCTTTAAACACTCTAACCGCGCGTGTGTGGCTCCAGGGGCGCGCAGTGTGGCGATCGGTGGTGCGCTGTGTCCCTCGGACACAGCTGATCACCGATCAACAGAAGGAGCCAAATACGTTGGCTCGGTCATGTGCCATATATGAGTGCTGCCTTTCAGTGTCCATCAGTGATGCCTCTCAATGCCCATCAGTGCCTCCTCATCAGTGCAGCCTATCAGTGCCCATCACTGCAGCCTCATTAGCGCACATCAGTGAAGAAGAAAAATCACATATTTACAAAATTTTGAAACAAAAACTAAGAAAAAAACTTTTTTTTTCAAAATTTTCAGTTGTTTTTGGTTTGTTTAGCAAAAAAGAAAAAACCCAGAGGTGATTAAATACCACCAAAAGAAAACTCTGTCTCAAAAAAATGATAAAAATTTCATATGAGTACAGTGTTGCATGACCACGCAATTGTCATTCAAAGTTTGACAGCACTGAAAGCTGAAAATTGGCCTGGGCAGGAAGGGAGTATAAGTGCCTGGTAGGTAAGTGGTTAAAGCAATCCACTGGGCTGGCCAGATCCAACTCTTGAGGGAGTCTATTCCACATTTTCACAGCTCTCACTGTGAAGAAACCTTTCTCTGTCTGGAGATTAAATGTCTTTTCCTCCAGATGTAAAGAATGCCCCCTTGTCCTCTGTGATGACCTCAGGGTGAATAACTCTACACCGAGTTCACTATATGAACCACTGATGTATTTATACATGTTGATCATATCCCCCCTTATGTATTATACATGGTGATCATATCCCCCCTTATGTATTATACATGGTGATCATATCCCCCCTTATGTATTATACATGTTGATCATATCCCCCCTTATGTATTATACATGGAGATCATATCCCCCCTTATGTATTATACATGGTGATCATATCCCCCCTTATGTATTATACATGGTGATCATATCCCCCCTTATGTATTATACATGTTGATCATATCCCCCCCTTATGTATTATACATAGTGATCATATCCCCCCTTATGTATTATACATGGTGATCATATCCCCCCTTATGTATTATACATGGTGATCATATCCCCCCTTAATCTGCTCTTCTCAAGAGAGAATAAATTCAGTTCCTCTAATCTTTCCTCATAGCTGATCTCCTCCATGCCTCTTACCCATGCCACATGACCATGTAATCCTACGGAACTTTTCACACTGATCAGCTCTGGAATCACAGCGTTTTGTAAAATCCTGCTTTCTGTCTTTTTGGTTCATGTTTGGTGTGGTAAAAAAAGCACCAAAAACACACCTCCCCATTGAAGTGAATGGAAACCGCATCAAAAACGTGTCACGTTTCCTTTCACATGTGCAAAACACATTTGAAATGCGGTAAAAATGCATATGCGTTTTTACAAGGGAACAGTGTGAAAGTAGCTTTACGCCCCTTTCACACGGGCGGTCTGTTTTTTTTCATCAGTTCAGTCACTTTTTTCCATTTTTCATTTTTACATCCGCTTTCATCAATCGTACATCTGTTTTTCATGTGTGTACATCTTTACATTCATTTTTCATCATTTTCATCTGTTTTTTGTCATTTTACATCCTTTTTCATCTGTTTTTTGGTCCATTTACATATGTTTACATCCAGTTTTGTCCGTTTACATACATTTTCATCTGTTAACATCTGTTTTTCATCCATCTACATACATTTTCATCAGTTTTTTGTCCATTACATCCATTTTTCGATGGTTCCATCTTTTTAAACAGAAGAAAAATAGTGTTTTCTTCCGTTCAAAAAAACTGATGTTAACAGATGCAGACATTAACGGATGTAAACAGATGATCATCAGTTTACATCTGCTAGTCCATAGAAATACATGGGTGTCCGTCTTTCTTCCTTAAACGGACAGATGAAAAACAGACATACAGAAAGCCCCTGTGGAAGGGGTCTAATTCAGCTTGAACCTGTAGGAGCAGGGCCATCTTTAACTCGGGGCAAAAGGGGCAGCTGCACAGGGTCCAATCATTGTTGTGGGGCCCAAAGCAGCTGCCCCCTGAGCTCACGCTGCCTGCCAGGGGTTTTTTCAGCCTTAATTCTGCCACCTCCAGCACTGCTCACTTCTGTCACTTGTAAATACAGAAACACTGCTTCTATATTTACAAGTGA
This sequence comes from Staurois parvus, assembly GCF_062004578.1. Classification (NCBI taxonomy): domain Eukaryota; kingdom Metazoa; phylum Chordata; class Amphibia; order Anura; family Ranidae; genus Staurois; species Staurois parvus. The sequence goes on along the minus strand of NW_028317805.1, from coordinate 4,213,761 downwards.
CAGCGCTCCTCTCCTGGTGATCGCTCACAACCCTCCCTGATCTACACATTGATCTCTATAGGAGAGCAGAGGAGGGAGGGGGTGGGGAATCCACCCAGGCAAAAGCTCCTCCTCACCGGCAGCCTGCACAGACACACTGTAAGTATTCCTCTGCCTGTGTGTGTGTGTGTGTGTGTGAGTGTATGTGTGTATGTGTGTATGTGTGTGTATCTGAGTGTGTGTGTTTCTGTGTGTATGTCTGTCTATCTGAGTGCGTGTATATGTGTGTCTCTGAGTGTGTGCATTTCTGAGAGTGTGCGTGTATGTTTATGTGTGTATGTACAGTATGTGTGTCTGTGTGCGTGTATGTGTGTTTCTGTGGGGGGGGGGGGGGTGTCTGTATGTGTGTGTGGATAGATGCGTGTGTCTGTTTTTAGTGGGTGAGCTCTGAAATGAAATATGTTAGGAAGAAAGCTTTGTACCTGTGCGGAGAACTTGGATGTACACAGTACACCCCTCAACCCTGCACTCCGTACACAGCGCACCCCTCAACCCTGCACTCCATACACAGCGCACCTCTCAACCCTGCACTCCATACACTGCATCCCTCAACCCTGCACTCCATACACAGCGCACCCCTCAACCCTGCACTCCATACACAGCGCACCTCTCAACCCTGCACTCCATACACAGCGCACCCCTCAGCCCTGCACTCCGTACACAGCGCACCCCTCAACCCTGCACTCCATACACAGTGCACCCCTCAACCCTGCACTCCGTACACAGCGCACCCCTCAACCCTGCACTCCGTACACAGCGCACCCCTCAACCCTGCACTCCGTACACAGCGCACCCCTCAACCCTGCACTCCATACACAGCGCACCTCTCAACCCTGCACTCCATACACTGCATCCCTCAACCCTGCACTCCATACACAGCGCACCCCTCAACCCTGCACTCCATACACTGCATCCCTCAACCCTGCACTCCATACACTGCACCCCTCAACCCTGCACTCCATACACTGCATCCCTCAACCCTGCACTCCATACACTGCATCCCTCAACCCTGCACTCCATACACAGCGCACCCCTCAACCCTGCACTCCATACACAGCGCACCCCTCAGCCCTGCACTCCATACACAGCGCACCCCTCAGCCCTGCACTCCATACACAGCGCACCCCGCAATCCTGCATTGCATACATAGCGCACCCCTCAACCGTGCACACATAGCACACCCCTCAATCTGGCACTACATGTACAGTGTAACACTGAACTCTGTACACAGCACACCCCTCAACCCTGCACTTTGTACAAAGTGAACCCCTCAACCCTGCAGTCTGTATGTAGTGCCCTTTTCAACCCTGCACTCTTTAAATACCCTGGCAGCCCATGCTCAGAGATGCTGCTCACATTGGGCTTTGTTCCTACCTGCACACAGTCAACCTTCATAGTTGCGTGTTCTCTGCTATGCTCATTGCTAATAAGGTCTAGAATTTTCTGTCTATTGGTGGGTCTAGTCCCCTCCGCAGTCTGTGGTATGCAGGAAGGGAGGAGATTGTGTGCTGTTACCTCTAGCAACCAATCAGTGAGCTGTAATGATGTGCAGTAACCTCTAGCAACCAATTAGTGAGCAGTAATAATGTGCAGTAACCTCTAGCAACCAATCTTCGAGTGGCAATGATGTGCAGTAACCTCTAAGAACCAATGGGCTAGTGGTAAAAATGTGCAGTACCCTCTAGCAAATAATCAGCGAGCAGTAATGATGTGCAGTAACATCTAACAACCAATCGACAAGCAAACATGATGTGTTGTAAGCTCTAGCAACTGATCAGTGAGTCGTAATGCGTACTGTAACCTCTAAGAACCAGTCAGTGAGCAGTAACGATATGCTGCAACCTCTGGCACCCAATTGCTGCCTGTTCTGCTGCAGTAAACTGATTTTGAGTCTAGCTGCTATTTATTGTATGTTTTAGAGTTGGGGGCTGGTGGCTAGGGAGGCACAAAAAAAATGTTTGCCAGGGTCCAATCAATTTTAAAGACGGCCCTGTGTAGGAATACAGATAAAATGTGATAAACCGGTCCAGTGTGAACCTGGGGAAGTACAGAGGCAAAGGGATACAATAATCTAGTGTAGGCATGGAGGATTATTGAGACCAGAGGACTTGTGGATCCATAGGGAATCTGTAAGTACAGGAATAAGTGGATAACCTATTCAGTGTAACACTGATACACTGTCCACCTGGAATGTACAAAGCCAAGAGTGAATCTGGGCAAGACCGGAGGCAAAAGATACACTGATTGAGCCCGTGTTCACAGTTGTGCGATGTGGGACACCGCATGTGGTTCACACAGGTATCGCACCACATTCATGTGAAAATAACATGCGATGTCTGTGCCGTGCGATTCATTTTTTATGCCTCAAATCGCATTGCATCTGCAACAAAATGGTGCAGGACCCCTTTTTTTGCCGCACCTGAATTGCATTGCATAGGTGTTCACATCCATGTGATGCGATTCAGGCAATCGCACAGCATTTTGCAAACTGTTTTGGGGTGTCGTTATTTTAACATTGACACCCACGGCAAAACGAATGAATGCTGTGTGGTGCGGGAAATGCACAGGCTTCGCTGTGGTGCGGGCAGCACAGTGGCTAAATGGTTAACACTTCCACCTGGCAGCACTAGGGTCGTTGGTTCAAATCCCAACCACAGGACCACCTGCCTGGAGTTTGCATGTTCTCCCTCTGCCTGTGTGGGTTTCCTCCGGGTACTCCGGTTCCCTCCCACGCTACTCAGAGCACCGCTGAGGCGACTACTCAGGGGGCACCGTGTTTGCAGACTTTCTGCCTCCTCAGCCCCTGGCCAGACCAAGGTAGATCCGTCCAAATCAGGAGGTACTGGGTCTTTCCAGTTTTCCCGGAGGAATTACTCCCAGGGCCCCAGCTTAACTCGTGGCGCTCCCCGGTTTCGGTATTTGCTGCAAACTTAATTTTTCTGGTAAAACAATCTTTACTTTTCTTTCTTTGTTTTTTGTATGTGTATAAATCCATCCAACCCCAAGGAATAACATGGCTGCACTCTGATAAAGTCACTTCTAAATAAAACTTTATTGTGGGCAGCACAGTGGCTAAATGCACTTCCGCCTGGCAGCACTAGGGTCGTTGGTTCGAATCCCAGCACCTCCTGCCTGGAGTTTGCATGTTCTCCCTGCACCTGCATGGGTTTCCTCTGGGTACTCTGGTTTCCTCCCACACTCCAAAGACATGCTGGTGGATTAATTGGCTCCTGTCTAAATTGTCCCTAGTATGTGTATGTATGAATGTGAGTTAGGGACCTTAGATTGTACGCCCCTTGAGGGTTAGGGACTGATGTGAATGTACAATATATATGTAAAAGCGCTGTGTAAATTGACAGCGCTATATAAGTACCTGAAATAAATAAATTTCCCACATCACGTCAGTGTGAAGCTAGGGTGAGTGTGAACCTGGGGGAATACAGAGACAAGGGGATATGCTAATCCAGTGTTAATATTCCAGAGCAGGGGCAGACTGACCATTTGGAAACTCGGGCACTGCCCGAGGGCCCGGGGTCAGTAGGGGCCCCATGAGATGCCCCTGGTATCTTTTTCATAGGCTTTCTTGAGTTTGGGCAAGGACACAGGGGCCCCATGATCCCCTATTGCTCGGGGGCCCCATGAGTTGTCAGTCCGCCCCTGTTCCAGAGGATACAATGATTCTGGCTTTGTACCTATGCACTGTGGTAATGGTTTGCTGTGCTTTACTGCAATGAATGCTAACAAGCAATACCTTCATTTGAATGGCATCTCATTGCAGAACACAGTAGGCGCCAATGAACTTGAAATGTAGGATACCACAATGCAAAATACCATTATAAAAGTGCTGTGTGCTAATGCAACATGTAAAATACCTAGAACACTCCACAGTAGAAAGGACAAAGCATGCAGCATGTCATCACTCTGAGAGACTAGTCACAAAGTCAGGACCTGGACTGAGCAAAGCTAAAAGGGAAGGCCAGCATGACCGGGGTGTGCAGACGAGGCGGAGCGTGTATTTGGGTGGGAGTATATGCAGGAGGTAAGAGGGTGGTTACGTACCTGATTGGAGTACGCAACTTGAGAGGGTGGGGTGGGTTTCTCCCGCCCTCCCTCCCTGGAGCTTTTTGCGTTTTGTTTTGCTGTTTTGGTTTGTTCTTTGTCCTGTGGTTTGTTTTTGTGTGGGTTCCTTGAGTTTGTTTATTGTCTGGAAAGGCATTTGTGTCCCGAGGTGGCTGTCTGTTTTGTTTTGTCATGGCAGCCTGCAGGGGTCCATGGGTCTTTGAAGGCGGTGCTGGAGTGACAAGTTGGTGGATTATGGGTTGGCCCCATCTTAGGTATGGGTGTCCCTTCCCAATTATAAGGTCATGTTGGTAATGTGGGAGTTCATTGGCTGGATATAGGACTACGTAACTGTAGTATTGTCCCCGAGGCAGTGTAGTAGCAGCTGGGGGCCTTTTCATTGGGTATCAGATACAGCCGAGTTGTGGATGTCAGTAACAGTGCGTTCGAAGACCTTGGACCCGGTTGGGATTATTACTGTCAGTTATTATTTGAGTTACTGTAAGAAGTGTTATGTTAGAGTTATGTTAAATAAATGGCTGCTATGGCCGGTTTTACACCAAAAGAGAGTCGCGTGTTTATTTAGGTGGGGAAGGTTGAAGGGTGGGGGTGGTTTTATGGATTAGGGGTAAGTATTAGCCTCAATATTCTGCATGTCCATCAGTCAAGAAAAGCCATTTCTTTTTTTTTTCCCCCAACTCTCCTAACCCTATCCTCAGTTCATATCTCTGCTCACTACCTTTTTTATTTAATTTTATTTGTTACAAGTACTTCTATAGCACTGTCAATTTATGTAGCACTTTACATATATATTGTACCTTCGCATCAGTCCCTAACCCTCAAGGGGCGTACAATCTAAGGTCCCAAACTTACATTCATACATACTAGGGTGGCCAATTTAGACAGGATCCAATTCCTACCAGCATGTCTTTGCAGGGTAGGAGGAAACTGGAAAGCCTGGAGGAAACCCATGCAGGCACAGGGAGCACATGCAAACTCCAGGCAGGTAATACTGTGGTTGGGATTTGAACCAACAACCCTAGTACTGCCAGGTGGAAATGCTAACCATTTAGCCACTGTGCTGCCCCTTTTTCTCTGTTTTAGTCCTCAAGCACACTGGACGTTTTTACAGCAGCTGTTTTTGGCTTTTGACATTTTTTTCTACAGCCAGTAAACCCCCCAGCATGTTATCCTATCTGTCCATGCACACATAGACTGTAATCAGCGTTTCTTGGCTGGGGTGTCTTTTGGCTGGAAAAAAACCCTCCAGAACTAGAGGGTTTCTAGAGGAGTTTTTCAGCTGTAAAAATGCTGTAAGGCTCCATGCACACTGGGCGTTTTAGTAACACTGATAACGTTAGCTTTGTAAAGTCGTGTTAAAAACACGGTTTCAGCATTTTTGCATTAGCATTTAGCCGCGTTTTTACACAAAAAAAGCAAACAAAAACGCATCAAAACGCCGGTTTGCCACGTTTGTCTGCGTTAGAGTATTTTTACAGCTAAAAAACTCCTCTAGAAACCCACTAGTTCATTGGGAAGGGGGGGTTCCAGCTAAAACACTGATTAAAACCTATATGTGCATGGACACTAATGCTGAAAAATGCTGCAAATCACAGTAAATCGTGGCAAATCTGTGTTTTTGGATTTTTTTTCAGAAAAAACACTAAAAAAAACCACTAAAAACCACCAAACATGAAAAAAACGAGGCAAAAGGCCGCTAAATGTTAATGCAAAAATGCTAAAAAACTCATATTTTTAACATGACTTTACACAGCTAACTTTACCAGTGTTATTAAAACGCCCCGTGTGCATGGAGCTTTGTACACTATTGCATGTGTATTGTTGTTTCCTGAAAAACAAACACTATGTGGTGGAATTTTACATTTTTTGTTAATTTCCGGCAGCTCTGTACTGGGTCATACAGTCTACTGCATTTACTGAGACATATGTTGTTTGGCCTTTTATTATTTTCCTGTATACATACTGTATATGTCCTGTCATTAAGGAAGTACTTTTTTTTTTCTGACTGGGTACGGCACTAGACATTGCTACCTGATACTGTAATAAGTGCAGACTGTTTGTGTATTATTTTGTCAAATTCCATGATTGAATAAATAATTAAAAAAAAAGAAAAAGGCATTTCAGGTAAAATTTCCCATTCTTTCCTGGGTGGCTGGGTCATGCATATGCAACACAAAATCATTTTAAGGGAAAAACTAGAAGTACCCATTTACACCTACAAGTATACATTACCACTTGTGCTGCAATGTACATCTTCAAATAAAACAGGGACTGCTACAGTCATGATTACACTTGTATAGAGGTCCAGCCCTAGCACAATAATCACTAATAATTGGAGAATACCTGAATCTATTGCTTCATTCAAGACTTGCTCCTCTAATTATACATGGATACTGATGATGGCTGCTGTAGTCCATAGCCACTCTCCCTCAAATATATGAAAATGTGTATCAGCCACACCCCAAAGTGAGCTCCACTTGCCGTATTTATGAAACACTTGAGCTCTGCAAATTCGAACCACTTCATGATTTTTTTTATATTTAGCACTGCTAGACTATAACTGGTAATTGCGTGGTCATGCAACACTGTACCCAAATGAAATTTATATAATTTTTTCACATACATAGAGCTTTCTTTTGGTGGCATTTTTTATTTTTTATTATATAAATGAAAAAGTCAAAAAATTTGGAAAATAAAAATATTGTTTACTTTCGTCTATAAAACATATCCAGTAATAAAATTAAAATTAATTGGTTTTAATTAGTTATTTGGTTTGCATGAAAATTATAGCATCTACAAACTATGGTATACATACAGGAAATTTATATATATATATATATATATATATATATATATATATATATATATATATACACACTAATAATGGCGGTGATCAGCAACTTATAGTGGGACTGTGATAGTGTGGCAGGTAATCTGACACTAACTGTCACTGGTTGTTAGGTACACTAACTAACTGACACTGATATCACCAGTGGCACTAATACAGTGATCACTGATTGATAATACTATGCACTCTCAATGTGCTAATGACACTGGCTGGGAAGGGGTTAACATCTAGGGGCAATCAAAGGGCTAACTGTGTGTCTAACATTGTGTACTGTGTGCTGCTTTTTACGAAGTATCTGTTTGTTCCTTCTCCCTGCAACACCTATGCATCCCTGTGCAAAAAAAATGATTGCAAAATGAGCAGGGTGGCCAGGCACTGGGAAAAGATTAGAATTCTAGGATGCATCACTAGAGGGGTCACCAGCAGTAGAAAGGAGGTCCTGATTCCCCGATATAGATCTTTAGTTAGACCTCATTTAGAATACTGGGTCCAGTTCTGGAGACCTCACTTACAAAAAGATATTGATAAGATAGAATGAGTCCAGAGACAGGTAACAAAAATGGTGAAAGGTCCGGAGGATAAAACATATTAGGAGAGACTTCAAGAACTTAATATGTACAGTCTGGAGGAAAGAAAGGAAATGGGAGACATGAACGAAACCTTTAAATACATCAAGGGGGTGAATGAGAGGAGGATTTTCAATATGAAACCAAGAACACAGGGACGTGACCTCACAAAAGTTCAAAACTAACCTCAGAAAGCAGTATTTTACTAAAAGAGTAGTTGATGCTTGGAATAGACTTCCAGCAGAGTTGAACCAGTCAACAGTAAGTGGCTTCAGACATGCTTATGACAAACACAGATCTATACTCAGACAAGAAAGGAAACAAAAAGTAAAATACAAAAATGTAAAAAAAAAAAAATGCAGACTCGATGGACCACGTGCTCTCTTTGTCTACTATCAGTTTTCTATATCAAGTAAATATTTAAGACTAGGCTGCAGAAAGACTGCAGGTTAAAATTGATATCATTTGAATACACTTTACTTTTAGCCCGGGTTCACACTGGTGTGGTGCGGAATTGGCAGCGTTTTCTGTGCGAATTCCGCACCGCATCAGAATCGCACCCCGTTCGTGCGAACCGCTGCGGGTGTGTAGGTTAAGTTAACAAAACCCTGAAAGCGGTCTGCAAAACTTGGTGCGATGCGCAGAATCGGATTGCATAGGTGTGAATACCCATACGATCCGATTCCAGTGTGGACCAAAAAAAGGGTCCTGCACCTTTTTGGTGAGGGTGCAATGCGATTAGAGCCATACAAAATGTACGGCTCCAATTGCACCACACACAAATCGAATGTGATTTGCACAGGAATGCAGTGCGGTTCCTGTGGAAATCACATGCGATATACCGCACCGCATATATGTGAACCCAGGCTCAGTGTCTGGCACTGGTAGACCTTGAAAATTAGCAATTTTCTAAAGCCTAGCTCCAAAAATTTGTGTTCATACTGATTGCCAGAATGGCTCTTGAAGGAGCTGTAGTCGTACAGAAATGAAGGTGTACAGATAGGTGCGGCTCTCAATAGCAACTCAAAATGACAGTTAAGAAAAAGGCAACCAAGCGGACAATTATAACCTGCTGTATATGTTGGTACTAGTTTTATGAAGAGTACCTGTAACTTGTCCTACAAGAACGTGTCCTGACTCCCTATCAATATGAGTCAACAGGGTGTTGTGGGTTTGTTTGCACAGCCTGGAAGCCAAGCTGTCACATTGACTCAGTGTAATGCGGGATACAAGTTCAGCATGCTGCATAATCCTCCTCTGGACACATTCCTTAGTAAATATTTGTTAAACTGCATATCTATGAACCCTTCCGCTTCATCTTAATTCACATGATTGCATGCGTGATATTTATCTGCATATGATATTTACCTGCAGTGTTTCCAAAAATGAATTCATATTTCATTTTGGGTGGGTCACTGTGAGTTGGATTTCTCACAAGGTCCCTATATGAGTGTCACTCTCTTGCAATAGTATTTTCCTATTATTTATTCTACATTAGACATACTGTACATAATCACATGGCTTTCTCACATCCACTGGATTTGAATATGGCCAAGACATCTGGTGGGAATATACTAGTGGTCATCAGGACAAGAACTGATTATTATTTTTATACAGGATTTATTTAGCACCAACAATTTGAGAAGCACTTTCCAATAAAAAGGGAGACAGTACAATAACAATACAATTCAATACAAGAGGGGTAGGGGGGCCCTGTTCCTGAGAGCTTGCAATCTAATAGGGAGGGGCAAGTGGAACAAAAGGTAATAACTTTGAGGGATGAGCTGATTGGAGAAATAAAAGATTAAGTTGTTAGTTGAAGGCTAGTCTTCCCTGAAGAGATGAGTTTTCAGGGATTGCCTAAAAGTCGACAGAGTAAGGCTGCCCATACACTATACAATTTTCTGTTCAATTTCTGCCCAATTTCCTTTAGATTTACCTTCAACTATGTAGTGCAAAGGCCTGCTTAATTGGATAGAATTGAAAGTGTTGTTTAGGTTTGACCTCATATTATATGGTTTTTGGTAAATCTAAAGCAATTTTCTAAAGAAAATTGTATAATTCATGGCCAGCCTAAGACTGGCCATACATTATACAATTTTCTTGAGATTTTTGGTTTAGATTTACCAAAACCCATACAATAGGAGGTCAGACCTAACAACACTTTCAATTGTATCCAATTAGACAAGCTCTTGCACTACATAGTTGAAGGTAAATCTAAAGGAAATTGGGCAGAAATTGAACAGAAAATTGTATAGTGTATGGGCAGCCTAAGGCAGCCTAGTTTTCTTGTAAGCTTTCAGGAGCAGGGCCCTCCTAACCCTCTTGTATTGAATTGTATTGTTATTGTACTGTCTCCCTTTTTATTGGAAAGTGTATGGCCAGCCTAAGACAGCTGGACAAATTGGTGTAAGGATTTCCAGAGGATGGGCTTGTATCAGTATATCTAAGGTGGGCAGGTTTAACCACTTCCAGACTGGACACTTTTACCCCCTTCCTGACCAGGGCAATTTTCAGCTTTCAGCGCTATCACACTTTGAATGACAATTGCGCGGTCATGCAACACTGTACCCAAAATGAATTTTTTACAATTGTTTTGAGACAGATAAAGCTTTATTTTGGTGGTATTTATTCACCGCTGGGATTTTTATTTTTTTTGCTATGTAAATGAAAAAGTTCAAAAATTTTGAAAAAAAGTGTTTTTTTTATAAAATTTTACAAATAAATAATATTTCATCATAAATCTTTGCCAAAATTTATTCTGTTATCTTTTTAGTAAAAAAAAAAAATCCAAATTAGTTTATAACCAAAATTATAATTTTTAAACATTTTTTTTACATTTTTATTTTATTTTGTTATATTCTTATTTTTTATTTTTTTTTTACATACTGTCACCCTAGCAGTACAGTGTCACCATGGTGACACTGTACTACTTGTGGGGGGTGATGAAGATTTTTTTTTTTTTTTACACTGATTGCTTTTACACCCATATAGGATGTAAACGCAATCATTTCTCTTTCTATCTGTGTGCATTCTTGCACTCATTGAGAAGTACTGAGTGAGCTGTGATTGGTCACAGCTTGTCACATGGTACAAGGCTGTTGTGAATAGCCTTGTACCATGTGACCTCTGTGATCATTCACAGATTTCACACGTAGTAAGCAATGATGTCACAAGTGACATCTTGCTTACTACTTTGCATGTGATCACTGATTGGCCAATCAGTGATCACATGATCGGGACCTCGTACAGAGGTCCCGTCCGACGATCGGTGTTTCACTGTGTCCGGAGGACACAGCGGGCACCGGATCGCGGTGCTGCGCGCTCCTAGGGAGCGCGCACAAGCAGAGTGCGGGGAGGCCGTTTATAAACGGCCACCCGACCCTGCACTGCCACCGTCCGGCCGTTTATATGCAACGGCCGGTCGGGAAGTGGTTAACACCTGGTGTAGTGGAGATGCCTACAAATTGAAGGAACAAGTGAAGATATACAGTTGTGCTCAAAAGTTTACATACCCTGGCAGAAATTGTGAAATTTTGGCATTGATATTGCAAATATGACTGATCATGCCCAGGGGCGGACTGACAACTCATGGGCCCCCGGGCAATAGGGGATCATGGGGCCCCTGTGTCCTCACCCACACTCAAACCACACCCAAAAAAGCCTATGAAAGGTACCAGGGGCATTTCATGGGTCCTCCTACTGACCCCGGGCCCTCGGGCAGTGCCCGAGTTCCCAAATGGTCAGTCCGCCCCTGATCATGCCAAAAAAATGCCCTTTTATTGAAAGATGATGATCATATGAAGCCATTTATTATCAAATAGTTGTTTGGCTCCTTTTTAAATCATAATGATAAACAGAAATCACCCAAATGGCCCGGATCAAAAGTTTCCATACCCTGGAATTTGGCCTTGGTACAGACACACAAGGGTTAAAATGCCAATTAGAGGTTAATGTCCCACATCTGTGGCTTTTTACATTGCAGTTAGTGTCAGTGTATAAATAGTCAATGAGTTTGTTAGCTCTTATGTGGAAGCACTGACTAGGCTAGATACTGAGCCATGGGGATCAGAAAAGAACTGTCAAAAGTCCTGCGTAACAAGGTAATGGAACTTTATAAAGATGGAAAAGGACATATAAAGATGTCCAAAGCCTTTAATATGCCAATCAGTACTGTTAAATCACCTATTAAGAAGTGGAAAGTTCGGGGATCTCTTGATACCAAGCCAAGGCCAGCTAGACCAAGAAAGACTTCAGCCATAACTGACAGAAGAATTGTTTGGGATTCAAAGAAAAACCCACAGACAACTTCAAAAGAAAAACAGGCTGCTCTGGAAAAGAATGGTGTAGTTGTTTTTAAGGAGTACAATACGGTGATACTTGAACAAAAATGAGCTGTTTGGTCAAAGTGCCAGAAATAGGCTTTTACTGCACCAATGCCACAAAAAAGCCTGGTTACAATATGCCTGACAACACCTTGACATGCCTAATCAGGCCTTTTTGTGTCACAAAAACAAATTTTAGTTTATCTGTGTGATGCATTCACGTGCATCATCAGACTTTTATGTGCTGACCATGCCTTATAGGAGCCTATCGATGACAATGGCAGCACATAAAAATACATACTTGGTAATAATCCATTAGATAGGTGTGGATCCAGGCTTAAGGTATGCCAGTAATAAAAAAAAATACAAAACATGCAGGACCAAAAGGAGCAGGACCGGTATCTGCTCATTGTGCAAGAAGGAACAAGATGAGCACTGCCAGAGCCCTACAAAATGACTTCCATCAGGCCACTGGTGTGAATGTCTCTGACCAAACAATCAGAAACAAATTTCATGAGGGTGGCCTGAGGGACCAACGTCCTCTAGTGGCACCATATAGCTTGATTGGCATTTGCCATTGAACACCAGATTTGGCAGGTCCGCCACTGAGGCCCTGTGCGTTTCACAGATGAGAATAGGTTCATCCTAAGCACTTATGACAGACATGAAAGGGTCTAGAGAAGCCATGGAGAATGTTATGCTGCCTGTAACATCCTTGGACCCATTGTCAGACGCTACGCTGATGCAGTGGGTCCTGGGTTCCTCCTGGTGCACAACAATGCCTGGCCTCATGTGGCGAGAGTATGCAGGCAGTTCCTGGAGGATGAAGGAATTGATAATAATCCATTAGATAGGTGTGAATCCAGCCTTAAGGTATGCCAGTAATTAAAAAACAAATACAAAACATGGAGCAAAATGCAAAAAAAGGAAATAAAGGCACAACAAATTATAGTATACAAAGGCATGCCAATAAATATTTTTCAGAACCATCTTGAAGTACAGATTTTCGGTCCTTTTCCAGCGGAACGTGTAATAGACACTTCCAAAGCTTACACAAATGCTGAGTACACAGATAATGAACAGGTTATTTTTAGAAGCAGGAGAACATTCTGAGAAAGCTGGCTCCCTCCCTGTCTTCCTGTACAAGTCGACATTTTCTCATTGTTTCCAGCTAGTTGACTTGATAGGTTAACCCTTTGCTCTCTGTCCTTCCTGAAACATCAAATGTGATACAACACGGTACGGGGAAGTTCTGCTGGTGTATATACCTGAAATACAGTATGTAATCAGAATCCGCAGAAGATGATGGTATATAATAAAGCTCTAAATATAGCCAGCCATGGTTTATACATGGGGGTGTAGAGAGAGAAGTCATCCAGCAGTAGTGTGACGTTTGAGTGATTTTGGATCAGTTTCCCAACTCTCTGTCTGCAGTGGATATTCAAACATTTTTGTTTGAATGTTCATATGAAATTCAGAAAAATGTGTTCGTCAGGACATCCAATGATGCCATCATTGAGTCAACAAATTTCATTTGAAAACCCTTTAAAAACTACTTGAATGGAATTCCAGTTGTGAAATCAATTAAAGATTAATATAAAACAAACTTATTTTACATTTATACGATGTTACCTATTTAAAAGTACACTGTATTGCCAAAAGTATTGGGACGCCTACCTTTACACGCACATGAACTTTAATGGTATCCCTGTCTTAATATTGAGTTGGCTTACCCTTTGCAGCTATATTATAACACCATAATCCCCCACCACCAAACTTTACACCTGGCACATCAGGCAAGTACTGTTCTCCTAGCAACCACCAAACCAAGACACGTCCATCGAATTACCAGACAGAGAAGCCAGAGAACACATCTCCACTGCTCTAGCATCCAATGGTGGCGTGCTTTCCACCACTGCATCCGAAGTTTTGCATTGCACTTGGTGATGTAAGGCTTGGATGCAGCTGCTCGGCCATGAAAACCCATTCCATGAAGCTCTCTACACACTGTTGTTGTGATGATCTGAAAGCCACAGGACGTTTGGAGGTCTTTAGCTATTAACTCTGCAGACAGTTGGTGACTTCTGCGCACTGTGCGCTTCAGCATGTGCCGACCCTTCTCTGTCATTTTACATGGAGTTGCTGTTATTCCCCATTGCTTCCACTTTGTTATAATCCCACTAACAGCTGACAGTGGAATATTTAGTGGCAAGGAAATTTCATGGATGGACTTATTGCACAGGTGGTAACCTATCACAGTACTATACTTGAATCCACTGAGCTCCTAAGAGTGACCCATTCTTTCACAAATGTTTGTAGAAGCAGTCTGCATGCCTAGGTGCTTGATTTTATACACCTGTGGCCATGGAAGTGATTGGAACACCTGAATCCAATGATTTGATGGGATGTCCCAATACTTTTGTCAATATAGTGTATATAGTGATAGATACATTATATGTTCTTCAGCCAATGATGTTGTAGTGGATACACTGCTTGTGAGGTGATGGTCCTCAAAAGTGTACTAAGAAAACAAGAAGCCAAGCTCCAAAGGGTCAGTGGAAAAATAAGAGGAGAGGCAGGAGAGTCCTTAAAGTGTAGTATATGGATGGTATTAGTAGGAAATGTATACAGATGAAAGTAGGCAAGGAAGGAAATCACTTACATTTGGCGAGGTTGCGAATGACTGAGTGGTATGGTAGACACAAGCTTCCGAAAATGTGTGTGGAGAATATCTCCACGCAGGAAAAAGGATAGGTTGCTCTTGATGCCTCGGGGAACCCAGTCCTAGGTCCTCATGGTGATTCTCCACACATATCTCTGTCGCTGAACACACAGAAACCAGCAGGGGCAGAACTTTTTGTGTGAACACCACTAAATTGAAGAAATAGCATATTGTAGCCATGAAAGGTGTCTTTATTGTTAAGTAATTAATGCATTTCATATCTGAATCGAATTTGATGATTTTGACCCAATCTTAAACCTCAACACACGTCCTCACCACGGTTTGAATTTTTATCATTTATAAACTAGTGAATATACTATATATACAGTGTATGTATATATATATATATATATATATATATATATATATATATATAATATGTGTGTGTGTATTTATAGTATATACTGTATTGGAATCTCCTTATAAATACATTTTTTCATACACGATACAGGAACCTTTATTTGTTCTTTCATACATTCTCAGACCATAATTAATCATTTGAAAGAATGAATGTTCGTGACCACAAACATTCTAGTTTTTCATAGCACTTGCATATTACATTAAGTAAGATTTTTTTTTGTGCCTGAGGATCACATTTACAGTTAGAATTTCATTCATTCAGATTCTTTTTACTTTTTTTTACAAATTTTTTATACTTCACCTTCAATTTTCTCATTACTATGGTCAAAAACAATCATTGATTTCTCCCAATTAAACTGTAGAAAATCAAGTTTCGAAAGCTAACATTTTTAAAAATACATTCTAACAGTCAATGGCTAGCCATCAGCTAGGACAAAGTGTTTTATTCTTTAGGTTTCAGTGTTCTGTCTGAGTCCTGATCTGTGCATCAGGCTTGAGCGGATGTGCACTCTAGGATGCACATGGAGGTCCGTGTAGGACAGGTCCATTCAGCTGGCAGCTTCTCATTGTTTTCAACATGCTGCCTGCACGCCCCTGCATGGAACACATGTGCATCCCGGATGGCTGAAGACAGCACTTTGCATAGGCATACGGTATGGTACGGTGCGTCCTTGTGAATGAGGACGTAAATCTATTTCTCTTGTGATAAAAGGACAGCTCAAAACCAAAGCCTGCAGCCAGACAGTTTTGCAACCTTTGGGTCCCATTTATAATGGAGAGGGAATACTGCTGCCTGTTAATTATCACTGCCTGCAATTGATAATCAGATTATTTTATTTATTTTATTTATTTCAGGTGCTTATATAGCGCCATCAATTTACGCAGCGCTTTACATATATATATTGTACATTCACATCAGTCGATTAAATGTTTATTACTTATTGTGTAGACCTTAAGCATCTCCAGAGTTTAAAAGCTGAACTATTGGCAGATATAAAAGAGACTAGGGTTGCACTGATACCGTTTTTTTATTGAAAGTACAAGTACCAATACTTGTATTCAAGTACTCACCGATACCAATTACAGATACCTTTCCATGCGATTTGAGCCCATACAAAATGAATGGGCTCAAATTGCACTGCACAGAATCGCATGCGATTTGAACAGGAATGCAGTGGGATTTCTGTCTGAATCTCATACAGTTTCCCTGTGGGTGCGGATGGGCTCAAATCGGGATAAGGGGGTACAACTAGTCCTTCTGTATGGGGCCCAGGCCATCAGGGGGGCCCAGGCAGCTGGGTGAATCAGATTTGTGGGCAGGGATGGGCTCAAATTGAGATAAGGGGGTACCACTAGTGCTCCGGTATGGGGCCCAAGCCATCAGGGGGGCCCAGGCAGCTGGGTGAATCAGATTTGTGGGCAGGGATGGGCTCAAATTGAGATAAGGGGGTACCACTAGTGCTCCGGTATGGGGCCCAAGCCATCAGGGGGGCCCAGGCAGCTGGGTGAATCAGATTTGTGGGCAGGGAGGGCAATCGGCACGGTAGGTGGGCAATTACTGGAACCAATCCCCTGTATGGCACTCTCTGCAGCATCTGAAATCTGGCTTCTTCTTCTCTCCCTCCCGCTGGCTTTCATCTGCTCCAGAGAGAGCCACACAGGGGATCGATTCCAGTAATCCACCCCCCCTTCCTGTGCACCATATGTTTCCCTCTGCTACCCAGGCCGCCCTGTGTGCCCCCATACCTTCAGTACTGCTGGCTTCCCTCCCCTCCTTTTCCCCCGAAAAGATCACGCAATAGGATCCTTCAGAGCAGAGACTGAGGGAAGGGACTGGTAAATATGTCACATTTACCAAGTCTTCCTTTCCTGAATATACGCAATGAGTGATCAGTACCAGTCACTCATTGTGTTCATTCATAACTGAAAGATAGTAAACAGGGTTTTTGGGGTTTTTTTAGGGGGCCATGTCAGGGTGCCTTTATGGGGCCCTGTGGTTTCTAACAGCAGCCCTGGTTTTAGGTATCAGAGCATTTCCACGAGTACAAGAACTTGGAGCAAATGCTCAGTATCAGCACCGATACCAACACTGTATTTGGTATCATTGCAACCCTAAATGAGACAATCATTAACGCATCACTAAATTTAACATTTAAATTCAAGCACAGTAAGTAACTGAATGTGACCTGATATCAGCCTTTTGCAGTACCTGTACAGCACAGCTGGAATGTGAGATGAAGAAGCAGCACAAGGAGCCAAACAGTTCATGTGCTGACAACAAGCATGAAGATAGGAGCAGAGATCAGAGTGACAGAGAGATGAGCTCATCACTGTGCTGTTTCTCCTTTGCTGACCAATAACAGGGTGGGGCAAGTCAAAGGACAACCTGGGCTCAGTGGAAGCAGGTTTAATGATGCTGGAAATCAGACTAAGGATATTTAGCAGCAAAAAAAACTACAGATCTCTAGATTGAAGGTGAATATTGCAACAAAAGCTGTTTTATTGTATCTTTTATTGCTCTGTTAATTTTTATCTTGTTATTTTGGGCTGAAGTTCTGCTTTCAAGTGCAGAAAGTCATTATTTATTTGGCCAAGACTGTTTTTTTCATATGATTCACCATTCTTTTCCAAGCAAGGAGCCTTTCATTTCACTATGCCTCTCAGTTACGCATTCGGGTCCTTATCAATTGATTGTTAGGGTTTACATAGAAGTAGGTGGTATAAGACATTGCTTGCAGGGATGATGAGAAGTAATATTTGATATATTAGATATGTGTAAGTTGTTAGTGCAGCTTCATTGGGTGAAGCTATAAATAGCCCCAGTCCTCAGCTCAACTCTGTACACTGTGTGGACCTGCAGTGTCAACTGATACGGAATACCAAATGAATGGGTTGCTGCTGCATTAATACTGTATGCTTGAAAACAACTGGAAATATCAAGCCTGTGTAATAAGGAAAAGAGTAATGCGAAAACAGAAGTAACTGCAGCCAATCAGCAAACACCATTCATTGTTTCCACTTCTATTAAAAGCTACACGTTGACTTTTATTGGTTGCTGTGGGTTGCATAATGTTGTTATTTCTAGAGCCTTGTTAAATAATAACTATAACGACAATGCATTGTTTCCAGATTGCTCCCCCGTCATCTGCTAAGAATTACAACATTTGGCAAAGACAATTCATGGAGACAAGACACAATCTGTAATTCATCGACCTCAGATCTATTTTCAGATCAGGATGTTTTATTAAAAGCTCTGACGTTGTAAATACTTCAGCTCTGATAGCTTTGGTTCAGCTCATCATTTAGCAATGATTCTAATTTGTACAAACTGCCAGCAAAAACAACTTGTAGGATCTTACAGGATGACAGGATGTCACTTTAATATATGTAAAGAGCATAGGATTATATGTAGCGATTACCTCCGCAGGAGCTGCTGGTGATGATGGGTCCTCTGTTCTGCCAAGAATCTCCTGAATGAGTGTTTCTCACTGATACACTTGGTCATAGACTAATCCTAGGTTCACACCTATGTGTTTTCAGCAGCGATTTGCAGAAACGCAGTACAGTCCATTTAACATGATTTCCTATGGGACATGTTCACATCTCCGTGTTTTCACCCGGTGCGTTTTTTGGAAAGGGTCAGGGACTTTTTTGAAAGCACAAAGTTGCATTTTTGGTTTTATAGACTTCAATGGAAATGCTACAGAACAGCATGTGGCCTGATGAAGGGGTCCTGAGAGACTCCGAAACATTGCTGTAACTATGTGATCGTTTATTAAAACTTTTGGGCCCATATTGGTGATCCACGGTGTGCTGGTGACATTCTCCCTTGCTGATTCTGTTCGGTTCCAGCCAACGATCGCTGCAGCACCCACTTATACACACAGCCATTTTTAATAAAGGAACGTGTGCGTTTGGCTTGTACACTTGCTTGCTGCATTTTTGCCACGTTTTTGATGTCTTTTGTTTTTTAACTCTGCCTAGCAACAAGAAAAATAAAAAAATAAAATAAAAAATGTGGCAAAAACACGTAAAAGATGCACGTACAAAAACACAACACAAAATGCAATGCAGAAATGGCTCAAAATCAAACTGCATAGGTGTGAACTTAGCTTAAAAGCAGTTTACAGATGTGAGACCTAAAGTGGTAGCGGACTCTTTTTTTTATACTTTTCCCTACAGGTAAGCTTGTAATAAAGTTTATCTGTAGGTAAAATGAAAATCTCTCGAACGTGCACCATTTAGGAGATATTTGCTCTTTTTGAGATCCGGCACATGCGCTCTGAAGGAACGGCATACCCATGCCATTCCTTCAGAGCACTGTGCGTTGGCTTGAGACACCCCACGTGAATGCGTGGGAGTGATGTCATCTGCCAGTCAGATGGCCGTAGATCGTGAACCCAGAAGGAAGACCAGGTGAGGATGGAAGCCTCGGCAGCGATGGCAGCGATGACAGCGCACCGCTGGAGGGCGATGCTTACTAGCACAATATGACATTACCTTGCAGGGTTTTTTTTTTTTTTTTCAAGCTGCGGTTTAGTACCGCTTTGAGAGTTAGTAAGCTACTACTCTACAATAGTACACAGAAACAGTCCACAATCAACTTGGTGGTTCATTGATTAGGTGTATTATGAAAAAATGCAATTAAACAAGGCATGAATCAATGAACAGATAACCATACAGACGTAAAGGCACTATAATAGGTGAATGGTCAATAACTCACTAACTGGCACTTTCATGACCTACAGCAAGGTTAGACTGAACTATAAAAGATGCAACTAGAGTCTCTTGAATGGCATCAACTACCTTAAAAGACAAACAAGGGCACTTCTGTGCACGCTGTGCATACGACCCCTGTGGTGGGTAGGAGAATTTGGCTGAAAGTACCTGGCATCTGACTTTCAACATTGGCCAGTTTTTGGTGGGGCCTTCTTTAGGTGGTGCACTGTCTCTTTAATAGTGTTAGTATATAATGGGGGATGGGCCTCTAAGAAGGAGCAGTCTCTATTTGGGCTAACGGAGTGTGGCAGGGATTTAGGATGGGTAGCTCAGCTCACCACTTCCTGACAGGCAACTAGTCTAGTCCCAATGATGGGTGATCAGAAGGTTCTAGAACCTAGGTCCTTGTCCCTCACACAGGCAGGTATTCCTACAGCTTGAAAGGAGCATTCCACTTCTTCTCCAGGCAGAGAGGAGTTTGACAAGCGGAATTGCCTCATCTTGTGGGCTCCAGCAGCCATCTTGGGGAGGATGGTCGTCCGTTTGGATGCTAAAAACCCACAAGATCTTTGATGGTCCTCTTGGCTGGGGACCTCACAGGGTGCCTCACATCATATGGGCGTGCCTTGAGCTGGTGTGTGGATAGAAACAGAGCTCTACTGGTTAGGGTCTGGATTAATAGAGCAGGGAGAAGTTCTGGAAGAGAAAGGTCAGATGAGATTCCTCTTTATCTTCTCCTCTCCAGAGGGAATCCCTCCTACAGCAGGGATCTGTGTCACCAGTTGCAAGTGCGTTATTATGACCTCTCCAGAAGAGGTATTCCTCTGGTTCTTGCAATTGTGAAACCGTCCATGCATACTGGGTATACTTTTACAGCTGTTCTATTGTGTCTCTCTCGTAAGTGAATACTATTTATAATCCTGTTTCAACGAATACAAGATAAATATAATGTTCATGTACTATGTGGTGGTTTCTCCAAAGTCGGGTACATTTTCCTCGGCCCTGCCTACATTTTGACGATAGGGCTGTTCTCAGTTAAGTGTACTCAGTCAAAGCATAGTGGACCATCTGGGATGGTTTAACAGTCTCCATCAGGTGCTTGAGCGTAGACATCCTCTAGAGCACCCTGCACATCATTTGTTTTTAGGAATTGGCATTGATAGTTTTCAGAGTGCGGCTTTATGCACCAAAAACAAGTGCAAATCACAAACCTTCCCTAGGTGCCCCCCCCCCAAAAAAAAGGGCCTCTGTGTATTTCAGGGACAACTGAAGTTGTAGATGCAGGAACAGAGGTCTGTTTTTGATTTCAGACAACTATTCAGTTTGGCTAATGAGACCGTTGCCAGGAGAAAGGATAGTGGCAATGGTAGAAGAAAACATTTGAGACTGATCATTAGAATTAGTGTTCTCTGGATGATATGTAATATGAAAATAAAAACAAAAATGTACCCATCAGACATGATGTGGGTTTAGACTTTAGATATTTTCTTTAAAGTTTAAGATGGGATGAACCACTCCCTCATGTAGATACAGACTGTCCTCAGAACCTGACTTGTTTGCAAGTAAAGTCTCCAACAAAAGGTTCCTTTCCATAGCTAACAACTTCTGTGGTTGGGTGAATTACGGGCCTTGAAACCAAATCTTTAGGAAAAAATTGCCCTCACATTTAAATGTGCCCACCTCTAGGACAGTTTCATGACTAAGTTATTCACTAATGGGCCATGAAAAAGATTTCACTAATCCAGGCAAAAAAAAAAATGATGTCTCCAAGAGAGCAGTACTGTCTGCTCAATGACAGTTCCATCATCATAATTTTCCCATCTAGCCATACAATAAACTTCCCGTTTCAGCAGAGCAGTACATCATCTCAGCCATCCAACAAAGCAATACATAACCTTACACTCTCTAAAACTGGCCATACACTAGTAGAGTTAAGTATGAAATTTTTGGAACATTAGTTCAATTTCCTAATGCTTGGTGGGGTCAAATTGATGGTTTTTATTGACAGTAGAGGCATTTCAAATGAACAGGAAGGAAATTTCTTCTCAAACAAAGAAAATTCTAACCATGAATGCATATTTTGTTCAGGAAAAAAAATCATAAGACAAATTATACATATTTTAGTGAAACCTGTTAAATGCATCTAGGATTGCATTCAAATTGTAGATCTGGATGAACTTTTAACGGCTTTTTAAAGAAATTGACTCAATGATGGTAAGAATGTTTTGACAAGACTTTCATATGAACATTCATGTGATATTCTACTAGTGTATGGTAATCTTTACTAAGCAGTACCACCTGTTTAGCCTTCCAACAAAGCAAGACCTTCAGCCCTAACCTCCAACAGAGCAGTGCTATCTCCTCAAGCCTCTACCAGAGCTCAGCCACTACTTCTGTGGATCACAGGAGTGCAGTTTATTCTGCACTCCTGTGACCTGTTCTCACCTGCCGGCTCTGGATCAATCCCAACTTTACAGTCAGGATCCATCCAGATGTTTGGACTGGCAGCTGGCTCAGCATCTCAGCAAGCCACTGAGAGGCTGAGCTAGTTGCTCCCGACCCTTCCCCAACCCAGAGCTCCAGTGAGCACTGGAGGGCCAAAGCAGAGAACCGATGACTCACTTTTTTTTTAAGAAACAAGAACTTCTCCTTTAAACCTTCTCTGATGATGATTGGTAATCTGTTTACAATGCAATGTTGAAAATACTAAGGAAAACACATTAATATTATTAATTGGTATTTGATATAACATTTTAACACTTTATGACATTAATAAAAATGCAACTGTTTTATATTTACATACAGTATGTAAGTGTGCCTAAAAATCCTATATTTATTTTTGCTTCTTTGGTTCATTTGGAGATGTATTGATCCTAATTTGATTAACTTTATTCCATGGCAGGATCCAGGGGGGTGCTGGGGTGGGCTGTGCCCCCTTAGATTTCAGCTGCGTCCCCCCCAGACAACCCCCCATGGATGTTGTGCCCAGACAGGGTTGCCAAACTGTTCATCAGGGGAAGCAGTCTATAGAAGCAGCTGACTGCATCAGTCAAGTTTCAGTGCCTCACAGACTCCAGGCAGCAAGTTTTTCCCCTAGGGGCGTATTTGCCACAAGGCAAACAAGGCATTTGCCTAGGGCGGCATTTTTCAAGGGGGGCAGCTCCAACCCCCAGAAAAAGAGACAGAAGAAGAGACACACATGGCATGGGGACCAGGTGGGATTCGAGAGAGGCTGCAGGCTGCTTGACGGTGTATGCAGAGCCCCGACTCTTGTTCCTGGGGATGTCCGAAGCTGTGAAGATCAGTGTCTCGCTCTCCCTGGGAAAAGGGGGTTTTGGTGGCCGGTGTATGAGGGGGGGTGGTTGGTGTCAGGCTCTCCCTGTGGGGGGGGGGGTAATTTTTGTGTTGCCTAGGGCAGCACAAAACCTAAATACACCACTGTCTCCCCCTCTCCTCTAAATAGACAGGACAGGAGAGAGGGCTTAATCTGCTCCAGCTGCTCCCACACCTCTCCTCTTGTTTGCCCCACCCACATTCCTGTACACAGCCAGTGCTGTGCCTCAGAAAGGGGATGTGGGCGGGAGATATGAAGTACAGTGGTTGGAAGCTACATCCTGCTCGCATGAATGATGCTGCAGCCTGATTCTCCAGATCCCAGCCTGGGATGGGAGTGAACACTGAGCACTGCTCTATGACTGAACTATCCTCATCTTCCTCTCTTTTCTCCCCAGCCTGCTCCCTGTTCTTCTAGGACAGTGGTTCTCAACCTTCCTAATGCCGCGACCCTTTAATACAGTTCCTCGTGTTATGGTGACCCCCAACCATAAAATTCTTTACCCAGTAATTATATTTCATGTGTCGTTTTACCTTCAATACGGCTGCTTTCAACACAGTAGCTGCTTTCAACACAGTAGCTGCTGTCAACTCAGCAGCTCCTTTCAACACAGCAGCTGCTTTCAACACAGCAGCTGCTTTCTACACAGTAGCTGCTCTGTACACTTCGGAAATATGTGTTTTCCGATGGTCTTAGGCGACCCCTGTGAAAGGGTCGTTTGACCCCCAAAGGGGTCGCGACCCACAGGTCGAGAACCACTGTTCTAGGAGCTTTCACAGACTTGCAGAGTTGATTTTATGTCCAGAGACACCTGAAGTACTATTGGTAGAAGGGGTTATTGTATCACCTCCTCCCTCACTGCCTGCTTTAACCCCTGGAACCCCACATTAGTACACCACAACCTTATGCAGTTTTGAGGTGCTCGCAGAGCAGCCCCATTCATTTGAATATAACACAGTTATCAGGCACTGTGCACACAGAAAGCAACAGAGAGTATAATTTCTGTCATGGCTACGAAACAAAACATCAGAGTGGCAGCATGTGTACACCCCAGCCCTGTGTTACCTTCTGTAATTTAATAGATGGTTTGTAAAAAAAAAAAAACAGGCACTTTTCTCCTGTTCATGGACAGAAATGTCTACCCATTAAAAATTCCCTTGTCATCAGCTCTGACCTGCGCATGCACAGCAATGAAACGTTTTTCATGTTTTGTGTTTTTTAGAGGGTTTTTTTTGTTAAAAAATGCTGGCTTACCATGATTTACTGCGTTTTTACCTCGTTTTTCAGCGTTAGAGCGTTTTTACAGCTAAAGAACTCCTCTAGAAGCCCACTAGTCCTGGGTTTTTTTCCAGCCAAAAAAACGTCCCTGCCACAAAAACGTTGATTACAGTCTATGTGTGCATGGACACATAGGATAACATGCTGTGGAGTTTACTTGCTGTAAAAAAAAATCCAAAGACAGCCGCTGTAAAAATGTCCAGTGTGCATGAGGACTAACCTGTGTACTACAGATCTGTGTACTTACCTATTTCTAATGTGCTCTGGTCACATGATCCTGCAGTCAGTGAGTGGCAGCTGCACGATCTTGTGATCAGACCAGAACGGATTGAACATAGGTAAGAATACGGATCACTTTTTGTTGACCTGGCCATAAAGGGGGTAAACTCTACTGGAGCTCAAGTGGCTATAGAAAATATAGAAAGATACAAAGTAACATAATGTTACGTTTGTATAATTTTGTTCATTCATCTTCAGATCAAAGGGATGAACTTTGATCTGCGGATGATGTCAATTAAAGAAAGAAGTATGGGATTGGATAAAAAAAGAAATTATATCCACCTAGGTGAATGCAATATTGGTCTGATGCTGCATCTATCAGCCGCCAACTCTGCATTAAGAACTGAGCGATCAAACACCACTGATAACTCATTTCTCCCCTCCACTCTGAGCAGAAAACCATGACTGTCAGTCATCTGCCCCTCCAGCACTCACTGGAGCACCGTGCTGTGGAGGGGGCGAGGGGGGCTGGCTCAGGCTCTCAGCGACTCGCCCAGAGGCTGAACCAACTGCCTATCCAGGCATCTGAGTGAATCCCGACTGCATAATCTCGATTCAGAGCCTGGACCGGCTGAGTGATGTTGCATTGAGTGACTGTTGGCTGAAAATGAGTCACAGGAGTGCAGAATGAAATGCACTCCTGTGATCCATAGTTGAAGTAGGGTCAAAGAAGCTTTTGCCACACTTCTCCTAAAACAACCTGACAAGTAAAAGAAAGTTGTTGTTTTTTTAAATGTTCCTCTGTTTATCCCCTTATTAACCCTTATCAGCCCTAATTAACTCCTCATTTAATTAGTTTTCTGATGATTTTTTTGTTTTTTTGTTTGACTATATTTGCACATTTAACATATATTCACACATTTCACATTAAAAAAAGAGCAAAATTGAAAATAAAACCACAGTTTCTTTCATTTGTAAATAACATTGTAGTGCTTTGTACCAGAATCATAATTGTAATGTCATTTTAAACAGGATTAGATGCATAATTTGTATCTGCAGTAACATTATTTATTTTTAAACCAACACTGCTAATTTAAAAAAAAGTTTTGTTTAGTTTTGTTCCATTTATTTGCCTAAGGATAGTGAAAAAAAAGTGTTGCAAGACAATATCATGAAAAGAAAGTCTTGTTTGTCCTTAAAGCGGAGTTCCACTCACACTGTAAAAAAACAAAAGTCAGCAGCTACAAAAACTGTAGCTGCTGACTTTTAAAAAACAACCACTCACCTATCCCACGATCCAATGCATCCCATTTCACTGGCTGTTCTGTATTCCAGGCGCCGGCATCTTCAGTGTGGGCACCCGGCTGTGACAGCTCGCGGCTTCATAGCTGGGTGCCCACTGCGCATGCGAGACTAGCACTGCACTTTCTGAATGACCCCGTCGTCTTCTGGGACCTGTCACGTGTCCCACAAGACTACGGGGAGGGAGGGTAGGAGGACAACTTCTGCTTCCGATTGCCTAGGCGATTGCAGCGGACGTGGGAGCGGGTACCTGTCGATTTCGGGTACCCGCTCTCTCCCCCCGATCCCCAAAGGTGCCAATCCTTAATGGGGAGCAGGGACCAATCTTTAAAGCGGAACTTCCCCTTTTGGGTGGAACTCCGCTTTAAAATGATAATATATGTATTACCTTGTTATCTTTATCTTTAGTAATGAGAAAGTTATCAAATAACTGATCGAACCGAACTGAGTTATCAAACCAAAAAAATACAGAATATACAGGACCATAGCAGAAAGGAAAAAATTGCTCTGGATAAGTTCACCTTTCATAACATGTTACACCCATATTCAGGAATGCACCAGCCCCCGCTCTCCTGCTTTGACAGCTAGCGGGGGGTCTTCTCCTCCCTCGCTAGCTGTCAAATTTTAAATAAAAGTGTTCTGTGAATGAGAAACTACAAGTTCCGACAGCCTTAGCGACTGTTGGGTTGTAGTTTTCAATGGAGCTGTGGAATGCCATGATAGCTCATTGAGTCTTCCTGTCTGTATATCTGTACATCCCCTATGGAGAAGCAGATATACTGACAGGTCTGCAGGAGACCTACAGGGCACCAGAGATCTTCTGATTGCCGGTGCAATGCTTTACAGGCTCCTGCAAAAAAAAATAAATAAATGCACATTTTTTGCCTGTAAAAATATGTACATTTATTATTTTTTGTATAAAGGTGAACTTATCCTTTTAAAGGCACATGGCAAAATAATTAAAAAATAATAACTTATGGAAAGAAAGAAAACACTGCAAGCAAGCATTTATAATACTTGATTTTTTTGTGTTTTTTCCTGCATTTTTGTCAGCAACAGGGTCTCTTGGAAGCTGTATACAGATTTAAACACTTTTAGATGGAAAATTGGGACACCTTTTAAAGATAAATTTAGGTGATAGTATTTTTACAGCTTTAAATTACATATGTACTGTAAATGTTCTGGTAGACGCTTGCTCCTTTAAGTTACCCAACTGGCTTAAAGGAGAAGTACAGCCAAAGCTGTAAGAATTATGCTGACTGTTATTTACATCAATTATTTAGGTAAATGAGAAAAATATCATTTGCATAATAATTTGAAATACGGTGTACTGAAATCAATGAAAATTCATCCAAACATGTGTTAGCATACACCACATGCAGTCCAGTGCAGTTTTTTTTTCTGCATCAAAAACACATTGATAGTAGGTTAAATGGTTTCCAATGGCATAGTTCACACCAGTGCGGTCAGTTCCAGTGCGTTCCACTTCCAGAAAAGTAGAACATACTGCATTTTTTCTGCACTGAACTGTACTGGAGCGCAGAAAAACGCATCACACACGTACCAAAAATGCACTGGAATTCAACCAAAATGCACTGGCATGCACATGTTCTTATTTAAGTTGAAGAAAAAGAGAGGGGAAAAAAATGAACCAGAACTAATCAAAAATGCATCAAAAACGCGCATACAGAAACGCATCCAGACTGTGATTCTACGGATTGAACCGACCCTTAATGTGCTTTGTCCCACTTTTTTAATAATGAGAAAAAGAAAAAAAAAGTGAAAAAGGAAAAAAAAAAACCTGATAATAAGCCACCATCTTCCCAAAATATTAAGCAGATATAGGAGAACCCCCCGATTTGAATGGGACTTTAACCACTAGCCTACAGGGCACTTATACCCCCTTCCTGCCCAGGCCCATTTCCAGCTTTCAGCGCTGTCACACTTTGAATAACAATTGCGCGGTCATGCAACACTGTACCCATATGAAATTTTTATCATTTTTTTGTGACAGATAGAGCTTTATTTTGGTGGTATTTAATCACCTCTGGGATTTTTATTTTTTCTTAAACAAACCAAAAACCACTGAAAATTTAGAAAAAAAAAAGTTTTTTCTTAGTTTTTGTTATAAAATTTTGTAAATAAGTGATTTTTCTCCTTCACTGATGTGCTCTAATGAGGTTGCATTGATGGGCACTGATAGGCTGCACTGATGGATACTGATAGGTGGCACTGATGGGCATTGACAGGCGGCACTGATAGGCGGCACTGGCTGGCACTGATAGGCGGCACTGACTGGCACTAATAGGCTACACTGATTGGCAGCACTGATAGGTGGCACTGATTGGCATTGATAGGTGGCACTAGTGGGTGACACTGAAAGGCAGCTCAGATGGGCACTGATATGTGGCATTGATGTGCACTGGTAGGCACTGATATGTGGCACTGATGGGCACTGGCAGGTGGTATGGATGAGCACTGAGAGCTGGCACTGATGGACACTGACAGGTGGCACTGCTGGGGCTACACTGATCATCAGTGCCCTGATGATTAGTGCACGTCTCCTCGGAAGAATGCCGATTACCGGCTCTCCTCTCCTCACGCGCTGTCATCGTGACAGCTTGTGAGGAGAGAAATGCGGATAACCGGTATTTCCCTATTTACATGCGATCAGCTGTGATTGGACACAGCTGATCACATGACCGAACCGACATCTTCGGCTCTTTCCGTTGATCGGTGATCCGCTGTGTCCGGGGGACACAGCACACCGCCGATCGCCACACTGCGTGCTCCCGGAGCCGCGCATGTGCGGTGAGAGTGGGAGGACATCATATGACGTCCTCCCAGAACGAGAGAACCACCTTGCGTCCGTCATTTCATTGGACTATATGGCGGGCGGGAGGTGGTTAAATGCCTTGATACATAGAATTTAAAAATATAAGAAATCCTTTATTTTCCATCAAATTTTCACAGATATACAAAACATAAAATGACAACTCTTTTCCAAAGATCATAATATATTGTTACATCACCATCATAAGATATTAGTTTTGTTGCAGATAACATATTATATGTTCTAAATACATGTACTTTTAATCTCACAGATTATATCACCTCTGTGCAGTCTTTTCCCTGAGGAAGGAGTACAATTACTCCGAAACGCGTCGGTTACTATAAAACAATTTCTGTAACACACTGACAGCGTGGCACTAGAGGGCTTCCTGTGACTGCAACACCTGGATGGTGACATCACCCATAGACTTATTTTGGGGCATTAGTTGTCTGTCGTCTCTCCTCTTCCCTGAAGTTGGCTGCTGGGAGCTGATCATGTGACCAGACTGGAGCATCCTTAGATCAGGTAAAGTATAGGCATCTTCCCTCTACAGCAGTGGGCTCCAAACTGTAGCCCACGGGCCAGATGCGGCCCTTAGGTTACCTTTATCCGGCCCTTGGGGCACCTTCTCTCCTACTAATAAGAGGCATCACACTTCTCACCGACACCAATGATGGGGCACTATTCCTTTTATAGACACCAACTAGGCATGTGCAAAATGAAAAAAATTTGTTTTGATTCATTAACTAAATTTGTTTCATTAGATTTGTTAAATTTGTTTTCGGAATGTGTTTAGTTTATTCGTATTTGTATGCAAATTTGACCGGATTTGAAAAAATTTAACTGAATTTAAAAAAAATTTGACTGAATCTTAATTCTTTTTTAAATTTGAATTTTGGAAGACAGTTTTATTCTTTCTATTTTATTTTATTCTATTGCTTTTTTCCCTATTATGTTCTATCCTTTTCTAGTCTATTCTATACTAATCTATTCTATTCAAATGTATTCTATTCGAATTTCGGAAGACAGGTGTATTTTATTCTGTTCTATTGTTTTTTCCATTCTATTGTCTCTATTATTTTATTTTCTATTCTATTTAATTATATTCTTTTCTATTCTATTCCTTTAGTTTCTATTCTATTGTATTGTTTTTTATTTTATATTTTGTTCAGTTTTACTCTACCTTTTTCCATTCTATTCTTTCATTTTCTATTCTATTCTCTCTTCTTTTATATTCTATTCTAATCTATTCAAATTCATTCTGTTCTAAATTCGAATTTCAGAAGACAGTTATTTCTATTCTATTGTTTTTTTCTATTCTATTCTTTTCTATTTTTATCATTTCTATTCTATTCTTTTCTATTCTAATTGATTCTATTCTTTTCAATTCTATTTCTTTATTTTCTATTCAATTTTATTCAGAATATATATTCTTGTTTTCGAATTCCATTTTGAATTTGTTTAAGAATTTGATTTGAATTATTTTCGAATAGCGTTTTGTTAGTTTGGATTCGTTTAAATTTGTTACTGTGGTAATACGTAAAGTTTGATACATCCGCATCTCTGAATAACTAAAAATTGGTCCATTCGGAACAAATCAAATTGCACGTCTAACACCAAGGTTTGGGCACTATTCCTCCCGCTGACCATAAGGACGTGGTACTATTCCTCCCATCATTACCAATTATGGGGTACTATTCTTGCTCCTACTGGCCACAGGCAATATGTCATTTTTCTACCCCCACTGACCACCAAGTCTGAGACATTGTTTACTCCCAATGGTGCTGGGGCATTTTCTACCCCTACTGACCACCAAGTCCGAGACATTGTTTACTCCTAATGGTGCTGGGGCATTTTCTACCCCCACTGACCACAGTCCAGCCCCCCTAAAGTCTAAAAGTAAACTGGCCCTTTGTTTAGAAAGTGTGGAGACCCCTGATCTACAGGGTGGTTAGTATGGGGACAGAATGTGGGTGGGTTCAGGTTTAAGCTTTGATTGTATTAGCCTGGACTTCTACTTCAAGTCCTATAAGTAGCAAGGTGGGTCTCCATGGATTGGACTTGCTTTTCCCACATATCCCACAGATACTCAATTGGATTGGGATCTGGAGAACTAGGAGACCAGGTCAACACCTCAAACTCATTGTTGTGTTCCTCAAGCCATTATTGAATTCATCAGACCAGACCACCTTCTTCCATTGCTCCGTGGTCCAGTTCTGATGCTCATGCACTGTAGGCACTTATGGCGGTGGACACGGGTCAGCATGGACAACCTGACCAGTCGGTGGTTACACAGCCCCATATACACAGCAAACTGCAATGCTCTGTGTGTTCTGTCACCTTTCGATCAGAACCAGCATTCATTTTTTTCAGCAGTTTGAGCTACAGTAGATCTTCTAATGGACTGGACTACATGGGTCAGCCCTCCCTCCTCACCTCCATCAATGAGCCTTGGCTGCCCATGGCCACGTTTGCTGCTTCTCCTTCCTTGGACCACCTCTGGTGGGTCCTGACCACTACAGACCGAGAACAGCCCACAGCAGCTGCAGCTTTGCCGTTGCTCTGACCCCGTCATCTCATTACAATCTGGCCCTTGTCACAGTCATCCAAATCCTTACACTTCCTATTTTTGATGCTTCAGGGACAACATGTTCACTTACTGCCTAATATATCCCACCCACATTCAGGGGCCATTGTAATGATACAATCAGTGTTCTTTATTTTACCTGTCAGTGGTCATAATGTTATGGCTGATAGGTGTAGAGGGATGGAGAAAGATATATAATACGGCATGATGAGCATCATACATAATGGAGGATATACGTGTGTATTGTACGCTGATGGACACAGCTCTGCCATACACACTGACTGACGACCGTACACAGGGGAGGACACCCTTCTCCTCTCCTTCCTCCCGGCAGCCGTAGGGTTAAATGACGTCATCGAATCATGTCGACGAGCAATGGGCGCCATTTTGAAACCCCATCCCGGAGCTGCCGAGAGCGGCTCGTGACCGCCGCATCCCCTCCCGAAGTGTCAGGGCGGCTCCTCCTCCCTCCCCGGCCCGAGAGCCCGGCTCTACCGAACACCTCCGACCGGCCCGAAAAAGAGAGAGAGACCGACCCACCGACCGAGGGGAGGGCTGAACCAGCGACAAGGAAGCCGCCTCCTCCCCCCCACCCCCCGGATAGGAAGGCCTGCTCCTAGAGGGCAGCCATGGCAGGTACACTCTAATACAGGCGGGTTGCGGCCTACTCTGCGGGCTAGGCTCTCCCCTAACAGCCTGGGGCCCCGGCTCCTTTCATTGACTCGTCACCCCCACCAGAGCCTCGGCTCCTCTCTCCTCACACAACCTGCACACCCGGCTCCTCGCCTCCCTGCACACCCGATTTCTACGCCCGGGGCCCCGCATCTCGCCTCCGTGCACACCCGGCTCCTCGCCTCCCTGCACGCCCGGCTCCTCGCCTCCCTGCACGCCCGGCTCCTACCCCCGGGGCCCCGCATCTTGCCTCCCTGCACACCCGGCTCCTCGCATCCCTGCACGCCCGGCTCCTCGCATCCCTGCACGCCCGGCTCCTCGCATCCCTGCACGCCCGGCTCCTCGCATCCCTGCACGCCCGGCTCCTACCCCCGGTGCCCCGCATCTCGCCTCCCTGCACACCCGGCTCCTCGCCTCCCTGCACACCCGGCTCCTCACCCCGGGGTCCGGCTCCCTTCCCCCCCCGCACACCCGGCTCCTCGCCTCCGTGCACACCCGGCTCCTACTCCCGGGGCCCCGCATCTCGCCTCCCTGCTCCTCACCCCGGGGCCCGGCTCCCCTCCACCCTGTACAGTCGGCGCCTGGGCCCCGGCTCCCCTCCTCCCTGTACACCCGGCTCCTCACCCCAGGGCCCGGCTCACCTCTCTGCCTCCTCTTATCTTCCAGGAGTGGCCGGAGGAAATGACTTCCAGTGGTGTTTCTCCCAAGTCAAAGGTGCCATAGACGAGGATGTGGCAGAAGGTGGGTAATGTAACGACAGGTCCCAGCAATACATGATGGCTTATCAATGGCTGTGTAAAGATTATGGGTCTGTGCAATGCCATGCTGTACGTGATTGGAGGGAAGACTGCAGCTCCCAGCATTACCGTGCTGTAGATGGGGAGGGGGACTACAGGTCCCAGCATTACCGTGCTGTAGATGGGGAGGGGGACTACAGGTCCCAGCATTACCGTGCTGTAGATGGGGAGGGGGACTACAGGTCCCAGCATTACCGTGCTGTAGATGGGGAGGGGGACTACAGGTCCCAGCATTACCGTGCTATAGATGGTAAGGGGGACTACAGGTCCCAGCGTTACCGTGCTATAGATGGGAAGGGGGACTACAGGTCCCAGCGTTACCATGCTATAGATGGGAAGGGGGACTACAGGTCCCAGCTTTACCGTGCTATAGATGGTAAGGGGGACTACAGGTCCCAGCGTTACCATGCTATAGATGGGGAGGGGGACTACAGGTCCCAGCATTTCTGTGCTCCAACTTCGGGGACTACAGGTCCCAGCATTACTGTGCTCCATCTTCGGGGACTACAGGTCCCAGTATTGCTGTACTCTAAACCAGCCTTTTTCAGCCAGGATGCCCAGTTACCCCGGGGTGCCTTCAGGATTCTTCAGGGTCGCTTTGGCAAAATGACTAAAAGCTGGCCAAAAATTGTATCCAGGCCAGTGAGTGGATGAAGCCGGCCTTTTAGTTACAGGAGGCCACAGGTTTTCATTGTGCACCATTATGACCTTCTGGTCACTGTCGTCCTGACAGCATCAGAGGAGGACGTTGGGGGTCTGCATGGCATCCTTGTTTGCCCCCCTCTGTCATCACTGGGGTCCTATAGGCTGACATACCAGTGTGTAAAGGTGTCTTTGTGTTTGGAGGAATAAATCACCTCTAGCGTTGGGTGTCCTATGTGTGTGAATGTTGCTGCATTATGGAAAATTTAGTTTTTAGCTTTTTACATTTTAGAAAGGGATGCCTTGAGATTGTGCAGCATTTTAAAGGATGGGAAACACTGTTCTAGATGATGGGAACTGCATGTTTAGGCATTATTGTACTCTAGATGGGACTACAGGTCCCAGTACTACATGATGACCTCTCAGTGGCTATATAGTTACTACAAGTCCTTTCAATACTGTACTGTAGATGAGGGCACTACAGGTCCCAGCATTGTTTTACTCTGTAGAGGAAGGTCCCAGCATTCAAGGATAGCTTATTGATAGGTGTATAAGGACCACAGGTCTCCTAAATACTGTACTGTAGATGATGATGAGGAGGGGGACCACAGGTCCCAGCAATACTGTGCTGTAGATGAGGGGCCCTACATGTCCCAGCATTATTGTACTTTGGATCAGGAGGGGGAGTACAGCTCAGCATTATTGTGTTGTAGATGAGGGAGACTACAGGTCCCAGCATTACTGCGCTGTAGATGAGGAGGGGGACTATTGATTACAGCAATACTGTGCTGCACAGAAGGGACACTACAGGTCACAGCACTGCTGTGTGTCAGTTGGGGAAGGATGGCTACAGGTCCCAGCATTACTTAGTAGAAGATGAGGGGGGATTACTGGTCCCAGCAATACTGTGCTGTAGATGAGGGGACCTACAGGCCCCAGCATTATTGTACTTTGGATCAGGAGGGGGACTACAGCCCAGCATTATTGTAGTGTTTGTGGAGGTCCCAGCATACCATGATATCCGTATAAGGACTACAGGTCCCATCAATAGTGTATTGTAGATGATGTGGGCTACAGGTCCCAAAGTTTTTGTGCTTAAACTGCTGAGCACTACAGGTCCCGGCATTACTGTGCTGCTGCTGAGAAGCACTACAGGTCCCAGCATTGCTGTGCTGCAGACGAGAAGCACTACAGGTCCCAGCATTGCTGTGCGCTAGAAGAAGGGAGGACTACAGGTCCCACCAGTACTTTGCTGTAGATGATCAGAAAATAGTGGAGACCAAAGTAGAATTCACCCAGCCCAGAAGCATTGCACTGCTGGAAATGAACTACAAATTTCAGCATTGCAGCGCTTCAGTATGTGGATTAACTATGGGCCCCAGTGTGCCAGCTTGATGATAACCTGACATTGACCAAACCTCAGTCCTTAGACTTTAGGGCTTACAATACTTTTTGTTTTTGGATAGTGGTTAAGAACTCCCCTCATATGTTTGGTGCTCCAGTGCCCCAACATTTTAGGATCTGTAGAAGATGATATCCAGTAAGGGAAGCGCTCCCCAAGTTCTGCCCAATTTCTGACTACAGTGTTTCAAGGAGACAGTTGTATGATTGGCAGCACTTGTCACCCATGTGCTTTCCCATCACTGAACACGGGAGCGGGCATGTCAGTTTAACACTTGACACCCCAGGCACACTCACAACAGCACTGTTCCTGTGCTGCACACACATGGCCGGTCTGTTCACCAGCTGGAAGTAGCAGTGGTGACAGAACAATGCTTGGCTTCCAGTTGTACTCCAACCACAACTCAGGACTTTCATAACAAATAGTTAGTCATTCATGAAAGCCTCCTCCAACCACTGCTGCTGCTCTCACTGGTAAACATAGATAACAGCATGTATGAGCAGCCTGCGAGTGCCCCTGTGTTAAAACCCAGCGCTGGGCAAAAAAGCTTTTTCCCATGCAGTAGGTTTTGCTTGCACTGCTTGTTTTTTCTAGGGGAGAGTAGAGTGGAGATATATTTACCTGCTCCTCCAATCCTGCCAGCACAAGACTGGCCTGGCTCCCCCACACTCAAGTGGTCTTGAATAGTGGACTGTTCCGGACTTCATCACACCCTCCGCATGCTCCATAGACCAGGAACAGTCCACTGCTGGACCGTGGGGAGCGCTCTTTTCCAAAGGATCGGGTGAGTATGAGTTTTCTGCTGACCCCTAGACAAAATGAGCACAGCCCAACTTCATGAGGTTTTTTTTTTTTTTTTTTCTTTTGCCTGGAGTTGTGCTTTAAGTGTTAAAAAAAAGACACCACTTTTGTGTAGGAAATTGGTGTATAGTCACATACTGGAAGCAGAAGGTCAGGAAGGTTTGACTGAATGGTTGTTAGTAGGATTTTCTTGAATGGGGGGCCTTTGATGTGTAGTTACTTGGTAGACCAAATCCTGTACCACTGGGGCATGCCGTTCCTTAACGTGTGGAGGACTATGGTGACAGAACTTCTAGCCACAGTAATGAGACATTTGTTTTCCCCACAACAAATAAAAACATGCTAGTGTGTATTTTTTGGCCTTTGTGCACATGGACTCATTTAAGTAATGTCTTATTTGTGATGGCTTGTTTGTCCTGGATATTAGCAGAATGCCCACAGAAGCGTATGCAGCTGGTGTGTTCTAAAACTGAGGATTGTCTTGTGTTGCACATGGTGGAAATAATATGCTTAGGGTAATATACAGTATGTTGCTCTTGGGAACATTGTATATGGATGAATTTGTGGCCCTTTGGATGTCTATGCTATGCATTTAGCGTGAAGTCAGTATGTCAATGACATGTACCAGTATTCATTTCCCTTGGAATTTTTTACATCATGTATTGTTAACCTAGAATGTGGTTTGTTTTTCGCTTTTTTACTCAATATAACAATTGAAGTGCAAAATATTTTGTGAGACAAATGTTATTTTGAAATCAATTTGGTCCCCAGCTGTGCAGATCTGCATCCTGCATTTAAATTTTTGCCCATTCCTCTTGACTAAATTTCTCTTACGTGGGTCAAGTTGTATGGGGTCTATTGCTGCAGGTTCCCCATTGAGTTATGGTCTGGTGTATTGATGTGTCCGTTCTAAGGCCCCACTCACACCCGAGTGATTTGTAGCTCGAAGCTCCAAAATGCTTGAGGAGAAAAAATAAATTATTCTGAGTGGAGAATAACACCTGAAGCTCAAACAAGTTCTGGAGCTTTTTTTGTCATTCAAATTGGGCATATTTGCTCATTTTTTTTAGTGTTTTTAATGCCATAGAAATGAATGGAAACGCGTGATTTGCGTGTTTTCAAGTGTTTTGTTGCACAATAAAAAAAGTGAAATAAAATATACAAATAAAAGTAATCCTAAATAATAAAATATGTAATAAGAATTAACCCGTACGATAATAAACACCCTAACAAAAAATAAGACCAATAAAATATTAAAGCGATACTAAGGCTTAAATGTTTTTTTCTAAAAATAGCAAACATGTCTTTACTTACCCGCTGTGTAGTGATTGTGCACAGAGCAGCCCAGATCCTCCTCGTCTCAGGTCCCCCGCAAGCTCTCCTGGCCCTCCCTCCAGTAAACCGCTTGCATTGGGGGCACCTGCTGCTCCGTGTGTCCATTCACACACAACCCTGCCACCTCTATTCTCAGTGTCTGTACAGGTCAGTATCTTGGTCACAATCGGAACTATACTACTTTGTTTTTTTGTTTGTTTTTTATTCCAAAGTTATATAGCAGAATACATTTTGGTCTAAATCTATGAAGACATTTTATTGGAAATGTTTTAGAAGTAGAAAATATCGTGTTGTGGTGGGTTTTTTTTTTTCGCACAGACTTTTTTTTTTTTTTTGTTTATATTAAAAAAAAAAAAAGTCCCAGTGGTGATCAGTTACTACCAAAAGAAAGCTCTATTTGTGTGATTAAATTATTTAAATTTAATTTGGGTAGTGTTGCATGACCGTGTAATTGCCAGTTCAAGCACTGGGCTGAATGGCAAAAAAATACCCTGGTCAAAGGGGTAAAACCTTCCAGAGGTCATGTGGTTAAAGGCTTTAAAAATCATATACCCAGTGACGTGACTAGCATTAGGTGATAGAGGTGAAACAAATCCTCTGGCATAAGTTGTACCTGTTTATCTGCATCCATTTCATCTGTAGATCATTCTAAAAACCTCAGATCAAAGGGTTTTTGTTCAGCTCCAAGGGCAGGGATCTAAAGTATAACAGTGCAGATCCCAGTGGGGGAGCTCTGAGCCCTGATTGGGGGTAAGGGATAACATCCCCCTCCCCCTTTACACAGTTTGTATGAGTCACAGGCTGTGTGCTGCAGCTCACAGCCAGTGGCAGAGAAAAGTCAAATGCAGTGCTTTGGATAGAGGCAAGTACAACACCGTACAGAAGGATATGCTTTGTTCGTATTTCTTGTCTGAGGTTTACAACCACTTTAACCCTGATCTGTGAGTCTCCAGAACTTTTAACTTGAGTTTGTTTTAATGGCTCATTGGCTTTCATGATGCTGTTTGGCTACGAATGTTCTCTAACAAACTCAAGGGCCTCCCAGGGATGTATGCATTTAAATCCTGTGACATGTTAATTGCATATTGGTGGACTCTCTCCAACTTTTTATAAATTGTGATGATCGTGGGTTGCACCAGACCTTCTATGGGGTTTGGCAGCAAGTGTTTAGAATCCTGTGAATGGGAAAGGAATAAAGATGAATATATAATGAACTTAGCGATGCACACAATAAGATAACTGTTCAGAAGGCAATAACAAACAATATGGCACCTCCAAATAACCACCAGTAAATGACAGGTATAGCAAGAGAACAGAGCTTTGCCTGTGGTGTGTTGTGGGGAATAAGCAGTGTTGCACCAAAAACCCGCAATGGCTGTGCTGAATACTGCTATATGTAGATAAAGACAGATGCTGTACCTGTGTTTGGCTTCAGCAGAACAATATGTTCTCTCAGTGAAGATACTTTATCCAGTGAATTGTCTGCCTGCAGGTTTACAGCAGTGAGGGCGAGCAGGAAAACTTTGGAGCTCTTTCAACTATGGTGCTACTCTTCTTGGGGCCAACAAGACAGCAGAGCACTGGAGGAGAAGGCATGCTCATGCAAAAGCTCTGTGTTGCTTTTCATATTGACCAGTACCAGAATATCTTGCTCCCCTTCCTTTAGCCCCATCCTGAAGAAGGGAGCAGTGATTACCTGAAGGCTGGTAAATGTGAGAAGCTGACAGCTACTGCATGTGCAGGACTTTTCCAGCGCCTTGCTGCCCTCTGGAACAACCGCACCATATTTGAATAGGCTCTGGATTTTTC
Organism: Staurois parvus; assembly: GCF_062004578.1. Classification (NCBI taxonomy): domain Eukaryota; kingdom Metazoa; phylum Chordata; class Amphibia; order Anura; family Ranidae; genus Staurois; species Staurois parvus. The sequence goes on along the minus strand of NW_028317805.1, from coordinate 4,175,091 downwards.
ACTAACCCTCACTGCTGCAAACAAAGGATTCACTGGATAAAGCCTCTCCACTGAGAAACCATATTATCTGCTGAAGCCTCACATGGGTACAACACACTCCGGAATGTTTAGCCCAGTGTAACAAATACACAGCACTGCCACTGCTATATCTGTTTTGGCCCAAAATTGGTTGGTTTTTTTTTTTCCTCTATAACATACACAGGTGAGCTCAGATTGTGGAGTTGTGAATGGGCTCATCTGATGCAGTCAAATTGGTATTTGTGGCATTTTTCTTATTTCGCAGTCATTTGACCACTGCTGTGCCTGAGAAATTTTTACCTAAATAAAATTCAGGTATAGGATACTGCATTTTTTAAAATCGTTTTTATGACCTCCTGTTTTTCTTAGGTGTTCATGTTGCCTCAACATCTCAGGTATTCATCTTGCATGGTGTATATAGATGGTGAGGTGACAAAGTATACAAGGCTGTGAATAAAAATATGCGCCAGGTTTGCTGTCATCTGTCTAATCCCTGTCTATAAACTTTGTATAGGACCCGTTTATGACTGACTTCTCTTCCCCATGTAACTGTTCCTGTCTGCCCATTGGCTGCGCAGACCCAAGCATCACATCCTTTAGACCAGTGGTTCTCAACCTTCCTAATGCCGCGACCCCTTAATACAGTTCCTCATGTTGTGGTGACCCCCAACCATACAATTATTTTCGTTGCTACTTCATAACTGTAATTTTGCAGTAGGAGGAGTAGTGCCACGTCATTGCTGTCAGTGGGAGGAATAGTGTCCCATCACTGATGTCAATGGGAGGAATAGTACCCCATCATTGGTATCAGTGGTAGGAATAGTACCCCATCATTGGTATCAGTGGTAGGAATAGTGCCCCATCATTGGTGTCAGTGGGAGGAATAGTGCCCCATCATTGGTGTCAGTGGGAGGAATAGTGCCCCATCATTGGTGTCAGTGGGAGGAATAGTGCCCCATCATTGGTATCAGTGGTAGGAATAGTGCCCCATCATTGGTGTCAGTGGTAGGAATAGTGCCCCATCATTGGTGTCAGTGGGGGGAATAGTGCCCCATCATTGGTGTCAGTGGGGGGAATAGTGCCCCATCATAGGTGTCAGTGGGGGGAATAGTGCCCCATCATTGGTGTCAGTGGGAGGAATAGTGCCCCATCGTTGGTGTCAGTGGGAGGAATAGTGCCCCATCGTTGGTGTCAGTGGGAGGAATAGTGCCCCATCGTTGGTGTCAGTGGGAGGAATAGTGCCCCATCGTTGGTGTCAGTGGGAGGAATAGTGCCCCATCGTTGGTGTCAGTGGGAGGAATAGTGCCCCATCGTTGGTGTCAGTGGGAGGAATAGTGCCCCATCGTTGGTGTCAGTGGGAGGAATAGTGCCCCATCGTTGGTGTCAGTGGGAGGAATAGTGCCCCATCGTTGGTGTCAGTGGGAGGAATAGTGCCCCATCGTTGGTGTCAGTGGGAGGAATAGTGCCCCATCGTTGGTGTCAGTGGGAGGAATAGTGCCCCATCGTTGGTGTCAGTGGGGGGAATAGTGCCCCATCGTTGGTGTCAGTGGGGGGCATAGTGCCCCATCGTTGGTGTCAGTGGGGGGCATAGTGCCCCATCGTTGGTGTCAGTGGGAGGAATAGTGCCCCATCGTTGGTGTCAGTGGGGGGAGGAATAGTGCCCCATCGTTGGTGTCAGTGGGGGGAGGAATAGTGCCCCATCGTTGGTGTCAGTGGGGGGAGGAATAGTGCCCCATCGTTGGTGTCAGTGGGGGGAGGAATAGTGCCCCATCGTTGGTGTCAGTGGGGGGAGGAATAGTGCCCCATCGTTGGTGTCAGTGGGGGGAGGAATAGTGCCCCATCGTTGGTGTCAGTGACACCAATGAAGGGGCACTATTCCTCCCACTGACACCAATGATACTTACCTTGCTGACCCCTGCTCCAGCCTGGGCTCGCTCGCTCCCTCCCTCTCCCATGGTACAGACACTTACCTGTCAACTGTCTTCCTTCTCCGGCCGCTCTCCTCCTCTTCACTCGCTCGATCTTCGCGGTGCCGCTCGGCTGCTCCTCTCCAAGCTCCACCTCCTCGCCGGTGATTGGCCGCCTGTGTGCCTCTCCTGAGCTACAGTTCTGGCGGCCAATCACCGGCGAGGATTGATCCCGAGGGTGTGTCCAGATGACAGGGGCGGCATGTCATCCCGCCCACACCTGGAGACGGATAGAGCAGCGGTGTCTCGGTTCCTAAGACCATCGGAAATATGTGTTTTCCGATGGTCTTAGGCGACCCCTGTGAAAGGGTTGTTCGACCCCCAAAGGGGTCGCGACCCACAGGTTGAGAACCGCTGCTTTAGAGTAAGGTCACATCTTTTTTCATAGCTGGAAGTACTGGGTATTTCCAAGGGCTCAAACAATAGATCAATGGGAATTGCTGCAATGGGGAATGGGCATGTGGTCTAGCAAGAGAAACTCCCATTTTGTCCTAAATGGTTAAAGTGGCTTTTTTTATTTTACAGTGGAACTGTAGTTAGAAAATGAAGTTCTGTTAGATGACTTCATGCTGGCCCCTTTTTGTAGATATAGCTATGTAAAACTTTAAAAATAAGCATCTACTATGTACAATCCAGTAATGCACTCTCATCCTGCTCTGCACATGCTCAGTTGCTCTCTGTTCTTGACACTGTGCTGAAAATGTAGAGTTTGATTTGCTGACAGCCTAAAAGATACAGCTGCTGAAAGGCTCTGGCCTTCAGCAAAATGGCAGCCTCCAGCAAGACTAAACAGGAGCAATGCTGGAGGTAATTTACAGCACACACTAATTTTAGGAGCAGAACTATTAATGTGCAACTTAGGGCTCGTTCACACTTGACTGTTTTACCAACTCTTGCCAAACGCCCCATAGTGTTTGGCAAACGCCGCATGCGCGGTTCAGCGGCGGTTGCTAGGTGTTTGCTGAGCGTTAAAAACGCCCCACAAACGCCTATAATGAAGTTTGGATGGTGTTACCACTCCACAAACGCCGGCCGGGCGTTTGCGGAGTGGCACCTTAGAGTAGAATAGGAGGCTTCAACGCCTCCTGACTTGACCAGAGGCGTTTGTTTTGCCGCGACGCCACCACTCCCATTAGAACAGCACTATGTGCTGCAATGGGCAGAATTGTCTGAGGCGTTTAGGAAGCAGTAAAAACACTTCCCAAATGCCTTTCTGTAGCTTGAAAACAGGGCTAGTGTGAACATAGCCTTATGTTTGCTACAGAACATAATTTTTTATCCAGTTGTTATGGGGAGAGTTCCACTTTAAGTTGAGTTGACTGACTGGCACAGCTGCTGTGTTCACTATAGAGCATTAGTAGTTCAGATTGGTTTCACTCAAGCAGTGTATTGAGCTGAATGGCTTAATCTTTTGGCTGCCAGGCCCACAGCCCCACTTTTAAACTCACGTGGCTGGACAATTATTGCAATTTTTCCATTGTGTTTTTTATTTTTTCCCTTACAGCTTTCAAAGTTTGAGAAATACCCCCCAAGCCATACATTTTCTGAAAGCATAGGACAAGTAGAATAAAAAGAAGGTGCTTCTGCTTTTTCTAGTCCCCGTGATATTTGCTCGAATGTTTATCAAAACAATTTTTTTGCTAAAAATACACAATCCTTATTCACAAACACAGGAAAATGTACAAAATTCCTTCGTACTAAATAAAGCTAAACTGCATTGAGTTAATATTTGCACATTTTTGAATTGTGCCTTTTTGTGAAATGGTGAAAACTGAAGGTTTGCACAACTGCAAATGCCATTTACTGTAAAAGTCTGAGGTTACCATCTTTTCCTCTAGCTTTCAGAATTCGTAAAATATCCAAAACCATACATTTTCATGACGTAGAATAAAGAAAATATGATACAGATTTTTTTTTTTTTTAGGCCTTGCAATAATTGTACAAATGAATATCAAATTGTTATTTTCACTAAACTATACTGAAATCATTATTAGCAGACACAAGCACAACATAATTTACAAAATTCCTGCTAAATTCCTGCCAAGGCCTTGTTCACATGGTGCGTACTAAAGTGCCATGTTTACCTGCACAGGGATTCCCAGGAGTTCCATGCATCTCTGTGCAGGCAGTCCTTTTTATGGCAATTGAGATGCAAGGACACAGCTGATGCTTCCAACCTGACATCCTTGTGGGTGCATGGCCCTGACAATTGAGCTCACGGTCATGCACCTGGACCCACATGGATGTCAAATTGGGAGCAGTGGCTGTGTCTGTGCAGCTGCTGCATCCAAACTGCCATCAATGGAACTGCCTGCATGGGAATGCATGGAACACCTAGGCATCCCCATGCAGGTGTAAACACTGCCTTGGAGGGGCGTACGCTGTAGTATGCCCTCTGTGAAAAAAGGCATTAAAAAAAAAGTTTTTTGTTTGTCTAGTTTTTTGGGGGGTTTTAACCGCTTCCCGACCGCCTTATAGCAGAAATACTGCTACAGGGCAGCACAGGTGCATAAAATCGTGTGTGTGTGTATATATGTGATTTTGCATTTCCGGGTAGGGGGTGCGCATGTGCCCTACCCGTGCCGCTATCTACAGCTGTCAACCACTGGGTTCCGGCCGGTGATTGGTGGGCATCTCCGATGGGGAGAACTGTTCGTAAGCCAAACCGTTCTTCTCCCTGTCAGCCCGTACATACTGCTTTTGGATGGCTGTGCACAGCAGTATGCTTACAGTAAAGCACACGGACACAGCACATAGTAAAACGGGACACAGTTAACCCTTTGATTGCCCCTCATGTTACCCCCTTCTTGCTCAGTGCCTTTAGTGTCAGTGCTTTTTTTTTTTTTTGTTAGCACTAATCACTGTATTGGTGTCACTGGGGATGTCGGTGACACAAAGTCAGAATGTCCTCCGTAGTCCCGCTATAAGTCGCTGATCGCAACCATTACTAGTAAAATTAAAAAATCCCAGTGTATATATACCTCCCATTTGTAAACGCTATAACTTTCATGAAAAGCAATTAATGGACACATATTGGGATTTTTTTGTAGCAGAATACAATTTGGCTTATATTTATGCTGAAATTTTGTGGGTTTTTTTTTTTTTTTTTTTTTTTTACTGGACATGTTTTTAATAGCAATTAATAAACCGCACAGGCGATCAAATACCACCAAAAGAAAGCTCAATTCGTGGGAAAAAGTAATGCAGTGCTGTAACGCAAAACATGGCCTAGTCAGGAAGGGGGGTAAATCCAAGTGGTTAATGAAAGAATGAATTTATTTGGCATTGTGGTGGGGGCATGCATTTTTGTGCCCCCCCCCCTGAATGCAGCATCATTACCATCCCATTACAGGGAGCTGCATGGGGTGAACCTTACTGTCAGGATCTAAAGGTATTTGTGGGGCTTGGCAGAGGGACTAGGAGAAAATTGTAAGAGCAGTTATAATAAGGTTTGCCACACTTGAATTTTAAACTTTTAAAAGGTATCTTGGATGACTACTGATTCTTAATATGCAGCAGATGTCTTCTGTTGGGGACTGTTTCTCATTCACTTTAGGCTGCCCACCAGATTCCGTTTATTTATAAAGACGAGGTTCACAGCGCCATAACACATAGACATAATCAATAAAAATATAGCATTCATTGTTTGAAGCCACTTTTTCCCTTTCAACAGACTAGCAATAGTTTATGTGTGGTCATAGAATAGTGCACACAGTCTTGTTAGAATTGCTTTTTTTATTTTGCAAGTTTATTCTTCTGGCCAATTTTAAAACTTCAAACGAGGAAATTAAGGGTGTGCTGTAACTTCAATCAGTGATGTCACTTCAAAATAATAGTAGCTTGTGCATCCGATGAAACCTGCACAGCTTGTATTTTTTGCGAAACTACAATAAGCTTTGTTTAATTGTCTCTTGTATCATCGTAAGACATGTCCGGGTTTGCCAGTGTCAGACCCATTTTATTGGTTTGGAATATTGCACATAGCCATACAATATACTTCCTGACTTCATTTTTTGCTTTTCCTCGGTTGTCCTTCTGATGTTTACTGTATATTTACATGCAAAGAAAAAGTTGTTATATTTTGAGAAGAGTGCTTTGTGCGCTGTTGAAACTTTGGACATAAATTACACAAATTAAAATGTTGATGTAAAGTGGGGGCTGAGGACACTGATGTAAAGGGTGTGGGGGGGTGCGGGGGCTGAGAGTACTTGCCTATACCCAGTGAAGTGACCAGAATCAGGTGATGCACAGAGATGTAACCAAGCCTTCTACACATACCTGTTTATCTGTAGCCATTTAGTTTGTAAACTGTTCTAAAAACACACAGATCGAGGATTTTTTTTCTCAGCTCTATTAGCAAGGGGCGGCAGTCTGAAGTCTCATGGTGCCAATCTCAGTGAGGACTGCTCTGATCCCTGATTGGAGGGAAGGGACACCCCCCCTTTCCACAGTACATAGAGAACACCCACAGCTGTGGATATCAGTCACAGGCTGTGTGCAGATCCTCTCCTCCCCATCACCTTTTTTATATCTTGGTTTGGGAATAGTTTTCAGAAGCGTCTTATACACTCATCAGCCACTTTATTAGGTACACCTGTTCAATTGCTTTGTAACACAAATCGCTAATCAGCCAATCACACGGCAGCAACTTATTGCGTTTAGACATAGTGAAGGCAACTTTCTGAAATTCAAGCCAAGCATCAGAATAGGGAAGAAAGGGGATTTAAGTGACTGAACGTGGCATGGTTGTTGGTGCCAGGAGGGCTGGTCTGAGTATTTCAAAAACTGCTGATCTACTGGGATTTTCCACACATCCATCTCTGTGGTTTACAGAGAATGGTCCGAAAAAGAGAACATATCCAGTGAGCTGCAGTTGTGTGGGCGAAAATACCTTGTTGACCGAGGTCAAAGAAGAATGGGTAGACAATTGGACAATAGGAGATCGGAAAACCATTGCCTGGTCTGCTCAGATGGTAGGGTCAGAATTTGGTGTAAACATGAAAGCATGGATCCATCCTGCCTTGTATCAACGGTTCAGGCTGGTGGTGGTGTAATGGTGTGGGGGATATTTTCTTGGCAGACTTTGGGCCCCTTAGTACCAATTGACCATCGAGTATTGTTGCTGACCATGTCCATCCCTTTATGACTAGTGTCCCCATCTTCTGATGGCTACTTCCAGCAGGATAATGTACCATGTCACAAAGATCAGATCATCTCAAACTGGTCCCTTGAACATGACTAGGAGTTCTCTGTACTCCATTGGCCTCCATAGTCACCAGATCTCAATCCAATAGAGCACCTTTGGGATGTGATGGAATGGAAGATTCACATCATGGATGTGCAGCCAACAAATTTGCAGCAACTGCGTGATGCTATCATGTCAATATGGACCAAAATCTCTGAGGAATGTTTCCAACACCTTGTTGAATCTATGCCACGAAGAATTAAGGCAGTTCTGAAGGCAAAAGGTGGTCCAACCTGGTACTTGTAAGGTGTACATAACGTGGCCAGTGAGTGTATAGTTAAAAGGAGGCAGCAGAAAGAAATGATACTCAATGCTTTGGATAGACAGGTACACAGTATAGAAGGATGTGCTTTAGTTTATAATTCATGTTTGAGGTTTACAACCACTTCAAGCTAAACACCCCACTCCCTGTCCTACCCATCCTTGTCCCTAAACACTTACCAGGCTTCATCTCACTCCTCCAGCCCCACTCCCTCACTTCTGCTTTCACTTGAGAAACTGAGGGCAGCGGAGCCATAGGCTTCTGCTGCTGTCAGTCAAACTCCTATGAAGAGGGAGCAGGGGCATGGCTTGCTGGTGCTGTGTGTGTCTATGGATGCACACAGCCCTGCTCGCAAGCACACACGCACAGATGCCTCTTTGGAACACAAATTATTTCAGGAGGCATCCAGAGGAAGGAGAAGTTGATGGCACTGGAGGGGGGCTGCCAGAAGAGGAAAGCAACCTTTCTGTGCGATATTGTTGTAAAGAGCAATTAAGTATTACTTCTTTTGTATTAAGTCTTTAATATCACTTTAATTCAGTACCCCTTATGTAAAGAATAACAATTGGTTTGGGTGGACATGCTTGCTAGTAACCCCTAACTGTACAATATATAAATATAGAAAGGAAAAGGTATAAACACACAGTGGTTATTAACCTCTTAATGCCGACTGGCTGCATATGTGGGCTTTAATGCATGGCAACCACATATATGCATCTATATGTAAACTGTTTACTGTGCTAAGAGCTTGCTTATTGCGTGCCCCCAGTACAGTAACGCACGTGTCACAGAGAGCTCCTGATCTATACTTTTATCAGGAGCTTTCAGATCATGTGACCGCCAGTAACAGCGGTCACGTGATCGGAATCTCTGCCTCCACTGCCTGGCATTTGGATCCTCTTAACGTGCTGGGAAGTGGCCTTTGGAAGGGCTTAAAGCTGCTTTTGTTGCACATGCCCGTATTTCCTTGTAACAGTATAAATTCGAACGTATCCTATACGTATCAGGCGCTTGTTTTGATTTCATTTCACTTTTTATGGTGCTAAGGACACTTCAGAAATGTGTTTTTGATACGGAGGACACTGGTTTTTGTATTTTTAAAACTGTATTAAGCCCAAAAGCAAACACTTTATTATATTGCAGCTTACCAATTCTTTGCGGGAGCTGTATTGGGTTTCTTTTTTAGACTGTTTTTTTTTTTTTTTTTTTTTTTTTGTGTTTTTCCCCTAGTGATCTGGCCAGTGAATGTTATTTTTCAACAGGACAAGCTGTCCTGCACATGTAGCAGTTAGTAAGCTGCAATATAATACAATTTTGGTTTTGGATTTAATACCACTTTAAACTAAAGGCTAAGCTACACTTTTTTTTTTTTTTTCTATTGTGCTGCCTATTAAGTTCACGGCATAATGACTTTCTATATGTAACTGACAGATGTGTGGATTAATCCATTGGTGCTCAAGGACCTCTGTGGTCTCAAAGCTCTGCATAGGAGCACTCAATGTGGGTTCCTGCCATAATCCAGCCTTACCCAGGCAATTACTACTGAAGATATTCTATTGGCCTGGATGGCACAACAGACACTTGCTCAGGGAAGCTTTGCTGTGTTAGGGGCTACCATGTATTGGTCACATGGTCACTCCCAGTGCTGTAAAACTTTAGGGATCAGCAATGAGCCAATCAGATTGGGGAGTTATTTACATCCACAATATACAGACTGCCCCATATCATGTAAGGAAGCAAATACCATTTTACTATTTCACATTTGATATAATTTTATAGATTCTTACTCTAGTTTTGTTTCTTGAGCAATAATTCACAACGAATGTTTTAAAGGCAAGATGTTCAAGCATTTTTCTTGCTGTATGGATGAAGATATAAAATCTTTATTGCTGAAACCTTTTTTTAAAATTGTATTTTTTAAAAATGTAATACGCAATTTTTAATACCCAACTGTAATCAAATGCATAGCCTATGTTGGAAAATATCAAGTGATGCCATTTCCTTTATATCATATAAACGGTATAAGTGTCATATCTTAAGCCCTTGGGGGAGGGGGGAGGGGGGAGGGGGGAGGGGGGAGGGGGGGGGTGTATGTAGACTGACTTGTTTTGTTTTTTAAGTCATTATAAAAAGACTAAACAGGGGTGTGGAAATTTTTGAAAATACATTTGGCCAGGGACTAAACCTGTGCCCCAATCTACTTGTCCCTCAAGACAGTCTACTTGTCTAGGTAAAAAAATAAAATACATTTTAACCAAAACTGTATTTAAATCGGAGGTGATATTAGGAATATCTGGGGCTTTTAAAAACAAAAGGGGCTTTATGGCGACTTAAACGTTTAATATTTTTAACATTGCACGGTTTATCTCCTCCCCTTTCTGCCTGTCTCCAGCACTGCCCCCAGGGACTAGCAGGGAGGGGAGAGACCTTGCAGTGTAATGAGCACCGATTGCCTGCTCCTCAGGAAAGGGTGGGTCAGGGCTTATCCTTCATCCCTTTGCTGCCAGAGCCGTTTTTGCATTTTTTTGCACAAGTTATAAAAATCATTTTAGAGTGATGTCAGCTGACAGTAGGCTTGAGCCCCCTGTTGGCTGAAAAGGGTCACAGGAGTGCAGAACAATTCTGTGCTCCATAGAAGTATAGCCTAAATAGCTTTGACCATACTTCTTTTTGACAATTTTTCGGTAGCCCTGACCATGAACACTTTACCTTCCCTTTTTAAAGAGTGATAATGGTTATAAACAATTTTGTAAAAAACGGCAGTTTACAACTAGATGGTTCCTCATAGCTCACCTGTCACTGGCCATGCATATAGACACTCATTGCCGCACCCAGACTGTCTCCAGTCAAACTCTTGAGAACTATTTGTCATGGAGCCACTATTGTGTAAACACCAATTGACAACAATTGACACAGATCTTGAGAAATAACTCAATTTCATTTGAATATATTCTGGTTATGCCTATAGTACTCGGACTGCACCTCCATTTTTTTGCGGGGGGGGGGGGGTCTTGAGTTCACCTACTTTTTAATTGAATTTTAGATTGGTCTGTAATTGGACTTTAGAATGCCTAAAATCCACTTGCATAACAGCATTTTGTGTTTGGATGTTCTAGTTGGCAAATTAACAGTCTACGTTTAGTTTTTGGTTCACTGTAACATCAGTCCTGCTTGCAAAACTAGGTCTTCTGTGTACAACTATATGTAAACGCGAAGTGTCAACGTGACCTGTTTGCTCTCTATATATACACTATCCAGGGCCCTTCACACCAGGTGTGGTGGGACTGCATTGGGTGAATGCATTGTCTCCTATGTGGCTGGGTCACACTACTGTGTTGTGATGTGCACTGGAAACAATAAGGCAGGCCTTCCTTTTTAATTTTCCAGCAGTCCTCAGCCTCATAGCATAGGGTGGCCGATGATTTTTGTGGTAAAAAAAAAGTTAACCGTGTGATGTGCGGCGATTGGCACAGCAGCCATCTCACTGCATTGCACAGCACACCGGCAATGGCTGGTGTGAATAGACCCTGAATGTGTTGTTATATACGCTTGATATCACTCTGATGTCATGATTTCTGGTGATATTTATCTCATATAAAATTGTGCTTTTAACAAAAATTGCCAAGTAAAGTTGCATATAATTTACGGAAAGTACACTTCTTGTGACATCAGTGTTTGTTTTTTGTTTTTGTCAATCTACAAGGTGTTTAACATTAAAATGTCTGTTTTTGTTCTAGCTGACATTATTTCAACTGTTGAATTCAACTTTTCTGGAGACTTGCTAGCTACAGGAGACAAAGGAGGAAGAGTGGTTATATTTCAAAGGGAACAAGAGGTTTGTTTTTTTTTTTTTTTTTTTTAGTCTTGGTTTCTGGGTGTAATGTTACCACATAGCTGACTCTTTGAGCTGTGGTGGCTGTACTGATTGATTCTCCCGTGGAACTGATATTATATACTGACCATACACATGGCAATTTTTTTGTCAATTTCAGCCCTTTTTAATTCACCAGCAATCACAAATAAAGCAGTCAATCACCAGAATTGAATTAAATTCAAAATGTTAACTTCTCACAAAACCATCTTCAACTCCACCCCCAGCTACATCACTAGCCTAGTCTAAAAATACCAACCAAATCATTCTCTTCAATCCTTCGAAGAGCTCCTGCTCTCTAGCTCCCTTGTCACTTACCATGCTCACCTCCAGGACTTCTCCTGAGCCTCTCCCATCCTCTTTAGCTCCCTACCCCAATCTATTTGTCTCCTACTTGTCCACTTTTAGGCGTTACTTGGAAAATCCTTCTTGGAGAAGCCTATCCTGCCTCCACCTTACAACTGTACTTTAATTTTCTCCATCAGCTCATCCCCCACAGTTTTACCTTTTGTATTGCTTGACCCTCTCCTTTTGTAAGCTCTAATGAGCAGGGCCCTCTGATTCCTCTTCAATTCTATTGTAACTGTACTGTTGTAAAACACTCGGAAAGCTGTTGGAGCGATATAAATCCTATATAATAATAATAATAATTCTGTCACTTATAAAGTCAAAACTAGGCTCATATTGTTCAAATGCACTTTTCTATGCACAAAATTTACTTTTTTAACCACTTCTTGACCACACTATAGCCAAATAATGGCTACAGCGTGGTCAAGCAGTTCTGGGAGGGCGTCATATGACGTCCTTCCAGAACGCGTCCAGCAAGCGCGCAACTGGCACTCTGTGATCGTTGTGTCCAGCTGTGTACATAGCTGATCACATGACACAGTAAAGGGCCAAACACAGCAGCCTTTTACTACGTGATTAACTGTGTCCAATCAAAGCTGATCACCATGTAAACACACTTGCCGGTTATCAGCAGTACTTTCTTCACACTGTCACGGCATGAGGACAGTACTGCTAATGACAGGCAACTGTGAATGGAGACATCTACACATAATCAGGGCACTGATTATTGGTGCAGCCCCAATCTGTGCCTGTCAGTGCTGCCTCATCAACGCACATCAGTGAAAGAGAAAAATTACCTGTTTTGTAAAATGTTATAATAGAAACTTAAGAAAAACGTTTTGTTTTCAAAATTTGTGGTCTCTTTTTCATTTAGCAAAAAATAAAACATCCAGTGGTTATTAAATACCACCAAAAGAAAGCTCTATTTTTGTGGAAAAAGATATACATTTCATATCGGTAGTGTTGCATGACTGCGCAATTGTCCTTCAAACTGCAACAGCATTGAAAGCTAAAAATTAGCCTGGGCAGGAAGAGGGGGTAAAAGTGCCAGGTAGGTAAATGGTTAAGTTAAAATGGAGTTGAAACTGGGTAAAATACTCCAGCAATCCTGGGCAATCAAGTTTTTCAACTGCCAACTGAAATCATTTTTTTTTATCTAGTCTCCTTGCGTGCCATCAAAATCATCAATTTATTGCTTTTGTGATCTTCAGGGAAAAAATGTGTGATCTCAAACAAATTTTCACATGTATGGACAGCTTAAGGGCTCATGTACATGAATGTAGAGGGCCATACTTTGACAAGAAGCTGTATATTTCTGGCCCTGAAAGTCGCAGGTGTTTTGTGTTTAGCCGGCCTGTCAGCCTGTCAATATTTTGTACATGCTGCCGGCTGCAGCTCTGTGTGAACACCTGTGACTCCCGAGCCCAGAAATATGCTGCTTCTTGTGTATAGCCCACTGTGCCCATGTGCATGATTCCTAACACTCTACCACCTCACCTCTTCTGAGCCATTAGAGCTTGTTTGGAGCACTTTACCTGCTTGTTAATGTGAATTGAAGTCTCGGTCAGTTGTAAATTTGCAGGTAAAACAAACACTTAAGACCTCTGATTCCACAGACTTGCAGATGAGCAGACTTTGTGCAATTTTAGCCTTTACCTGCTTCTTATGAGGCAAGTAACTGGAAATTGAGAACCCCTTTTAAAAGCCCCTTCTGTTTTATTCAGTGGCTTAATCTTTTAAATAGAACACCTGTAACTTTCTATCAGTGCTTGAGAAGAAGTGAAGAATGCAGTACAAATTGGGGTTTTGTCCCTCTAATCTTTTAACGGGTGAATTTCCTGACTAAAATGGGCATTTATAAACCATTTGTTGTAAATGTATAAAGAAAAAAAAGATTTTTTACAGTTTATCTGAATAAAAATGACCGACCTCTTTATGAAGTTCAATCTTGGTATTTTTTCCCCACAGAGTAAAAACCGTCCTCATTCTAGGGGTGAATACAATGTTTACAGTACGTTCCAGAGTCACGAACCAGAATTTGACTACTTAAAAAGTCTAGAAATTGAAGAAAAAATAAATAAAATTAGGTGGTTGCCACAGCAAAATGCTGCTCATTTTCTACTCTCCACCAATGGTAAGTATTTGACCTACTATTGAAAATGCATGAGGATAGTATCCAATATTCTTACATGGCTGTATTAGCAGTTTAAAATAATCCTTTCCTGAATGGGCTGCACTGTGTAGACTTGAACATGAGACTCGCACATCATGGCTAATCCCTCTGTGCTCCGTAGATTAGAATCTAATGATTTTGGGCAATCCCTCAGAAGTTTATAGTATCCATGTAATCACACTGCAGGAATCTGCCCAATCGTTTCCACCTGACTGTCTGTGTGTAAACTCCTTCCTCCCCACACCTGCTGCTGACATATGAAATGTGTCCATGGCAGTGAAAGGGTTAAAGCTAAGCTGTCACAAACCTGGGCAAGTCAAGTGATTTATTGATAAATACTTAATCAGACAATACATATGTCAAAATAGCTGACAAAATTAACTTTTTTTTTTTTTTAAGATCAAACTCTGTTTTTGCTTTTTTGCACCTTTTTGAGTTTTCCTAAAGGGCTGTAACCCTTTGCCTGCCAAGGGAATGTACTATACATTCTAATCCAAAGGGTTAAAACAAGCTATTGCAGCTGTCAGTTGTAGGTTCTATCTGTTGACTAGGCTCTTTGCACTTGGAGTAATCAGGTCAGTTGTAAAGTTACCTAATCACTTTTACAGGCTACAAAAGTAACCTAATAGGCCTCTTTCACATGGGCTTATGTGCTTACGTGTTTATAGCATTTTTTGACACATTTAGTATGTGTTTTTTTTTTAAGCATTGCAGTTGAATTCATTGGAGGCAGCACATTACAGCAAAGCTTAGAGTACACCATGCCCTTAAATTCTTGACACCTACATGAAGGTGTATAGTGTCTTGTCTGTTTGCAGTTGTTTGAGTTGCCTAACACATTGGCAGGCGGTATTGGAACAATAAAAACATGGCTAAAACACTTTAAAACTGCATCTCTTAAGACCACGTGATAGACGCTACAATTGGTTGGCTAAGTTGTTGGTAAAAAGAAATTTAAAGAATTAAGTTTTTAAGGTGACATTAAAGGCTATTTTTTCTTCCCTAAATGAGTAAAAGACGTTCAATGAATACTGCACAGAGCAGTCCCTTACCTCTAATTAATTAATATATATATATATTATATATATATATTTTTTTTTTTTTTTCTTTTTCCCTGAAAGGGCTTTCCTCAGCCTTTATCTTGTCAGTTACTCCCCATTTTGTTCCCCTGTCCTCTTACTAGGCCGAAATAGACCAGCTCCTTTGCCAACAGACGCACCCCCCACCCCTTGCATTGCATTTGTTACAAACCTTGCTTAATTATTGGTTTGAATCTTAGTGTTTGCAAATCTAAAAATAAAAAACATTGCACTGGTTCCTTAATGTATATCTATGTATTTCACAATAATATTGTAATCGCACCTGCTGTTATTTTATATTATCTGGATGATCCTGCTTTTGCCCCTCCTCCTGATAGTAAACTGACCATGCCAATATGGCATCCGATCCATGCTAGCATGGTCAATTTACGGCGTGCCAGTCTCTTCCAGTGTCAGTGTAAACCGCCCCCCCCCCCAGCCCTGACTTGCAGCAGCTTCCCCTCCAGCTGCACTGCCTCTCCTCTTTGTGAAGCTGCCTACCAGACATGTACCTTGCCCTATACATGCCCACTGGCATGTTATGTGATCGCTGTTTATTTCAGAGCGATTCAGACCAGTTGCTGGCCGTGTATAGAATGGGATAGACACGTCTGACATCACAAAGAGTAGAAAATCAGAATATTTATTAATCTCAAAGGGAAATTCAAAGAGGAGCAGCTAGAGGGGAATCGGCCACTCTATACATGCCCACCAGGAAGTCCATGAGTCGTTTGGGAATACACAGCAATAATGTGAGCAGTCAAGAATGTATCGCAGACAAATTTAAAAAAAATTCTTAACATGGGTTCATTAAAGGCTTAAGTTTAATTATTCAAAAATGTTTTCAGCATCTGAGGTTTACAGCTACTTTAATGATTCATATTGTTTACTTATGTGCTTCAGCTGTCACTGGGGTAAAGGCTGAGACATACAATTTGTTAGGTTTTTTTTTTTTTTTTTATCTTTACACAGAAATTTGTGTATTGTCATGTTCTACATTCTGAAGTTCATTGTTGCCCGTCTGCATTTTTTTTTTTTTTTTTTTTTTTTATCCAGTCTGCACAACTGATTTTATAAGCACTCTTAACATGTGTTTTTTATTTACCAGACAAAACAATAAAGTTGTGGAAAATAAGTGAGCGCGATAAAAGAGTAGAAGGCTACAACTTGAAAGACGACGATGGTAGGCTACGGGATCCATTTAGAATCACCTCTTTACGGGTATGGACCAATTTTGGCTTTCCTTGTAGGTTGGTTGGCTTATACGTGAAGGTTGGGAAAAAAAAAAAAACCCTCAGTATGCAGAACACCTTTTTGTCTGCTCATAAAGAAGAAATACAAACTAAATGTGTACACAAAGGTGGTCTGGGGGTAAATGTGCTGTGATGCAAATGTTACTTGCTCCTGTATGCCCAGGGTCCTGCAGCCCTGTCTTCTTCTGGGGGTTTGAGGAGAGCAAATAAGTTTTGTTGTAGATAGAAAATACAAATTTTGTGATATTTAAAGCCCATCTTCAGGGTGCATACATCAGTCTATAGGCAGCTTTCATGGTTCAAACTAGTGGTCATGCAGCCAATACCATCTCTTCTTCCTTGGGCCCAAGAAGCTGGATGATGCACCATATGTAGTCCAGAGGACTACAGGTGTGTCTCTGGCCAGATGAAGTTAGGTTGACACTGGTCCTCATCAACAAGAAGTAGAATGGTGAGAGTAGGGGACTGCAGCTGCAGCAGTATGGACAAGGCAAGTATGGCTAGTGGAACCTAAAAGCCCTCTACTGAACCAATATGTAGCACTTTCCAGGACAAAAGGTAATGACAAGTCTAAATTCCATCACAAATCCTAAAAATAAGAGGATTATTCCTCACTTCAGGATATCAGAGGGAGTGTTTTATTCAAAAAGATGGATGTTTGGTATGTGAATTTTAGTGTTTAAAAAAAAATTAAATTATGTAATGAAATGACACAATGAAAATCACCTAGTGATTTGAGCCTTTAGTAGGATATACAGTGAGGAACAGAAGTATTTGAACACCCTGCAATTTTGCAAGTTCTCCCACTTAGAAATTATGGAGGGGTCTGAAATTCAGATTGCAGGTGCATTCCCACTCTGAGAGACAGAATTAAAAAAAAAAAAAAAATCACTTTGTATGATTTTTAAAGAATTTATTTGTCTTGCACTGCTGAACATAAGTATTTGAACACCTAAGAAACAGCAAGAGTTCTGGCTCTCAAAGACCTATTACTGTGCCTTTAAAAAGTCCACCTCTACTCCACCCATTAATCTAACTTAGTGGCACCTGTCTGAGCTCTTTAAAGACACCTGTCTACCCCACAGTCAGACGCCAACTACTACCATGGGCAAGACCAAAGAGCTGTCAAAAGACATCAGAGACAAAAGTGTGGACCTCCACAAGGCTGGAAAAGGCTACGGTGAAATTGCCAAGCAGCTTGGTGAAAATAGATTACCTGTTGGAGCAATTGTTAGAAAATGGAAGAGGCTAAAGACGACTGTCAGTCTCCCTCGGACTGGGGCTCCATGCAAGATCTCACCTCGTGGGGTATCACTGATGATAAGAAAGGTGAGGAATGAGCCCAGAACTACAAGGGAGGAGCTGGTCAATGACATGAAGAGAGCTGGGACCACAGTTTCAAAGGTCACTGTCGGTAGAACACTACGCTGTCATGGTTTCAAATCATGCATTGCACGGAAGGTTCCCTTGCTCAAGTCATCACATGTCCAGGCCCTTCTGAAGTTTGCCAATGACCATCTGGATGATCCAGAGGAGGCATGGGAGAAAGTCATGTGGTCAGATGAGACCAAAGTAGAACTTTTTGGTCTAAACTTCACTTGTCGTGTTTTGAGGAAAAAGGAAGAGTTGCATCCCAAGAACACCATCCCTACTGTGAAGCATGGGGGTGGTAACATCATGCTTTGTGGGTGCTTTTCTGCAAAGGGGACATGACGACTGCACTGTATTAAAGAGAGGATGAATGGGGCCATTTATTGTGAGATTTTGAGCAACAACCTCCTTCCCTCTGTCAGAGCATTGAAGATGGGTCGTGGCTGGGTCTTCCAACATGACTACGACCCGAAGCGCACAGCCAGGATAACCAAGGAGTGGCTCCGTAAGTAGCATATCAAGGTTCTGGAGTGGCCTAGCCAGTCTCCAGACCTAAATCCAATAGAACATCTTTGGAGGGAGCTGAAACTCCGTGTTGCTCAGTGACAGCCCCGAAACCTGACAGATCTAGAGGAGATCTAGGTGGAGGAATGGGCCAAAATCCCTGTTGCAGTGTGTGCAAACCTGGTCAAGAACTACAGGAAACGTTTGACCTCTGTAATTGCAAACAAAGGTATCTGTACCAAATATTAACACTGATTTTCTCAGGTCTTCAAATACTTATGTTCAGCAGTGCAAGACAAATACATTCTTTAAAAATCATATAATGTGATTTCCTGTTTTTTTTTGTTTTTTTTTTAAATTCGGTCTCTGAGTGGGAATGCAGCTACAATGTGAATTTCAGATCCCTCCATGATTTCTAAGTGGGAGAACTTGCAAAATCACAGGGTGTTCAAATACTTCTGTTCCTCACTGTAGCTCTTCAGGTTGTATTTAAATTTTTTATCGATTTTTTTGTTTTCCTTTTCAGGTGCCAATTTTGAAACCCATGGATTTAATGGTTGAAGCAAGTCCAAGGAGGATATTTGCAAATGCACATACATATCATATAAACTCTATTTCAGTAAATAGTGATCATGAAACATACCTTTCAGCAGATGACCTGAGAATTAATTTATGGCATTTAGAAATTACAGATAGAAGTTTTAGTATCCTTTTCTGGTGACCTGTGTATTGGGGTATTCCATTCATGAATAATACCAAAACCGATATATTTACTGTTGCCTTTGTAAACTCTGCTGAAAGATAATTCTTTCCTAGGTCAATTGGGGTTTTAATGAAGATGACATATATGCTGATGAGGAGTAACTTGCAAAAATTAGAGCATTTAGTGTAAAAAGCACATATAGCCCAGGCCTTGGCTAACGTTTTGATGGGTTTTGCACCAAGAAGGGCCTAAATTGGAGTTTGCCACCTAAAACTAACTTGCACAATGTAGTGTAAGTTCTATAGCTGTAAAGAAATTGTTAAAAAGTGTCCATAAATTGATAGAATTGTTCAGCAGACTCCAATAGCTCTGATCAACAGATGAAAATCCACTGATCAGAGCTGTTCACCTAAAAAGTGACACCCCCCTCACCGATACCACCAATGCTACTGCCATTGCAGCCCCGTGTCTCCTCCATTCTCTCTACCCCCTGCCGCTGCTATTTAGTGCTTTCCCACATTCACTCCCACAGCACCGATTCACCCCCCTCCCGTAACCTCAATCCCTTGTGGCTACTCTACAGCCGCCGGCTTTCCTCCATTCCCACTGGCTTCGGGATAGGGCAGCCACAGAGGCTTTGAACCTGTGCCCTCAGACCCCTGCAATGGCACCCTTCATCTGATCCCCCAATCTGTCCCCCGTTGTGCTGCCAGCCGCATTCCCTCCTCCCCCTCCCACCAGCTGTTGCTGGGGCACGCAAGGAAGCTGTAAATATTGGTTTACCAGAGCCCTTCCTTTCCTAGACTGGACACCGTCAGTGATCACTACTGATTTCTCCTATGTCCATTAATCACTATTAGTCTCTATACAGACTCCTTATTTATTCATTCATTACAGTGCAGCTTAGCTGCAGAGGAAGGGACTGTCTTCAGTCCCTTTCTCAGTCTCAGAAAAGAGACCCCTCAGAAAAGAGACCCCTCAGAAAAGAGACCCCTCAGAAAAGAGACCTCTCAGAAAAGAGACCTCTCTTTAGAGCCCTGGTATCTCATCCACCCCAACCCCTGCCCAGGAAAAAAAAAAATTAACAAAATATTAAAAAAAAAATGTAAAAATAGATAAATGGCGTGGTCACCGGAGTTTAAAAGTGGAGAGCAGGGTCTGGCAGCGAAAGTGTTAATGGTGGGTTTAACATTCATGCATTCTTGAATCGTGAGAGCCCAGGTGCATTTTTTTTTTTTTTTTTTTTTTTTTCTGCCAAAGCTATTTCTGCATTTTTGGACACGTTAAGATACTCGCACATTATATATTTTCTGAAAGCGGAGACCGTAGAGAAAATGTTTTTTATGTCACACAATATTGGTCCGATTTATCAAGGCCATATTTTCTGTGTTTAAAAGGGAAAAAATGCACTAAAGTAAACTTTAGTGCATACACATAAAATATATTTACCTAAGTTTTGGTACAATATAAAATGTGGTTCTGAATACATGGATGCCAAGCATTTAAAATTGCACAGTTCGTTGAAGCAGTGACAGACTTTTGTATGCAAAACTTTCCATCCATAGGCAACAATATTCAAGCCCCATACAGTTCATCAGTTTAGATTTAATGGTAAATGATTAATTTAGAATTATTGCCCCTTGTTTTGGTGTGTGCAGCAATGCATATATCTATGTACATATAAGGGTATTTGGAATAATTTTTAGATGCAGTTTTTTTTACAGTTGGTGAACCTCTGCTCATCTTTACTATTGAAACACTGACTCTGTATAATGCCCTTTTTATATCCAGTCATGTTGCTGACCTGTTGCTAGTTAACTTCATTAGTTGTAAAATGTTCTTCCAGTTCTACTAGTTAGTACCACTTACTTTGCCAGCTTTTTGTTGCCCTGTCCCAACTTATGAAATGTTGCTGCCATCAATTTCAAAATTGCCTTTTTTTTTTCTTTAAATGGTACATTTTCTCAGTTTAAACATTTTTGATATGTTCTCCATTTTGAATAATATGAGTTTGAGATTTGCAAATCATTGCATTCTCTTTTTTACCTTTTTGTAGATTTACCCTTCCTCCTAGGTTTTTATTTATTTTTTTGTTTTTTACTAGTTAGGATGGATCAGGGTCCCCTTCCCCTCTGCCTGGCCTCACCAAACCATGCCAGTCCCAGGCCCACAGGTGGTACAGCGGAGACTAGGAAACAGGGCAGTGGGCAACAGTGTCAGGGGTCAGTGTGAGTTATTGGGCAGCTGTAGAGCCGTTGGGTCACTTTTATGTGAAATTTGACAGTCTGCTTATGAAATGTACATGCATTCCAGTGTTTGTAGAAAAGCATCTCACTGCTTGTGTAAGCCTTATGTTTATGGCAGTTAAAGTGTAATGCTAGCCCAGGAGTAGAATAGTGATCTTTTTTTTTTTTTTTTACTAGTACAATGTGTATCCACTAAAAATACTGGTCAAGCCTGGTGATAACCATACAGGAGCAATGCAAAAATAAAAACAATGCTAGGACATGTTCTAGAGCAGCCTTTTTCAATCTTTTTAACCTGAAACCCTTGTAATACCTTTTTGCTTGATTAGGGTGTTAGGTAGTCTCCCAGCTTCTCCCATTAAGGTTTACTCAGTATTCTTAGGCTCCTAGCTGCTTCCATCCACTGCTGGGTAACGAGTCTTGTCTGACCCCTAGCTGCTTCCATCAGTTTGCGGGGTAATTGGTCTTGCCACACACCCCCTAGCTAAATTGTTTCTTAGGGCAGGAGGCACGCTATTTAAATCACATGAATCTGTGTGCTTGTGATTGCATTTGCTTCCTGGCTCCATTTTTGTATCGGCCTGACTACTGCCTTGTTGTCGGATTGCTCTTGTACCCGGAGTACTGTTTGGGATTGCCGCCTGAACTTGGCCTTGGATTGCTAATTGGACTAAGCTTGCTTGCTACCAGCCCTGACTTTGAACCTATTTTTGGACTACACCTGCTTCCCTGTCTCAGTCCCAGTGTCATCTGGTCAGTAACAATATCATCCCACTTGAAGATCTTGCGGCATGTTGTGGTTAGGGCCTCATCCAGGTGGCCCATGCACCTCTTCGGTACTTTCACTCAATAGTGCTCTGTTGTTCTTCAGAAGATCTACATTACAGTGATATGGTACTGCATGGATGGTTCTGTGGCTAGCCAGATAATCTCTAGAGAGGGCGGAGAAGCCACTCTTTAAAAAAAAAAAAAAAAAAAGTTTAAATTCTTTGAATAACATAGCTTGTCATTATCATTGGCCACACAGAGGAGGGTACACCCCAGGGTATGTGTAATGCAACCTTGACAAAAAAAGGGGGTTGAAGTTTTCCAATACATTAATAGTGGCAGCTTTATTTTTCTTAAATTTCTTCCATTGATATTGCCTGGATTAACTGTACAATTCTTCTGTGGGTTGCAGAACATAGTCTGGCACAACTCTAGTGTCAGTATTGAATCAAATCAACCATATTCTTTAATGTGTTTGCCATAGTTTTTGGATCCCTTTTACATTCCTTTCAATTCCAGGTGACATATTGAGAGAATTTGAACTGAAATGTGGAAAATTGTCCTTAACGCTGTTTTCAGACATTGTAGATATTAAGCCTGCCAACATGGAGGAATTAACAGAAGTTATCACAGCTGCTGAATTCCATCCTCATCAATGTAACGTGTTTGTCTACAGCAGTAGCAAAGGAACAATTAGGCTTTGCGACATGCGAGATGCAGCACTCTGTGATAGACATTCGAAATGTAAGATAAGTTCCTTCTCTAAACATTTTTGTTTGTCCAGACATGGTTCTGGCACATCAAAAACAGGATGCTAATAAATGATTGATAAAGTACCATTCACTTTTAAGTATTTAAGTACCTTGCTGAGTAAGTTCATAACTATTTGTAGCATCTGGTGGCAATAGAATTTGAAAATAATTATGAAAATGTGCTCCTTGCCCAGCCATACACTTACCAGGTTCTTATTTCTTGACAGATGTTTGCTTTAACTTCAGTGTTCTTAAATGTACGAAGTGACTATATCGTAGGCAAGGTCCATTGACCGTACAAAGCTGGTTTTATATGTTAAATAACTTCATACACTTTTTAATAGCATCAGGTCAGTTAAACTGCTGGGATGTTGATCTGGCCAGTTAAGTAGCAGAAGGGGTTGTTAATCAGTGTCAGCTGCTTTGGTGTTAATGAAATTAACAGGTGCACTAGATGGGCAACAACTAAACGACCCCAAAACAGGAATTGTTTTACAGGTGGAGGCCACTGACATTTTTCCCTACTCATCTTTTCTGACTGTTTTTCACTAGTTTTGCATTTGGCTAGGTTCAGTGTCACTACTGGTAGCATGAGGTGATACCTGGACCCTACAGAGGTTGCACAGGCAGTTCAACTCCTCCAGGATGGCAATCAATACATGCCATTGCCAGAAGTTTTGCTGTCTCCCAGCATGTAGGAGATTCCAGGAGACATGCATTTACTCTAGGAGAGCTGGACAGGGCCGTGGAAGGTCCTTAACCCATCAGCAGGACCGGTATCTGCTCCTTTGTGCAAGCAGAAATAGGATGAGCACTGCCAGAGTCGTACAAAATGACCTCCAGCAGGCCACTAGTGTGAACGTCTCTGACCAAACAATCAGAAACAGACTTCATGAGGGTGGCCTGAGGGCCTGACGTTCTCTAGTGGGCCCTGTGCTCACTGCCCAGCACCATAGAGCTCAATTGGCATTTGCCATTGAACACCAGAATTGGCAGGTCTGCCACTGGCGCCCTGTGCTTTTCACAGATGAGAGCAGATTCACCCTGAGCACATGTGACAGACATGAAAGGGTCTGGAGAAGCCATGGAGATTGTTGTGCTGCTTGTACAATCATTCAGCATGATGTTTTGGTGGTGGATCAGTGATGGTCTGGGGAGGCATATCCATGGAGGGGACGCGCATACATCTACAGGCTAGACAATGGCACCCTGACTGCCATTAGGTATCGGGACCCTACGCTGGTGCAGTGGGTCCAGGGTTTCTACTGGTGCATGACAATGCCCGGCCTTATGTGGCGAGAGTATGCAGGCAATTCTGGAGGATGAAGGAATTGATGTCATTGAATGGCTCCCACACCTGACCTTAATACAATAGAACACCTCTGGGATATCATGTTTCAGTCCATCCGATGCCTCCAGGTTTCACCTCAGACTGTTCAGGAGCTCAGTGATGCCCTGGTCCAGATATGGGAGGAAATACCCCAGGACACCATCTGTCGTCTAATTAGGAGCATGCCTCAATGTTGTCAGGCATGCATACGTGGGGGCCACACATACTACTGAGTACCATTTTGAGTTGCTTCAATGAAATTTCAGCAGAATGGACTATCCTGCTGCATCATTTTTTCACTTTGATTTTCGGGGTGTCTGAATTCAGTCCTCTGTAGGTTGATAATTTTCATTTCCATCAAATCCTTACGTTCAATCCTTACGATTAAGAACTTGTCCACTATGGATTTGTTTTTAAAACTCCATTGTTAATAGTAACCTACCCTCTTCTTATTTACTGACTTAAAATTATCTTCCTAGTTTTTGAAGAACCTGAAGATCCCAGTAGCAGATCATTTTTCTCTGAAATCATCTCCTCTATATCAGATGTCAAGTTTAGTCATAGTGGCCGCTACATGATGACCAGAGATTACCTGTCTGTCAAAGTCTGGGATCTCAACATGGAGAACAGGCCGGTAGAAACATATCAGGTTAGTTTGTGATCTGCTTACCTTTCTATATTCTTAGTTTTCTACCCATATGATCCAACTTTCGTAACAAAACCTATGCTTCCAACATTGCACAGGTTCATGAATATCTTCGAAGTAAGCTTTGTTCCCTTTATGAAAATGACTGCATCTTTGACAAATTTGAGTGCTGCTGGAATGGATCTGATAGGTGAGTGGCTAAGCTGCCAAAAGTGTATATGGCTTAAAGGGAAACAAATGGTTTTGGATCAATTGTGTTTTTTTTTTTTTTTTTTTTTTTTTTTTTTTTTAATATACATTAGATGGTGTCCTCTTTAAAGTTGTATTTCTGCTTTTGCTCTCAAATTTGTGAAAATCCCACTATGCATGTTCACACAACATACTTTAAAAAAAAAAAAAAAAAAATTTTTTTTTGCCCAGTTCACACCACTTGCAGTCCAGCGGTGTTTTTTTCTTTTGTGTGTTTTTTTTTTTTTTTTTTTGTGTGTGTTTTTTGTTTTTTTTTTTCTGCATCAAAAACTCATTGATAGTAGGTTACATGGTTTCCAATGGCAT